>NC_064770.1:38057867-38385923 GCF_011397635.1 Epinephelus fuscoguttatus | reverse complement strand
GGTGTTTCCTATAATCGAACTTTACATCTTTACATTTTTAACAGTGCTTTTGCAATGTGTGGTTATGTTCAGGCACAAAAACCACATGGTTATGGTTAGGAAAAGATTTGGAACTTCAGGGGCACAGTCCCTGCTGGAAATGCAGCAATGTCTCAGTAAGAATATAACCACTTTTCATGGCATTATCCTTGCTTAATAAAGAGCCACAGATCACTAAAAAACACCCTGGTTTTAGGACTAAAAAGCTGCTGGGAAAACAGCCAGGGGTCGCTAAAAGACACTCATTTCCACTGCTTGTATCTGTGATCTCATTCTTTCAGTCACTACCCAGAGCTCATGACCATAGGTGAGGGTTGGGATGTAGATGAACCAGTAAATAGAAAGCTTTACTCCAATTCATCCCTAATGTTAGCTGTTTTTGGATTCTTCTCTGCACACATTAAACGTAACACGTGGTGAGTGGCTGATAGGCAAATGATGATTAAGTTTCACAGCCAGCTGTTTATATGTTCACAAAATGTTGGAATAAGATGAAACCCTGCTCTCTCTCCCCTCCATCCTCATCCCTCTCTCCATCCTGCTGCTTCCATCATCCCCCTCCTCTCATCCGACCCCCCCCCCCTCTATTGTGTGCCTGGCTGTCTCTCTGTAATCCAGTGTGTTTCTTTGTGGCAGTACAGCATGTGGCTCAGCTGCACTTTGGCCCCTAATGGACCCAGTCAATGGGGAGAATTGCCACCCTGTTGTCTGTATCAAGGTCAAGTGTGCGCATGTAAGCGTGTATTTGTTTGGTGGGCGGGCGGCTGTGTGGATCGTGTGTATTCTTTGTTTACGTGTGGGCATGCTGGCAGAGTCACGCATGTGTTGAAAGATATCCATGTAAGGGTGCAACTAATATTAGCTGGATTTAATTTAAACTCTGGCTCAGTTAACTTTGTTTTTCTTGAATCGTGCGTTTGTGCTCTGTCACGATATATTCACATTTACTTTCTACTTAACTTATTTTTAAAGTGCATTTCGCTTTTTATTTTTACTCTTATGTATCCTCATAAAAAAACACTGAGCGACACCTGTATGCAGTGCAACAATGGATGTGTGTGTTTGGTTAAAAGTCTGTGTCATCAAACATTTTGAGTGTGTGTGTGCGTGTGCAGTGTGTTTGACCTGGTTCCTTGCTCTCCATTTTCAAAGGGAAACCAGACAGACACAACAACAGTCTGCAGCCGTGCTCAGAGCTCGAACAGAAGCACAGCTGTGCTTTGAGATCAGTGCTGACATCAGCGGGCTCATAATGACAGTGTTAACAATTTTTGCCGTATTGGCCATCTTAAGGTGGATGTATACTCGTGCGTCAGCTCTATGCAGAGGCTATGCCTATGTGAGCATTTATACTTGTGTGGTGGTGTGTCTGTGTCACTCTGCAGTTACACCTCCAAAACATTACTTGGCAGCGGGGTTTCTGTGAAGTGCTGTAAAGTTTGGTTGATTCAAAACACACATTAAACACACATTAAACATGACTTAATAGAGACAGTTTCAAACACAAATCAGCTTCACTATAACTCGCAGCATTCACAGACAAACACTTGTCTTTATCTGGACACGTTTTCCAAACAAATACAACATGCTAACGTTATTAGCACAAGCCTATGGTATTTTACATTGTATAAATTAGCCTAGCAGCTAGCAGAGATTTCCTCTGCTCATATGAAGCCAGGATAAATCACACACAAGACTTAAAATGCTTTTTTTGTGGAGGATTTATTGTCTTCACAATTTATTGTTTCTTATCTGTGAAATTAAAGTAAAGAGACAGGAAGTCTGGGCCGCTGCAACGTGTAGTTACATTTCTAGGTAGGTGGACGTCAGGCTAGGGCATGGGGCACGGCAAGTCTTGCCCTCTCCAACACTACGGCGCCACCAACGTATCGTTGCGACGGACACCGTCATTGTAACGTCTAGATCTACATGTCCATGCACAAATGTCTTTGCCCCATTTCATGGCAACGTGTCCAATAGGTGTCAAGGGCAAGTGAGCACATATAACCGTGTGTTTGTTTGCTGGGCGGGCGGCCTTGTGATCATGTGTATTTTCTGTTTGCGTTTACGCTTGCTGGTCATGTACATGTGGAAAGATATTGCTGATCGAAAACCAAAACAGAGCAGTTACAAGCGAGTCAAGTCCAACCGTGCTGCACCATGTAGTAGAAATGCGGTTGAAGAGCTTTGTGAGGTTAAAAGAGAAGACAAAGTGGTAAAAATATTACTCTCTGTGAGGGAAGATGCATGAGAATAACACATCAAGTCAGAAGCTCAATTAGGAAGTAATAAGCTTTGATGCAGGATGTCCTAATGCAGGATGGTCAGGATGAAGGTGCACTATGTAAAGTAAATGGACTGCATTTGTAGAGCTCCCTTCTGGTCTTCCAACCACTCAGGATGCTTTTACAGTACATGTACCATTACATTCATACACTGGTGACTGAATGTGTGTGTGCTCATCAGTTTCACATTCAGATGTATTGTCAGGACCTGTGGGAACCCTCCCTGGAACAGCCCCGCCCACTTTTAAATTCTATGTGGAGTGGATGGGGGGCGGGGTCATCAGTGTTCCGTGCATCGAAGTGTCACAAAGGGTTTAAAAGATCAAAGGAATTGAAATTGGTAAGTAGCCCCAGGAGATCACATAATTTCAGTCACACACTCGTGTCGCGTACTGAGTCTATTACACAGACGATCTTACACACACACAGTGACTATTTCTGAGTCAAGCAGTCTGTTGGCCATCAATACACATAACGATGGACAAAAGAACAAACAACAGACAGAGACCAGCTGGTAATGCTGCGGGCCGTCGTGGACCTCCACAACATCACCACCATCAGCACAACAATGCCTCTTGGGGAGACCTTGTTGATGAGGAAAACCAGAAGTTATGCCACATCATCAAGAAGAAGAAGGACCAGATCAAGCGTCTGGAGGAGCTGCTCGAGGTCAGAACCAAGGGGTTCAGTGAGGAAACCAAAAAATACGCTGAGAAAGTCTCCAAGCTGGAAACAGAGAACTACCAGCTCACAGTAGCTCTCAAACGCCAAGAGAAAGAGAGCAAGCAGCGATTTGATGAGATGGTTGCCAGGTATGAGGCTGAAAGACAAACTGCCTCAAACCAAATAAAGGAGGTTTTGAGGCAGGAGGTCAAGAGCCAGGTACGGAGTGAGTACCAAGAGAAGGTTGCCCAGATAGAAAAAAGGATCGACCAGATGAGCAAGGAGCAACACAGTCTCCATCGGACGCTGTCAGAGGCAAAAAAAGCGTTGAGCAGCAAAGATGCTGCCCTCCAACAGAGCGAGGAAGCCTGGCAGGCTAAATATGACGCTCTGAAGGAGAAACTCACACTGGACCTGGAAGAAAACAACAAGAGTTGGGAGGCACAGCAAAATGAAGTTAACATCAAGGTCAGTCTGATAGAAGAGCAAGTACTCCAGAGAGACGCTGAGATCCTGCGTCTCACCGAGGACAACAATGGCCTCATCGAAAAGCTCTCGGAGAAAACAGAGGAGCTCTCCCGTAAAGATGATGAACTCCTCCAGAGCCAGAGAGCCTGGGAGGACAAGTGCAACACTCTGGAAACCACCATTACAGAGGAGCTTGCTGAGAAACATCAGGCAGAAGTCAAACAGCTGATGGATGAGAAGGTGGAACTGGAGGACCTCTGCTTGTATGTCAATAAGAAGAGGAAACGCTTCTTGCTGTTTCCAAGGAGGTCTTCAGACGACAGAGAGACCCAGCTGCAGAAGATGAAGAACAAAATGCAGCAGAAGGCAGCAAAAGCAAGAGGAGCTGAGAAGATGGAGGAAGAAATGGAGGCTGCTGATTGTTCAGCTCAGGCTGGGCATCAGTAGCTCCCATAGCTTCTTCCATTTGTGTGGGGTTTTCTCCTGGTGCTCAGGTTCGCCCGTAAGTGTTAATCACATTTAAAAAAAAATGCTCTAGAAAGAGCAGATGAGAAGAAGGAGGTAGAGGAGGAGGCAATTGTTGCCCAGCTCAGCCTGAGCTGGGCAACAATTGCCTCCCAGAGATGTCTGTGTCTTCCAGGTCATTGTACTCATAAGTGCTATATCGTAGGCAAAGGGACACAGGCAAATCCATTTGCCTACGATATAGCACTGACAGAGATGATTACATCTCCTCGGGTTTTTTCCTGGTACTCAGGTTTTTCCCGCCAATGTTCATCACATTGGGAAAAAAAATGCTCTAGAAAGAAAAACAAACTAGAGCAGACGAGAAGAAGGAGGTAGAGGAGGAGGCAATTGTTGCCCAGCTTAGTCTGAGCTGGGCAACAATTGCCTCCCAGAGATGTCTGTGTCTTCCAGGTAATGGTACTCATAAGTGCTATATCGTAGGCAAAGGGACACAGGCAAATCCATTTGCCTATGATATAGCACTGACAGCTTCTGTAGATTGTTATTATCTACTCATGGGTTTTCTCCTGGTACTCAGGTTTTTCCCGCCAATGTCAATCATATTAGACTATACCATCATTAATAAAATTACATCAAATTGGAGTTCAATGTTTCTGTGTCTTTGAATGAAAACAAACTGCATAAATACAATGTTATGACATTATGGAAGGTAAGAAGTGTGAAGTAGTGAATAACATTCTAGTCTATTGGAAAGCTTGTTACTTGTTAGCATTGCCAACCTAGTTAGCAAGCTAGCTTGCTAACCCTGCGGTAGCTTGTAAGTAGCTTGTTCAAATGTACTAACTTCAATTTGGAAAACTAGCTTAGCTCCAAAGTAACACAAAGGAATTTTGAAAGAAGTGCAGGAGCAGCACACTGATGATGTCAGAGGGCTGTGATTGGTTGGTCCAGGAGCATGTCCTACTTGGCAAAATCACGTTGTGGCAAAGTGCAGTTTTCTCCTCCAACTGCACAAGAAAGGTTGTGGCCAACATTTACATCTGAGGATACATTCAGACATTTTACATTCACATACCGGTTGACTTGTTCATGTGTGTGAGGGGCAGACTGTGTGCCGTCAGCTGTTTCTCAGCAGTATAAAAGCGGACAGTTCTTTGCACACAGTTACATTTTAATGTCGTGTTTTATGTGTGCGAGTGGGGAAGACGGTGCTTTGTGCAGCGCACGCCGTCAGCTGTTCCAGGCATGGTTATCTGCACAGAAGGAGACAAGTGTTTTGTGAATGAAGACCGAAGCGACGTGACACAATGAGACGTTTTGTAATTGCACATTCAGAGGGACTGGCAGAGATTTTCTGTACACACTGTCAGCTGTTTGAGGCGTCCTATCAGCATGAAAGGAGAGATAGCCTTTTGAAAAAGACGCTGAATCACTCTCTGTGAAGAGCCTGCGCCGCTGTTATGACCACCATTAAAACTCAGTGTAGGAACCCATCAGGAACATCTGCATCAGAGAGGCAGCGGGGGCCGTTTGTGTGTGTGTGTGTGTGTGTGTGTGTGTGTGTGTGTGTGTGTGTGTGTGTGTGTGTGTTAGTGTGAATGTGTGTGTGTGAATGTGAGTGTGTGCTGGGGGGGATGAAGAGGGGAGTCTTGTCAGTGATGTCCCACACAAAGAAGATAAAACTACTAATGGCCTGGGTTTCCTCTAATGGAACGCTGAGCTGTGTGTGTGTGTGTGCGCACATCAACAAAGCTGCATTCAAAACATCTCTTATTCATAGCTGCATTACGGCATTCAGACCTGGTCTTTCTCCCTCTTTCTATTTACAGCTCCTCTCTGCCTGTACATGTGGGCATCTATTCACATGCACCTACTGTTTCCAGGCTGCAGCGCTGCGCCGATAGGCTCCGTGTGTGGTGATTCTTCAGCGTCCAACAGCGTTTCTGTCTTCCCTGCACCTCATCCCACATACATCACATCATACCACGCTGCAGTGGAAGTGAACGCAGGTTGATTTTTCTGTATATGCACAGGGATTTTTTCGTATAAATATATAATGTTGTCCAACAGGCCAAGGTCATTGAACGTCTCGTACGACACCTACCTTTACTCTTCTTGAGCATTAAGTGAACAAACAGTGCACAGCATAAAAACACATACAATAAACATGCAGTATAAATATTAATAAAGGTGCAAAGCTGCTTTACATGGTGATTACTGACATCTCACAATAGGTGTTACCTAGTTATTGTAGGAAAGGTCTGAGGCCCTGATCACACAGAAAGCATTTCAGCAGCTGGAGGCGGCTTTTTGTAATATTCTTTAGCGAGAATGAAGCTTTTTACTTGCTGTTTTTTGCGATGTGATGCACCTCATGTTTCTGCGCTCTAGGCGCCTGGCATTTTCAGCCAGAGCGCTCTGAACTCCTTGAATCAGAGCAGAAAAGCGCCCCACATCATCTCTGCTTTTTCCCCATTGGTCAATGGGATGATTTGAGAAGTGGGGCTTCTGTGGTGGTCACGACAACAAGTTTACAGGTGGTAAACAATGGAGGAGAAACTGGTGGTAGTGGTTGCTGGATACCCAGAGCTATATGACTTTACAAAGCACAGTTAGCACCATCTCAATAGAAAACAGCAGGCGAACTGTCAAATGATTAAATAAATGGTAGCTTGATCACACGGGAAGGTTGGAATAAGGAGGTGAGCCCATGGTTGACAACAATAAAAAGACGCAGCAAGCATTTTTTTTTTTCTTTTCACTCGTGGCATTCAGTTTTTTGCATTGCAACCTGCAAAACGCTTTCTGTGTGATCGGGACCTAGAGGACATTTGTCGTCTGGCCAAAATCAGTGAATGTTTTTTAGTCCTATTTAGAATGTGGGATAGTGGCACACTTCAGCCTCTTGTGGCTGAAATGATTACTACAGCAATAAATGCCTAAAAGATTATCCTACAAAAAAAAAAAAAAAAAAAAGTATACCTCTGCATCAAATCGATGCCACAGCCTGACGTGCACCTCCCCAGACACGGGGTTCCTACACATTTGGAATTTCAAAATTCCATACTTTTCCATACCCTAATTTCCAGACTTCTCTGCGTTTGTTTTGGGGTTTTTTTCAGAGAATATGCGACACCTGAGTAAATATATCAGTGTATCATATTTCACATGATATTCAATTATTCTTAATAGGCGATTGTAGCCAAGTACCATAATGGCATGCAAATAAAAACTCAGGTAAGTTCAATGTCTGGGCTGAGGCAAAAAGGTTGGGACTCTGGGTGCAAGCGATGCAGTAACGAGACGTCGGTGTTTTTTCCTTTCACGTGGCTCAGAATCGCCTTCTCCCCCATGTTGGCGATATCAAACGATTTCACACAAAGCTTGCATCTACCCATTTTGAATCACGTGAAACTCGTCTTCTTGTCGAAGGTGCAGTGTTGGAGTGAAACTTGATACCTGGGGGGCTGGAGGAGGGTCATGGGGCAGCGGACTGGACATACCACTTGTCAATCAGGTGGCGGTATGTTTTCTGAGACGTTTGCTCTCACACAAACTGTGCTTGGCCCGGCATAAAACACGATACGGATTGATTCAATTATTTTTGGAAATACCTTATTTTCTATTTTAGAGTGGAAGAGCCCTGGTTTCCGGTTGTAGGCTGTTTGTAGTCCGCGTGATATTGACCAGTCACGTTTGAGCCGGCTGCAGTTGTTGCCAGGTTAAACAGTCCGTGCGGTGAACTAACGAGGCGGAACATAATTGGCGTCACTGCAAACTCTGAATCCATCACAATGGTTCAGCATATTTACTTATATATAAACGGAAGTAGGAAACAGAAATTTGCCTCCTCCGCCCAAATCAAACCGGAATGCCAAAAAATCAGGGGTCTGCCCCCAGAGGCTGTATCGCCGTCTGCCGGAAGTCAGACGCCGAATACAGCTGATGGGTTCCGAAATGCAGTGACGCAGACCTCCTGTCTGTCTCTGTAAGCTGAAACCATTTCCCTCAGTGGAAACAAAGCTTTTATTTACTTTAATTTCACAGATAAGAAACAATAAATTGTGAAGTCTTCACAAAAATAGCATTTTAAGTCTTGTGTGTGATTTATCCTGGCTTCATATGAGCAGAGGAAATCTCTGTTTGTCGCTAGGCTAATTTATACAATGTAAAATGCCATAGGCTTGTGCTAATAACATTAGCATGTTGTATTTGTTTGGAAAACGTGTTTAGTATAAGACAGTTGTTTTGTCAGTGAACCTTGTGAGTTGTAATGGAGCTGAATTTTGTAACGTTACCTTTGTTAAATGTTGCTGTTGTCCCTGGCTTCATATGAGTAGAGGAAAAGTCTGCTAGCTGCTAGGCTACTTTATACAATGTAAAATGCCATAGGCTTGTGCTAATAACGTTAGCATGTTGTATTTGTGGGGAAAATGTGTCCAGATAAACACAAGTGTTTGTCTGTGAATGCTGCGAGTTATAGTGAAGCTGATTGAAGCTGGTAATGTGTTTTTTGGGTGCATTTTGAATCGACTTAACTTTACAGCACTCCATAGAAACCCCCAAGGTCACCTAGTGTTTTGGAGGTGTAACTGCAGAGTGACACAGACACACCACCACAAGAATAAATGCTCACAACAGTTTAGGCCACATGTGTAGGCTTTGCATAGAACTGACAGTCTTTTGACTTGTTATAAAAGTAAAGGTATTTCTAATAACACTCACAAAGACTTTGTTCTTTTTGTCCCAGTAAGGCTTGAGCCACAACAGTGTGACAGTGACCCAGAAACTGAGGCAGCTAAATGGAATTCAGCCATCATTATTTTTATTAATTACACCTGGTCTTTTCCCTCTGTGACATTTTGAAATGTGCTCCTGGTACATCAGCTATTTATTGTGGTAACAGCCGGTGTGGATGAAACTGTTGAGTTTGTGTCACTCTCACATCGTCTCATCTCTCAGCCAGTTTTAATGAAGCGTCCCTGTAAAGAGGGGGTTTGGGTCAAAGCTCTGGGTACATGCAGATACACAGCGCCCTCTTGTGGTAAAAGTGAGGCAGCATAAAACGATGTAAAAACACTATAATCAGTAGAGTGTATACACTTTCACCACACATCTGGCTCAAGTGAAGAAATGCTGAATGAGAAATCTGACGGATAAAAGAATAAAATTATTCCTCCACCCTCCACTGAACCCTCTGAGCTGTGTGACCCAACATCTGTGGAGGTGATTTGAAACCTGACACACACACACACACACACACACATCAGGCCTCCTCACACCAGCTCCTCTGTTCTTACACAGACACACACTCACACACTTTTCTCGTCATGTGCTGATGTGTGGATATGTTGTTGTATTTATTCTTTGTGTCGGAGCTGTTTGTTAAAAGCACTTCAGAAATAAATGTGTCTTAACTGGACTCACTGCCACGTCAGTGAGGGAAATAAATTAGAGCCCAAAACTGAATGACTTCATTTGCTGAGCGCAGTATGTGCATGAATTCATCTAGATGGTGTTTGTTTAGAAATGTTGACAAATAATAACAGAATACAATATTCTGCTAATTGATATTGATATTTGATGTTTATGCTGAACATGTAAAAAAAGACATGAACATACAAACCAGCAGACAGACAGAAATATTTACAATTAATTAAAAGCAAATTGTCAGTGTATAGTTACTCTGATTTACACATCTGAAAAGGAGCAGGAGGAAGTATAAACTTATTAAATCCCACATCGTTTCCTTAAGACTTTTCTAAATAGACCTGTGGATAGTTAAGTGAGTAGAAGATGAACTGACCTCCAGAGGACTTGAAGTTAAAGATGAAACACACTTTTCAACACTTACAACAAGATCAGTGTATTTAGTTTTGTACAATTTCAGAGTGAAAACAATGAAAGGAGCACCAAAGTTTGGGCACCCCAAGACATGTGAGCTCTCAGACAACTTTCCCAGGGTCTCAGACCTTAATGAGCTTGTTCACAGTCATCGTTAGGAAAGGACAGGTAAAGCAAATTTCAGCTGACTCCTGAAACCTTGTCCCAACAATCAGCAGCCATGGGCTCCTCTAAACAGCTTCCTACTGATGAAGACTATAAGAAGACAGCAAAGTCTTCTGGTAGCTGTTTCCTCAGTTTGTCGTGTTAGTAAGAAATGGCAATCGATTGATAGATACATAGATAGATAGACAGATAGATAGATAGATGGATAGATGGATAGATGGATGAT
This sequence comes from Epinephelus fuscoguttatus, assembly GCF_011397635.1. Lineage (NCBI taxonomy): Eukaryota > Metazoa > Chordata > Actinopteri > Perciformes > Serranidae > Epinephelus > Epinephelus fuscoguttatus. Next base: position 38,375,765 of record NC_064770.1, on the reverse strand, counting down.
CGATGGATAGATGGATGGATGGAACAATGGATGGATAGATAGATAGATAGATAGATAGATGGATGGATAGATAGATAGATAGATGGATAGATGGATGATCGATGGATAGATGGATGGATGGAACAATGGATGGATAGATAGATAGATAGATAGATGATAGATGGATGATAGATGGATAGATGGATGGGTGGAACAATGGATAGATAGATAGATAGATAGATAGATAGATAGATAGATAGATAGATAGATAGATAGATAGATGGATGATAGATGGATAGATGGATGGATGGAACAATGGATGGATAGATAGATAGATAGATAGATGGATGGACGGATCAATGGATGGATGGATGGATGGATAGATAGATAGATAGATAGATGGATGGATGGATAGATGGATAGATAGATGGATCGATGAATAGATGATGGATGGATGGATGGATGGATAGATAGATCGATAGATAGATAGATAGATGGATGGATCGATGAATAGATGATGGATGGATGGAATTTGTCCTGTTTCTTTAGATGTTTTAAAGATATTTGTCTGTTTGCAAATCAGTGATGAGCACATACAGCTGACTTTAATTTCAGTGTTAGATTTAGTTTAGTTTTATTTGATTGCATAAAACACAAGAGTACATACTACACATGCACGTTGGCTGACACAATCGAGGATAAAAACACAATAAAGTCCAGGAATTAGTTCCATTGTGGTCCTCATACATACAAGGTGGCAACCCACATGTGCGGCGCTTAAAGCTCCATCAATAAAACCATTCAAAAACATACACAACTATGGTCACAATAAAAAAAAAGAAGGGAACAATCATATTTGAGCCAGATACGTCTTCAAGAGCTGAGGCAATTTTCACATAGGAACCTTTTCCAAAAGCCAGGCTTTTATAAGAAATTTGAACCGTCTTAAATTGGAAGCTAATTTAATAACCAAATCCAAGCCGTTCCATTGAAAAGCCCCAATGTAAGAAAAGGATCCTTTACCGATAAGAGAGTTAAACTTATACAAGCGCACATCAGCAACACTGGCTCTTGTAGAGATACTGTGTACTCCCTAACATGTTGAAAATAATTTATTAAATTATAGCTGCTGCGCAGCGATGGGTCAGGTCCGGGCATTTTTAGGCAATTCTGAGCAACAAGCAGAAGAATTGGAAGACATTTAGGAATTTAGCAACACAATCTGCCTTTTGCATCAGCTGAGGCTTGAACTCACAACCTCTGAGACTAAGAATCAACTTCTATCTCACTGAGCTAATTAGTCAGTGACAGTTCATGTGTAGCTTCACAAACTGACTAAGCCAGACGTGCAGGTTTAGCAGCCGTCCATGCATGGAAAAGCAGATTTCAAACCACTGTAAAAAATTCAGTTATCAAAACAAAAATCTGAAAATACACATATTGCATCTAGACAGCATGGAGATGTTGGTAATTTGTTTTAACAATGACTGATTTGCTTCATCAGTGAAAAACTGATGTTTAACTAGTTGAGCTATGTGCAAAGTGAGAGGCCTCAGATGGTTTCACACTGAAGTATTGACACTGGATCTTTGTGCAAAGTTTGGTTTATTTTCAAGCATGAGAAGGCAGATTTTCTAACAGGAAGAAGACTTGAAGATGTTGCACAGTGATCAGTCACGCTCAGGCAATTTTCAGCAATAAGCTGGAGCACAAGAAGATGAGTACATTACAATGTGGATTCTGCACCAGTTGAGGCTCGAATCCGCAACCTCTGGAACCTAAGACGGTCATCTACCACTCTGAGCTAATTAGCAAGTAGCAACTCAACAGCGGCTTCACAAACTGAGTAAGCCCTTCACTGCTGTGTAGGAAAGCAGCCATCCGTGCATGGAAAGGCAGATTTGAAACCACTGTAAAAAATTCAGTTATTAAGACAAAAATCTGAAAATACACATATTGCATCTAGACAGCATGGAGATGTTGGTAATTTGTTTGTAACAATGATTGATTTGCTCCATAAGTGAAAAACTGATGTTTCAAACTGCCATTTTTACATTGACTCCAATTGTTCACATTAGAGCAAAATTCAAAATGCTGTCAAAAATTCAGTTTTTGAGATAAAGTTCTGAAATTTGCCACACATCATCTACCATGACTCTAGAATTTTGTCTTTTTTTCATGAACATTGAAGATTTATTTAGCAAGAATTTGCATGTATATGTTTACAGTACCGTTTACAGTCAAACATTTTGATGCACTGTAGGCTCAATTTTTGATAAATCAAAAATCTGAGAAACGTAGTTTTTGTAGGACAGTCTGAAGATGCTCTGTAGCAAGTTTGGTGTCAACTGAGCAAAAACTGTGGGAGGAGATAGGTTTAAGAAGTTTTACAGTTTTTGAAAAAAACAGAGTGATGAACTTCATAATTTTTAATGGGTTTAAATGTACCAAAGTTTCTTCAGTATTGGGGCTACAGTTTGATGAAAGTTGTGAAGTTGTAGCATGTATGGTTGATTTGTTATGAATTTTCAAAGTTTTGAACTTTAGACGCTTGCTGTAGCGCCACCATCAGGACTATTGGCTTGAGTTTACAGCTGAGGATATCTGGCATGAGACTGGACCTTTGTGCAAAGTTTGGTGAGTTTTCACCCATGGGAAGTATGATTTCCTCGGAAGAAGAAGAAGAAGAAGAAGGAGAAGAAGACCTAGGATTGCAATAGTGTCCTGGCACCTTAGCTGCCCGGACCCTAAAAATCAGGGACAGCACCATAAATGATCTTATGTACCATACACAGCCTAGATAAAGTGACTCTTGCTTCAACTGGAAGCCAGTTGAGTTCTTTAAAATGGCTCCTACCTATGTGTGACCGGGGGCCCAGACCTAAAATCACCCTCATAAGCCTGTTTTGGGCAGCCAGGAGCTTGCCTTTGAGAAGTTTAGTTAAACTCTCAAACCAAGAGGTACTGGCGAAATCAAAATGACTTAAAATTAAAGAGTGAGCTAAAACTAACATTGACTCCCTGTCGAGCAATCTGGAGGTTCTTGCTAAAAGTTTAGTGAGGCCAGAGACCTTGCCAAGAACTTTGGAAGCCATAATGTTACCATCCAAACTGCTTTCAAGAGTACAGCCGAGGTGCTTGACAGATGAGGTAGCAGATATCGTCTCACCATTTAGTGTGACCTTGAGATCCGAGGACTTACTCAACCTGTTTGGAGCCAAAAAGAACAGCCTCGTTCTTAGGTGCAAAGCCAACATATTATCAATGAGCCATGATGAGGTCCTTTTATGAATACAAACCTTTGGGGTTTGCTTCTTGCCTGTTATTTTATTGTATGCACAAAAAAAATAAAGTAAAACAAACCAAAATAAAATAAAAAAGTAAAGTGAAATAAAGAGTGCATATCCTGAAAAGGTGACAACACAGACAGCAAAATTGTTAGAATATAAATGAGATACATTATTATGAGTATTGTTGTTATTATTACATCTTATGTGTTTATATATCAGAATCAAAATCAGAAATATGTTGTTGCTCCCAGGGGGGGGCTGGGATGTGTTACTGTTGCTCTTATATATAAAAGCAAACAGAATGATGAATAAGAAATAAAAAATAATTTTTGCCAGAATATATCACACAATGTCTATATATAGAGAGAGAAGAAGAAATGTAACTGTATAGGTGGGTTAATAACTAAGAGAATTATCAATACATGTGTTAATCACCTTCCTGTAGCGAGTCATAACGTGTTCATCATGTCCCTCACTGTATGTCAATGCTGTCTTTGCACCATGCATGGCTCAGTGCTCTGCAGCCTCTCTGTGATGCTGCTCTCCTCATCACACCACCGTGCACGTGCATCCACCAGAAAACGTGATGGTGGCTGTCGCATGATGGCTCGGTGTCTGCGGGAACCAATAACGGCGCAGAACCGGAGCCAGTGTGGATGAATTTGGGAATAGCGCGCTTTGCAGTTGGTTTGCGGAATTTACTGACAGCACCGAGTCCAATGGCACGTCCGCGCAGTGCATTGTGGGAGGCGTAGTCATATAGCAGCGAATACAGGGTAGTCATCACAGAGGCGGTTGTACGCTCTCTACTACGTTTCCCAGAACACACCGCGGCGTTGAAGCTGTGTGTATGCAAGGCAGAGAGAGAGAGAGAGGAAGATTTAGGAATTCGTCTGCAGACTTGGAGCTGCGTTACAGAAAAATGGTGAGTCCACAAACTAAAACCAAAATATGTTGTTAAATAATTCGTGTTCTTGCTAAAAAAAAAAAAAAAAAAGACGCAGATTTCCCGCTTCCGGTTAGCGGAGTTTGTCGGAGGCGGTTAGCGGCAGTGATTGCTAACAGAAAATGTAACATTAGCTAAGTTAAGCTAGCAGAGGAGCCACTTTAGCTAGCTAATTATCGCAGTTTTAAACGGTTGGTGAAAAGATGACGGGTGATGATTAAGTGCTCCGTGGGCTGTCGTTTACAGAGGCTGCCTCGCGTTGAACTGTTACTCTCGTGTATTCGGTGTTTTAGCATTTAGCTAGTTAGCTGCCAGTGTTGAACTTTTGGTGCGTCTGTGTTCCGCCCCCCTGCTCCGTGTCGAGGCTGCTGTTTACGGGAAGCTGCTGGCTGCTGAAAAGAGACAGTGACGCTGGTTGGATGGTTTGGATGGGCTCACTGGCAGATTTCTGTAAGCTATTAGCATATGAGCTGACAGTCCGCATACCTTTCTGTTCACATCAGGATCTAGTTGTCCGGGTCACTGCTTTTTGGCTGTCACTTCTCCCTCTTCCCTTTGTCTCCATGTTGCTCCCTCCCTCGCTGCCTCTCAGCCTTCCCCTGTGTGTGTCTGACGGGTTGCAGATGCTGGTCACTTTCTACAGTTCTCCCTCATTAAGTTGTTGATAAGACTCGGGGTCAGTGCTGCCTTCAGGCACACAGCTGTTACGTGTTTTCCCTGCTGCCTCAGGGACAAAAATCATCAGTGCATACATACATCTGTACAAACTTAGGATTCAAAAGGTAACTTAAAGAGATAGTTCACCCACAAATGACATTTGACTCAATATCTACTCACCCCACAAAACACTCCAGGTGTTTCAGTGGAAAACAGCGTTGCAGCAAAATCCTGTACAGTTGTAGTGAACAATGACCACCATGACCGATGGTGTAATCCAGTTGTCCATGAACTGTGACATTTAAATTTGACCCAAAAAGATGTCTTTTACACTATGTTTTTAGCCTAAATGTCAACTGTTGCCTCTCACACTGCAGCCATTTTGAATTTCCCCTGTGGGGGATCAATAAATTATATCTTATCTGATGTTCATTCATATTCACGAAAAAGGAACTTAATGTTTAAAAAAAAGTCCATCTCTGCAGAGATGCTTTCCATAATGTTGTCAGACACATTCAGAATAACAATCTGAGCCTGTCAGTGGCAAAAACAAACACTTCTAGTGGATGAACATGTCCCCAGTGGTTACAGTGCAGCCTATTACGCCGCTGACAGCTGCAGCACTCTCCTCAATGCATGACCAGTTTCAAAAATGACTGTCTCAATTAGTCACAAATACAAAAGCATTGGAAAATAGGGTCCAGGATGAATAATACGTAAAGTGATAGTTCACCCAAAAATCGCAACTCACTCAGCATTCACTCACCCCTGTGCTGATGTGGGGATCTCCAGTTCACAAACACTCCAGGTGTTTCAGTGGAAAACAGCGATGCAGCCAAATCCAGTACAATTGAAGTCAACGGTGACCAGTTTTAAAATGTGAAAAAAGAAACACAAAATGTCTCCATACTGCTCAAGCAGTGTAATCCAAGTGTATGTAAGCTGTGGCATTCAAATTTGACCCAAAAAGATGCCATTTACACCGTGTTTTTAGCCTGAATGTCAACTGTAGCCTCTCAGACCACGATGCTCCTTTTCTCTGACGATTTCTCACACCTTCTCCATCCTCTCTTTCCAACCTGTAGAACATGACACACCCACTGATGTCATCACAGTTCGCACATCAGGTCAAGTACAACCTGCCATTTGTTGGTTCCAGTTGACAACCAACTTTTTGGGTTCCACTTTATTTTGGGTTGAAATGCTCTTAATGGTTCAAAGTTAGGTGCTCAGTTAGGTGCTCAAAGTTAGTTCCATGTTGGTGAAAAATAAGCTATCAGTGGTAGAGATGCACGATAATATCTGCACATTATCAGTCGCGACCAATACTGGCTTTGAAATGAACTTTCGGAATCTACCAACATGTTTTTTCTTAATTTGCACAATGAATAAATATTACATACCGAGAAAACTCCACTACAGAAGAGACTTAATGATCTCTGGGAGACTAAAGTGGATATATCGACATCAGCTATCTGCCAAATTAGTTGTTATATATCGGCATATCTGTAAAAACAAATACACTTTCATTGAATGTAAATTCACAGTATGCAATTTACCATTAATGCTATATCGCAGCCTGTTTTGCCGCAGCTGGCTGCTACGATTTCGCTCAATACTAGATCAACTTTAAAAACTGTTCTTCTTTTTAGTCACTTGGACAAAAAAACCTGAAAAACCTGAGAAAGTACTGAAATTATTATTAAGGTAGAAACCCAGTCACGTCTGCAGAGTTGAACTTCCTCTTTTGATTTTTTTTCTGCTAAATTTGTGTATTGAGTTCTGCTTGTATTAGTAAATATGTAAATATGTCACGTGCATTTCTGTTTCATCTTTAATAACTGTAGGAAACTGTCAAGTTGAACAAACCTACCTCAGAACACAGATATGATATCGATATGAAAATATCCATTGACAAAATACTTGTGAAATATCTGGAACAGACAGAACTTACTCTTATCACAACATCAGTATTTGATGGATATATTGCCCAGTTCTAATAAACATATTAGTTTCTGCCTGGTAAATTAATAACTGACGGAACTTTGAACTTCCTGTATTCAGCCACTGCAGATTAAATACGTGCTTTGAGTCTTATTTTACGGTCTATGAAACAATCCAATTGAACAGTCTTTGTCAAAAAACAGTCTGTTGTTGTTGGCAGACTGAAGTGAATTTATTGTGTTTGTTTGTGTTGTTGTGCTTGAGGCAGTAAAATAGGTCAAACATCGATTCAACAACAGTAAGTCCACTGTACAAGTTCCATGATGCACTTATATCTAACTGCACTACCCCCTCATCTTCAGTGGCTTTAACAGGGTTCCTGCAGATCCTTAAAAAGCCTTAAAATACATTGAATTAACTAATCTAAAAATAAGTCCTTAACTTGTAACATTAATTTTCTTGAATAATTCGACGAATGCCTCTCACATGAATGTCACCGGATCAGTAGAGCAGAACCACCAACACTTATATTTTGTTTCCTGCCGGGCTGCTCAGAGCAGAAGAGTCACTGTTTGCAAGCTACCTGTCACTGTAGCCTGTACTAGTGGTTCTCATCCAGAGGTCTGGGGACCCCCAGGTGTTTTGTTTTTCTATACCATTACCCCAGAAATCACAAATAGTCCACAAATGAAGAATTAGTAATAATTATGTGTCAACATTAATTAGGCTATTAGTTATTTTCAGACAAGGACAGTTAAACTTAGTGATAGGCCTAGTGACGTGATTATGACAGTTTGACCACATGTTACAGATTCGCTAGCAAGATGTCGAGAAAGTCAGGAGTCTAAAATAGTTTTAAAAATTTATAAATATGATGCCCAAAAAGCCAAGTGTGAAAACTTGCATCTCGCAAATTTACAACCAGGTTGACAGACCACCTGTAAATTGTAAGTAACAGCTCAGCCATCCTGCAAATTATTCTTTTTCTAGCTATTATGGCTAATGCTACTGCGACCTGCGTGCTAACAAACTGGCTTATTGTCCAGGGCACCAGACTAACTTTTTCCACTAGGAGCACCAGTGCTCCTTACTGAAAATTTTAGGAGCACCAGCACAAAATTTAGGAGCACTATCTATATCGACACAACATATTCATAATTTTGTCTATATTAACTGCATTACTGATAATTTAGCAATAAACACAGCCAATTTACAGTAATAGCAATGTACTGCTTTATTTCAAATGAAACAGTAATAAAGTGCAGCAGGCTAGTGCTTAAGAAAACATTAAAGGGCTTCCTTCAACAGAGGCACCAAATAATAAATTAACAAATGTAAACATTAAGTATGTGGTCAGTAACTTGTAACTTACTGTCAATACAGCACGACCACAACAAAACAAGTAAACAAATATTTCATTTGAATTGAATGAATTTCATTGTCATTTCAGCCTCTTCTGCAGACCTATTTTTACTTGCCTGCCTCTTAAATGATGTGTGCAGCGGCACTTTTGCTCCGTCATTGCATCTGTCCCTGCATAATTTATGCCTGATGCTGTTGTTGTGCTTAACCAGCGTTTCATGTTTGAAGTGTGTGGTAGAGTCGGTGAATTTAGTTTTCCCCGCAAATTTCAGACCGCACTGAGAGCAGTACATGCAGGACGTCACTTTCTTTTCTTTACAGTATCTCAACCACGTAAATTCAGTGAGCCATTCTTGTCGGAAGTGATGGGGCTTTGGCTTTTTCGGTGCTGCGACATCACCTGCTGACTCGTCCTCTGAACTATCGTCGTCGGAGGTTTGGGAAACTGGCACAGGACCGACAGGAGTTTCTGGATTATTTTTGCTCGTGAAAAACGAATCTAGAGCTCGTTTCATACCGTCACTTTATGGTCAAACGACACAGCACTTTCTACTCGACACCGGCTCTGTGACTCCTCACTGTCTAACCCCGCGCACAGTGCACACGTACTAAAACTGCTGCACGTTGCTATGGTTACTGGCACCTGCTCGCTTCCACTCCTCCATGAAATGCAATTATAAAAAAAAAGAAAGAAAAAGGGGGATGGGGTGGATTTGTAAGTCGCGCTGGTGCTCCTAGTTATAAAACTATGTCGCACGGCCTCCAAAAAAGGTCGCAAAATGCGACCAATTAGGTGCAGTCTGGAGCCCTGTTGTCATATGTGTTTTAGTGCATTGACTGAAAATTGCTGTTTCCAAAAAATATCCTCTTGTCTCTCATTAGCCCCACCCTACTTGTGAAGCTTGAGGCTGAATCCAAATGTCCACCCTCTGGACCTGCAGACTGAGCCCTCGCAGACTTCAGTTGTGAAGATGTGGTTGAAAACTATTTCACTATTCAAGTAGCATCTTAATAGGCCTAACTATCAATAACTATTTTACACCTTCATTTGGTTTTTTTCAGCAATTGAAAAAACCACTATGTCAGGTTATTAATCAGTGTATTCTGCTGAAGTCTGCACCCCACTTGGATTCTCTGGAAGTCTGCAGAAAGTCCACTTCAGGTCCCTTGTGGACTGGATGAATTGTGGATTTGGACAGTCCTCAGCACTCCCAGACTTCCTAGGAATGCGCCTGCAAAGTCTGTGAGTCTGCAGGGGCGAAGAAGTCCAAACATTTGGGTTCAGCCATAGTTAATCACAGATATTTCTCACTGTAGCTTCGATGTCCTAAACTGGTCATCAGGACAGTCCTACTTTCTCCATGGTTATCTATCTCGTCATCTGTAGTTGACAACTGTAGAATTAATGTCTCAAGCATATCTTATAACCAGACCCTTTTCACATGGAGGTCCCTGAAGGGATCAAACAGGGGTCCATGACCTAATGTCAATTTAAGGGTCCTTGACATTAAAAAGGTTGGGATTCACGACACTAGATGACATGGGAGTGCAGATTCAAATTAAAAGGACTATTTCACCACGAGTTTTGCTGAAACTGCTACAGGGCAGTGTACATGAGGCTGGTTGTGTTTCATTCAAAAAGTTTTTCAAACTCAGCATGATTAAGGCAATGGAATCAAATGTGCGGAGTGAGAAATACAAAATTGCCCAAAAAAACTTGCCAACAAACAGCAGGTATTTCCCACTTCTGTTCAACTGGGCAAAACGGTCTTTAACTCTGAGTAACCAATGTCGGTTCATAATGTTGAGTTCCATTTAGTGTCTTAAAGTCTTAAATCCAACGCGCCTTAAGCTGTAGGAACCTTGTTTAAGCTTCGCTGGAGCCACTGGCAGTCACCAACATTTCTCAGGCCAAGTGTGGGTGTGTGTTTTTCCTCTGTCTCTTTTAAAACATAAAGCCAACTTATGGCGAGCATTATGTATCTCCTGCCTCCAGCCAGGCTCCTGCTGCTCAGACATCATCAGGCTTAGTATTATTGGGTATCACAACATACCACACTCTTCCTCACTGATGTCCCCTGTTTCTCTTCACCTCTCTGCACCCCTCCTTGTCCTCTGTCCTGTCTCCAGGCCTAGCAATCCAGTTAACTGCTAATTGTGCATTAGAGTGTACTCTTGGTTATGAGCAGTGGTGAGACGCATCACTATAACCGATACTCCGGAGCAGCAGCCACAGCCCTTCAGCAGACTCCAGCAACAGGGTGAGAGACAAAAGTGTGGCATGAAAAGAGATTTAATTAAATTCCCAGATTATACTCATGTGATGTATTTCTGCTGTAATCACTCTTTTCGTTTTAAATAAGTCTCTTTGTTAATTTATCTCTCCGTCCAACCCTTGTCTCTTCACAGCAGAGCAGGATGGAGGCTTCTTTTGGCCCGACCTTCTCCGCTGTAGCTGCTGGAGCTAAAGGTGATACACAAGAAATATTACCCTCTATAAATGCTCTCTTCTTGATCTGCATTACTGCTTCTGTCTTTGCTTGATACATCACCGAGGTATTTCAAGACTCTGGCCTTGTGTTGAGAGAATTTTGCCTTCATGTTTTCAGCAGAAGGATCCAGCACCTACAAGCAGCACAGGAGAACTCCCTCCTCCTCCAGCACTCTGACCTACTCTCCCCGGGATGATGACGATGGAATGGTACTCTGTCACACACATTACATTTTATGTTTGTGTTCACCCTGACTAATGGGTTCAAAGGCTCAAAGACATCAACATTTAGAAAAAAGCTGCTTGAAGTTGATTGTTTTTAAAATCAGCGGGTTAAAAGTGCAGAATAATTTCATTAGTGCTGCTTCCTGATAATCGGCCAAACTTTAGTCGACCGGAAAGGTCATTAGTTGGCAAGATTTCATGGGTCGCTTAGTCACAAAAAGAACAAACAAAGCTTGTGCCTTGTCAAAATAAATCCAAACCTTTAAGACTGGACCATGTGTGACTTTAATTTGAAAGGACAGACACAGGAAGTGTCCACGCTAGGGATGGGCAGCACAAGCAAAAACATTATTCGAAAATCATGGCAATTTTTTCGAATAATCACCCCCCGGTGTCCCCAGGGAATCGCCGTGTTGTTTACAAATACTTCGGGTAGAAAACCAGCAGAGTTTAGCTATATCTCACATTTTTCACATCACTATATCACCGTGTAGACTAATCTGATGTTTGTAAAGTCTATAAACACAATGACTGAACAAACGTTACTATTTCTGTGTGCACGTAATTAATATGGTTATCGTAGATTAGCTGGGCTAACCGTTAGCTGTTAACGTTAGCCGTTAGCGTTGTCTATAACCATAGACTATAAAAATAAGGTAATAACTCAATAAATGGTCCGTGAATAAAATATTTTTTCCAGCGAATATCTTAGTTACAACATGATTGAGCTAGCAAAGCAGTTTTGTGTTGCTATGTGTGGTATTTATTCAGTTTTGGGAAATCACGATGTCTAGAAAGCATCAGTGGCTGCAGCTGACAGGGACAGTTAGCAAAGCCAACATCAGGACGTCATCTGCTAAAAGCCTCCCGTTGTCAGATATGACATTAAACTACTCCAGTTAGCTCAATCATGTTGTAACTCAGACATCCACTGGGAAATTTATGTTTTTCACGTTGACGAGACGGCATTACTGGAGCGGTCGCTATGGCTGCGGAGCTTGCTGTTTCTGTAGGTACACATTTCCTGGGGACACCTGCACGTCTCGGCCACGCCCCCTCCATTGTGATTGGCTAAAGCGCAGCATCGTTCAAACTCAAAGCCCTGCCCTTCCCCCCTCTCTAGTCGTCTTTCACACAGGGCTGCTGACTGTAAATTGCAGAATCTGTCTTGAGAGATTACGCACACAGAGATCCATTCATCTTTAAAGGCCCGAACATACTCGGGCGGAATGTATGCGGAACGGACTCCACGGAGGTCCGCACGGACTCAAAGTGGACGTCTGCAAGCCCTGTGCACACAAAGCTCAGATTTTACAACCGCTCCGCGCACCGGTGACTGCTCGGCATGTATTTTTCACATCGTCTCTGCATGTTTCTCCTGTTTGTAGAAGAGCATCAAACTAGCTGGTAGCCCATCTCACACCACTGTAGCAATCCTATACTGCCCTCGTGCGGTTAGGAGCTGAATTGCATGTCAAATAAAGGGGGGGGGGGAATAAGATGGCGAATAGTAATAGTCGCATTAAAAAATTGATTTTTCAAAAATAAAATGACTATTCAAAATTCAAAAATCGTGACCCATCCCTAGTCCACGCTCAGCAGTCAGGTTAATCTCCAGGGCTGGTACCTGCGGTTATTCCACAGGCTAGTTAATAACATGTCGGGCAGGAAATCCAAAGTGTGGGATCATTTTGAGAAGGTGAAGGACGAACCCAAGGTGATATGTAAACTCATCTTCATTGGTCGACTACAAACATGACGTATCATCTGAAACATGGAAGTAGCTACATGCCCATTAGCCCACAGCGTCATTAACAGGCGGCTCGCTCAGTGTGTGACGTGCACTTGGAGATAAAATATAGGCCTATTAATGAAGGTTCATTAGTATGGTTTGTATTTCTCTGTAATGTAGCACAGTGTTAACAATGTTACTGATACTATTCTTTCTCACACCTTCAACTCAAACCACCAAAATATATCATTTAATCATTACATTCATATCAGAAACATGCAAAAAGTCGACTAATGGAAAGTGATGATGAAATCCCACACACCTGGATGCACTATAGATGTATAAATAGTCTCTGACCTCTTCTCTCCCTCAGCCTCCTATTGGGACTCCTCGGAGGTCAGATTCAGCCATCTCAGTCCGATCTCTCCATTCCGAGTCCAACATGTCTCTGCGCTCCACGTTCTCTCTGCATGAAGAGGAGGAGGACACGGTACGACACCCAGCACCAACACACACCACATCAGCAAACTAACATACGCTCACAAACACTTAAAGGTCTAGTGTGTAAGATTTAAGGGAAAATATTGGCAGAAATGGAGTAGAATATAATAAGTATGTTTTCTTTAGTGTGTACTAACCTGGAAATAAGAATCGTTTTGTTGTGTTTACCTTAGAATGAGACGTTTATATCTACATAACCATGAAATGTTTCCGCTGGTTACTATCTGCAGTCCTCACTGCTAGACTTCCTAAACCTTACACACTGTTCCTTTTAAACATGTAAAAATATGGATAGTTTTGAAACTGAAACCACAAACGGTGTGTGCAGGAGCCCCAAGTGTTTGCTGAACAGCCGTCTGTAAAACTGTGCTGCCAGCTGTGTTGTAACGTCTTCAAGGACCCCGTCATCACCACGTGTGGGGTGAGTTTACTTCTCTCCTCTCCGGCCTTTCCTCCATCTGTCCCTCTTCCTCTTTCTCTTTGCCTGCCATCTGATTTTTTTTGTAAACTCTGCTCATTCTTCCTGTCAATAATCTTTTAAAAAGTTTTTAAATAAAAAGTCAACCAGGGGTGGTGGGGCTTTATGAATGCTCAATTGTGTTAAATTGTTGAAGAAGAAGAATAAACATTTTACCGTGCCTGTTTTGTCTCCTTCCTCAGCACACCTTCTGCAGACGATGTGCCTTGACTTCAGGTGAGACTCATAATGTGTTCCTTTAAACCTCTTCCACTCTGCTGGGACGCCGGCAGCTATTACTGTTTTTCAGAGGCTGTTATGTTTTAAAGCTAGTGAAGATATCATCTGAACCTAGACAAAAAAAAAGGCTTCAATTTAGCACCAAATCTGTGAAACAAATGGTATCGACCCACCATATCATATACTTACATCATAATATTCTGCGCCCCTTTACACTCTAAACTTTTAAAGTTTGAATAGGCACTGAACCAAAACATGTTTATTACAGATTTATGACCAAAGAACCGATGCATGGTGCTGAACTGCATCAAATTAATCCTCAGGATTCCAGCTTTCAGATGATGTAAACCACTTCTATGTGGCATGTACTGTTGACCTGCTACCTCCCCCTAAAGATCCCCTGCTCCCCTTAAAAAAGACAAAAATTGTGTTATGGTAGGAAGGGGTGGAGCTGAAGAGGTTAAACGTGCCAGTGGCTGTAGTTAAAAGCAGAGTTAATTATAACCTCACATTGATGTTTGTTCTCCTCACAGACAAGTGCCCAGTGGATGCGGCTAAGCTAACGGTCGTGGTGAACAACATTGCGGTGGCGGAGCAGATTGGAGAGCTCTTCATTCACTGTAAATACGGCTGCAGGGCCACAGCCAGCGCTGCAGGCGGAGCTGCAGGCGGGGCTGCGGCCCCCACTGCCACAGTGGCCGGGAAACCTGGAGCGTACGAGGTCGACCCACTGGGCTGCCCGTTCACCATCAAACTGTCCACACGCAAGTAAGGAGCACAGAACGGGACAGAGACGGTGTTTTATTTCCACTGCTTCCCTGTGAATGATTCGTCACACTGACAGACTCTGTTTCTCGTCTCTGCAGAGAACATGAGGCCAGCTGTGACTACAGGCCTGTCCGCTGCCCCAACAACCCCTCCTGCCCCCCGCTGCTCACCATGAACCTGGAGGCTCACCTCAAAGAATGTGAGCACATCAAGTGTCCACACTCCAAATATGGGTGAGTCCTAAAAATCACACTTATTGTAATACATCTCCATTTCTTATCCAGTACACAAGATATAAAAAGAGTCCTCTGTGCTCCATCTCTCGCTCAATTTCAATCACTCTTTATATTTGGTTCATGTTTTGTTTCATCTGTCAATGAAGAACTTTCACACTCCCCTGCTCTTCTCTCTGACAGCTGTACATTCATCGGTAACCAGGACACGTATGAAACACACCTGGAGGTGTGTAAGTTTGAGGGTCTGAAGGAGTTTCTGCAGCAGACTGATGACAGGTGAGCCAACGTATTCATACTGTATTACTCACAAGTAGAGCTGCTGACTGTAACAGACACTCAATACTTGATAAAACCTTGTCTGAGGAGCCAAAGCCTGATTTATGGTCGGGCGCTCGACACTTTTCACGAGTGTTGCTCAACAGTAATGACGTGTTATCAAAAGATAAAAGTGTTGCATGATGCTTTCCTTTCATCTGGCACATCTGGAGAATTTTGATGTGTTGCAACCATCAAATTTTGTTAGTAGTGATTAGTAGTGTTACTATTGTTGCCTTGGAGATAGTAGTTTTCAACCCACATCGATGCAAACCTGCACGTCAATCAATAAATATGTGGTAATGAGTTAAAACACTCATATACAGCGGGATATTTGTGTGATTTTTAAGAACCAACCGTGCAGATTACGCTTCACTCAGTGCAACAAAAACAGACTCAAACCGTAAAAGATCCAGTAACCATGGAGACGACTTAAACGCTTTCACTGAAGCATGAATTGAAAAGGATGTGTTGAGTGCCCTACAGTAATCAGGCTTTTGTGTTTCTGTCTGTTTACCAAGTGTTCAGCATACTTTTGACAATTTAAATTATTTTTTAAACAAAATAAAACTCCCTAAATATAATGAAGTCAGCACTGTCTCTGTTTGAAATCTCTGACCTTTGACCCTGTGCAGGTTCCATGAGATGCAGCTGACTCTGGCCCAGAAGGACCAAGACATCGCTTTCCTGCGCTCCATGTTGGGCAAACTGTCTGAGAAGTTAGATCAGCTAGAGAAGAACCTGGAGCTCAAATTTGGTGAGATACAGTAAAGAAAGAAGTTCTTTGGTTTTACCTGCTTCTTCACCCAAACAAGGCAGGGCTAAGAATATGATCACGGACATTTTAAGGTATTCGCAGGTGAACTAACACCCATAAAGTCACTGCTGACACTTTGACACTTCTGCATGTGTTTTACAGTGTGAAGGCAGTGGCAGGGCTTTGCTGTGAAACCACAGGTGTTGACAGTGACTTCAGTGGTTAGCTAAAGCAGCCAAAGATGTATTACATTTAGTTTTTTCCAACCAAACACAATTTGGTGTTCATACAGACAGTGTTGCTGCTGCCGCCTGCTGCTATCAGCACTGTGTTTCCGCAATTTAAAGTGAATACTCACCCAAATCATATTTCACTGTCTATTTTTGTTGAACCCACGTGTGGTATGAGGCGAAAAAAGGTGAGCTTCCTATTCTCTAGTTGTTCCATATCTTAGCAGCAGCCGTGTTGCACCTGAGCAGCGCTGCTCACCCCGGCAGTGTGGCTGCTGCAACCCGTTAACACGGGTGCTGACGACGAAATGCAGGAGGTTCTGCTCTTCTGTCAGCACTGCTGCCGTTGTGAGAGTTTATTACTCTCCATTCACTTCAGCACACCTACCTTTAATTAAAGGTTCCTGAGATGCCAGGTCAGGTGATGCATTAAAGTGACTCAAAAATAATAGGAAACTAAGACTTGCTAGAAATGGCTCTAACAGTGCTGTTCACATTTTTAGCGCTGTTAGCTGCTAGCCACCAACTCAACCACCTGATCACAGAGTTTGAGGATCTTTATCAGGGAAGAGAAAGCTGGATTTCACTGTCTGTTTCCATCACATCACTCCTGCACTGCAACATGATTTCAGACCTTCCAGCTGCTGAAGGATAAATATTGACAGGAAATATTGACTGCAGAAAGTTTTATGACCCTAATGGACCACCCTGCTCGAGCACAGCGTCCTCACTGTGTTTTTACTCAATGTTATCGCCCATGTGTGTGTTTCAGATGTTTTGGATGAGAACCAGAGTAAACTGAGCGAGGACCTGATGGAATTTCGTAGAGATGCGTCCATGCTTAACGTAAGTGTGTGTGTGTGTGTACCTTACAGAGAGAAAGAGTGAAGAGTGTGTGAGTGAAGTTTGAGTCAGGTAAGCAGAATAAAAGGATTTGAGTCGGTGTGTTAGAGAAGCTGTAGAACAAATCCCCTGATCTGTTGTCTGTCTCTCTGCAGGATGAGTTGTCTCACATCAATGCCAGGCTCAACATGGGAATCCTGGGCTGTAAGTATCTATCTGTCCTTCTTTTAAAACCCGTCTTCTCTTTATTATTCCTAATCTCTCTCAGTGGAGGAAGACGTTTGATAAACACTCACTGAGAGCTGGAACAAGTTTTGAATGACTTCATCTTTAAAGCTTTGTGGACTTGAAATCTAGCTCTGACTTTCTTCTCTGGTCGTTCCTTCCTCCTCTCCCTCACCTTCCTTCACCTTCGCTGTCTGTCTCTTCCTTCCTCCTTTCCTCATCTACCTCTCTGTACCTTTATAATCCTCCTGTTGCAGCTCCAGTTATTCTACTCTGTTGTTTAGCTTCCAGTGAGAAATGCATATCCAGTCTTACCCGTGTCTGTGCCTCCTGTGTGTAGCGTACGACCCTCAGCAGATCTTCAAGTGCAAGGGGACATTTGTCGGCCACCAGGGCCCAGTTTGGTGTCTGTGTGTCTACTCCACCGGAGACCTCCTCTTCTCTGGATCCTCAGATAAGACCATCAAGGTAACATAAACACACACAAGAAATGAAAGACTGACATTTAGATCCATCGTCCCATTTTCATTGTCTTGTTGCTAGTTGTTGAAGTTACACAGGGCCGTCAAACTCATGATGTATTACTCAAAGTTCTCCTGTGAGCCCGTAGCAACACACCTACACCAGAGCAACCTCATAGCAGAGCTATTTTTGGCCTCAGCACGGCCTTCACCCACCTCCTTATAGATTCTGCTAACGTCCACCCACAACTCTGTTTTGTGTTGGAAATCTGGAATTATAGATTTGTTTTAATGCTGATACACAAAGTTAGAAGGAGTCATGTCACAATACAGGATTTAGTGGTTGATTCAATTTCACCATTCTAGATACTCAAGACAATACCGCAGTCCAAAAAAACAAAAACAACAACAATAAATCTCATATACTTGAACATAAACTCCTTTATTAAAAACTTTATCTAGCCAGTGGCTTAGTAGGTAGAGCATGTGTTCCATATTCAAAGGCTCTCTATCTCACCTTTTCATACGTAGACTGTCCTATCTAATAAAGGCAATAGCCCCTCAAAAATAAAAAATAAACTTTATTTAGATTCAACTTAATTCAAATTTTGGGTCGCCTGGTGGCTGGGTGGGTAGAGCGGGCATCCCATATATGGCTGCATTGTCCTTGCCTCGCGGCAGCATGTTCATTTCCAGTATGCAGCCCTTTGCTGTGTGTCATCTACACATCCACTTAAGGCAAAAAGAATCCCAAAAAAAAATTAAAAAAAAAGATGTAAATTTTTTATTTTTGATCCCACATGATCAGCCTCAAATGTTGAGTAATAGTCTGTGTGTGTTCATGAGATTTTCTAGGCAAGGAAACTAGGGCCCGACCGATTTATCGGCCGGCCGATTATAGCTATTAGAGAATAATCGGCAATCAGCCAGAAGTTGGCCGATTGACACCGATGTTAACAATATTTTCATCACTAATAAAATGCAGGTAATATGGTGTTTTACTTAGAAATGATGTCCTTGTGTTACTTTCTGCACTATAACCTACCTCTGTTAAATTGGCAATAATAACTGGTACTGTGAACATACATGTGAATGTCTTAATTCATGTAGACTTTGCATGATTATTTTATTTCCCAGAGGGTTACTGCCTTTTTGCACATCATATTTTTGATTTATTTTGTGTTCAAATTGTTCATATGCTGCTTGTTCCACACAATTTCTGATAATAAAAGTATTTGAAAATAGTAAAATGTTCTTCCTTCAGTTTATATCTTTGTAACGAGTGTTTGAACTATATTTAAGCCCTCAAAAGCAGGTATTTCACGTTTTTTTAAACTGAAAAACGTAAAAATTTAATCGGCCAATATATCGGTTATCGGATTTTTTTATTCCATAATATCGGAATTGGCATCAGCCCCAAAAAATCCCTGTCGGTCGGGCCCTAAAGGAAACATATTGATATATAGTGCAAAGTATATTAAGATATTTCTCCTCCATCGTTGTTGTTCACCTCTTGTACATATAAGATGTCACGGATGGTTTCTGTGGTACGCGAAGCTGTGACGAGCGCAGTGTTTTCCCCCAGAATTGAACATCATTCAGCTCTCAGTGGCCAGAAAAAAAGCTCCAAATGTGCAGCGGTCAGTGCAGAATAGTCACTCAGCGCCTCATTACGCTGATGATGTTTGTAGCAGAGTGTAAATATGCTGCGCTCCCATCGCTGCTTCTCTTCCATATTTTGCTGTTTTGCTGGTCGGCGTTCTCCTTCTTGTTCTTTTTTTGCAGTTAACAGCAAACTAGCACACTTCTAGGCGTATATGCTGCCCCGTCGACATATCAGGTACTGGCCCTTTGGTACCAAAGAAAACGAGTACGTCATGTTTTATAATTTTGGCATCAGCTTTGTACTGATCGCTTCTTGTGACATCTCTAATGAGAAGACACCTTTAGTGGACGTGAACTAAAAAAAAGACCTTAAGATGCAAACCAGCACAACAGTTAACTATTTTTAATATGTCTCCTGTCTTCCCCTCAGGTGTGGGACACCTGCACCACCTACAAGTGTCAGAAAACCCTCGAGGGTCATGACGGCATCGTCCTGGCGCTCTGTATCCAAGGGTAATAAAATGCACTGTAACAACACGCTGTGATCACATCAGATACACATCAGCTGCAAATGACCAGCCTTTCCCCCAAAGCATGACTCGTTGGTATTTGTTGTCTCTGTAGAAACCGGCTGTACAGCGGCTCTGCAGACTGCACCATCATCGTAAGTGACACTCACCTTCCTGCTTCCTCTTTTTACCGGCAAACTCATGCAGTGTGAATACTTTCCACATGCTAGTTGTGTTTTTGATTTCCTGTTTTGTGCCTTGCTGCTGTGCATCTTGTGTAGGTGTGGGACATCCAGACCCTGCAGAAAGTCAATACTATCCGTGCTCATGACAACCCTGTTTGTACGCTGGTCTCCTCCCACAACATGTTGTTCAGCGGCTCCCTCAAGGCCATTAAGGTACAGCTATGTTCATCATGTATCAGACAGTGCATTTTTTGTTTCATCATTATCATTATTTTTTTAATCACAAAGTATCTGGCAACATTATGGAAAGGATCCCCACAGAGATAGACCTTTTAGGTCCTCTTGGTTTAACCAGAAACAGCCCCAAAATCACTGTTTCCAAACCCTCCATTTAAATAAATGGTCATTTTAGCGTGTACAGATTCAGCACAGTCTCACATCTGCCTGGGTGAATTAAGGGTTTATTTTAACCAAACCACAGTTGGAGATTGTAGGAACAGTGAGAAGATGAACCAAGGCAGCTTTTCTGATTTTTATGTTGTTTTTGTCGGCTTTAAATAAAGTGTGTTTCACAGTGATGAAATGACTGTTTATTTAAATGGAGTCTGGTGGGTTTGATTTCGTGGCTGTTTCTGGTTGAACAAAAAGGATCTTACTCTTTAGCAAACAGGTCTGTCTCTGTAGGGATCATTTCCATAATGTTGTCAGACACAAAGAAGAACAATCTGACCCTGTCAGTGACAAAAACAAACACACAATTGACGGTGCATAAATTCCTCGAGTGTTTGCAGCTTGTGTTGCCGCTGCCGGCTGCAGTGCTCTACTCAATGCTGGACCAGTTTCAAAAATAATTGTTCCCATGAGTCTCTGAGTCGTCTTAGAAACAAAAACACGAGAAAATAGAGTCCAGGTTGAAAAAGTTACCATTTAGGTTTTGACTCAGAAGATGAGTGTATAAATGTTGCTCAGCGTCGAGAGGCAGACAGTCAGGAGCAACGGCTGTAGCCTTGTCTTTGTTACCATGGTTACAAGTGAGGGAGAGAAGGGAATGGGACGATTGTGGTGCTCTGTAAGTGTGTGTGTGTGTGTGTGTGTGTGTGTGTGTGTGATGTCAGTCCTTTTACACAGGGACTTTCCTTTCTTACCCAACTTCACTCCTCCTCCTCCCGTCATCCAGCTTCTCTCTATTTCAGCTCAGTGACATCAGGCACTTCACTTTATAACTTATTCACCACAGCTTGGCTCAGTGTTCTCTGAGTGTGTGTGTGTGTGTGTGTGTGTGTGTGTGTGTGTGTGTATAAAGTATTTAATAGTGTTGGGGAAGCTACATTGGAGTCATAGCTTTGAAAGCCACCAGTTACGTCATACTGGAAAAAAGTTAAACTACAGCAGAGCTACACTCTGGAGGAATCTACTTTGGTCACTTAGAGCTACTCAGAGAAACAGATCAAACTATTTTCTTTTAAAAAGACAAAGTACATGACATATGAAATAGTAACAAAATAAAATGCAAGAAAGTCACGTGCCAAATCCAGTGTTACAACAATTAGGCCTCAAAAGTCATTAGATAGTCTTAAATTTAAATTTGTGAGGGCGTCATTACTACAAATATTTTATCTATTTTCATTTATCCATTGTTAAATATCTTTTTGTGAAAATGAGTGAGGCCTTTCTGTGTATGTTCACCCGTGTGTGTGTGTGTGTGTGTGTGTGTAGGTGTGGGACATCGTGGGTACGGAGCTGAAGCTGAAGAAGGAGCTGACGGGTCTGAATCACTGGGTCAGAGCACTGGTGGCCTCCCAGAACCACCTGTACAGCGGCTCCTATCAGACCATCAAGGTAGGTGGAGGGGTGGACACACACACACACACACGTTTATTCATACTCTGATCATTACATCAAAGCTTAGCATCCATAACCAGACACAGCAGGCCTGTCAAGTTTTGGATTTCTCCACATGCTGCAGCAGTGTGCATGAAGCTGTTGTTCCCTGCAGTTTTGTTTATTCAATATTTCAGGGCACTCATGAATCAGTAGTTAAGTGTTATAGTTTAGGTTTCGGACTAATAAAAAGTCATGCAAATACCTCTATACACTGAGAGAAAGAGAGAAAGTAATCGTGATATCGGCTCACTTATAAAGAAGATTATATGATAATGACAAAAATGAATAAATGAATTTTAAAAAGTAAGTAAAATAAAGACTTAATTAGAATAAATAAAAAATAGTAATAAAAAGAAATGTAAATTAATAAATAATTCTATTTATTCTAAGAAGAAATATATACAAATTATAAATAGTAATAAAACTTAACAACAAACAAAATAAATGAATAAAATACTAATTATTGCATGAAATAATATTTAATATTGAAAATAAATACAATATATAGATTAAAAAAATAAAGATAAAAATGCAGTAAAATAGAGACATGGTGATAGTAATAAAAAAAAATCCAATTAAAATTAATAAAAAGTAAATAAGTAAAAAGTACAATGCAGTACAATTCACATAAAGAAATAAACAAAAAAGATCATATAAATAAATAAATAAAGTAAAAGAAAATTAAAACAGAAGAATTAAGTGAAATAAAGACTTAAATTAAGATAAATAAAAATATTACAGATTAATATCCATTATTACATAATTATGTTAAATAATGAGAAATAAATACAAAATATAAAAAACAATAAAAGTAAAGTTAAAACAAGCAAAAAATAAATAACTAAAATATTAAATATACATTAAACAATATTTAATAATGCAAATAGATACAAAATAAAAATAAATAAAGATAAAAATGCAATAAAATGGAGACATGGTGATAGTGATAAAAAAAATTAAGTTAAAATTAATTAAAAGTAGATTAATAAAAAATTATAATACAGTTCACGTTAAAAAATAAACAGAAATAAAAAGGATAATATTAAGTGTTATTTAACAAGAGCAAAAGTGTAAGAAATGGATTAAAGTGTGTTTATTTGCTTTAAATTAAGTATCAAACGTTGGCATATCCGACTATCTACCTTCTTATTTACAGTAGTAGGTTTTAAATGTGTTCAATTTGTCACCGCTGTCACTGTGAACTGTATGTGTTGTGCTACAATGGGAAACTGGATATGTAATTATTGATATGATAACTATTTTACTAGGCAGCATAGCCATCGATATTGTTATCTGAATATTTCTCCTGATGAAGTTTTAGTTTTGTCACGAGGTGCAGCAGAATGAAGATTTGGAAGTGCTGTGTTTGGCAGGTGGTGCCACAGATTTATCTGCCAGTGACAGATTTGAGTGGGATTTGGAAGATGGCTGGTGTTAATTTTGGAGTCAGAGCAAAGACAAATGAAAAGCTGGAGGAAGGTAGAAAGAGTTTATACTGGCCTCATTGTTATGTAGAGTCACCTAGAAATAAGGTTCTGCAGTTTATTAGTTTAAGGGAGCAATCAGCACGGTTAGAACACTGTGACCCATCCTGTTGGTTGATACATAGGTTTAAATACATCATGCATCAATGTGTGTGGGCTATTGACTATCTTAGTATTTGAGTATTCTACCAGTTAACCCACTGATAAATCCAATCATTGAATAGGAAACAATTTTGCTTTCTTAAAGAGGAATAATAAATATACAAAAGACAAAATAACACGTTAACGTTACCTTGTGTCGGGTCTGTAGACTGGATTCTTTCTGCTGAGATGCTGAAACACTGACGTTGTGTTATTGTTGTAAGCTAGTTTAGTTTCACAATAGACAAACTATACAGAGTTTTTGTTTTGTTTCAGCTTGAAATGATCCTAAACTTTGGACACTTTGTCATTTTCTCTGACCCGTCTCTTCTCTTTGCTCCTCACGATTTTCTCTCTCTTGCACAGTTTTGCAATTTTGCTGTAAATCACCTAGGGGTGAACGATATGGCCAAAAATAACATCACAATGTTACAGGGTATTTTTGCGATAACGATATTCTTGATGATGTGATAAATTAGTGATTTTTTTTTTTTTTATTTTGTAATTGAAGAAAAGAAGAATTGCAACAGAATAAGTGATCTAGTTTTACACAGTAGTTTTACGCCACAGTTTATTCCACACTACTGAAGCTGCTCCTCTTTTTGGAACCACCAAGGAGTCGGTCATAATTTTGCTCTCAGCCATGCTTGTTGTTGCCGTGGGTAACAGTATGGCGTCAATATGTCAACTTGTCAAGATATCGCGAGTATCACAATATACCTTTTTCATATCATATTAAAAATCATACCGGTATATTGTGAACGAGATGACATGGCACGCCCCTAACTCACCTGTCCACAGTGTCAGTGTGTTGTGCCACAGGAATGATCATCCGTGCAAAACACAGCGCGTTGTATGTAGATATATGGCTTTAAAGAAGTTTCGATGTAAATAATTTGCATCAGTGAGTTTCTCAAGGAATCGTCTCAGCCCCACTTGTTACTGTAACTGTGAAATTAGGTGTGTGTGTGTGTGTGTGTGTGTGTGTGTGTGTGTGTGTGTGTCTGTGCAGTGAAAGCAGTGTTGTCATCAGTAATTGGGGTTCTATCCTCGCTATATAAAGAAGGACTTTGTGCCATCTTCATTCACTGTCTTTGTTGAAAGCACTTTGTGTGTGTGTGTGTGTGTGTGTGTGTGTCCCGCTGTTTTGCCGGAGTCGGTCACTAATGAATACCTCAGGGACGTCATGGAGAGATGAAGAGCAGGACAGAACAGAAAGCACAGAGAGGAGCCTGGTTTTGGGAATGAGGGATGTCTGTGGAAGAATGAAGGAGGAGGAAGGAGAGATGAAAGGACAGATAAAGTAAACTGAGCTCCTTTTCATGAAGCTTACAAGCCGAGCAGTTCATCTCCAGCCATTACTTACCCAGAGACGCCGTTTAGAAAATGTTTTGCTGCAGAAATTGCTGTGACAAATGTTGCCAGTATCCAGTGAAAAATATCCCTTTGAACATTTTAGCAATTAAATAACTTTGACACCACCGACTTCTTTTTAAAAATGCAAGAAATTGATGTCTCCTAGTTTGTATTTTTAAAGTTGGACTCATTAGCAGTTTATACACAGTGGCTGCCTCTGTACTGTGTCTCAGAAATAGTTGGCAGTTGGCATGATTTAAAAGTTTCCCCTGTAATTAATCAGACTGCCGAGGATTCTCTGTTGGTATTTTAGTCTTTACTGGATACAGAAACAGGAAGACAGGAAGGTTGGAGCAGAGAAAGGAAGATGCTTTTTGGCAAAGCTCACAGGATAGATTTTAACGTTTGATATGTCATTTACGTCATGTTCAGACCAACAATAGTACTGAGACAAAAATGCACTTGAGTCATTCACTTTAATGAGACCAATGAGGTCTCATTAAACAAAACTGAAATAATCTCAAGAACGCCTTGAGGGAAAGTCTTCAAATCTGGCACAAACACCCACTTGGACTTGGCGGTGAGATTTTGGAGGTCAAAGATCAGGAGTTAAGATCAGTGTGACCTCATAAAACATGGTTTTATGCCTCTGCGCCGGCCACAGTCAGAGGCATTATGTTTTCAGGTTGTCCATCCCTTTCTCATGAACGCAATATCTCAAGAACGCCTTGAGGGAATGTCTTCAAATCTGGCACAAATGTACACTTGGACTTTGAAGATAAGTTTTTATGACGACCATTTTGTTGGTCAAAGGCCAAGGTCACTATGACCATGTCTGTGTCATTCTTGTGAAGATAATCATAATCAGAAATACTTTATTGATCCCCGAGGGGAAATTATTTGCGCTACAGGTGCTCCTTGCAAGAGTGGAAAGATAAGTGAAAATATAAGAAATCTAACAATATTATTTACAAATATATAGTTTGAATAAACAGGATTATTAACAAATATATATATATATATGTATTGTAACCTAATCAAGATTATTATTATTCTTTAAATTTGGCACAAATATCCACTGCAAGGGTCAAGGTTACTGTGACCTTGCATCTGTCTCATTCTCGTGAATAGTATATCTCCTGAACCCCTTAAGGGAATTTCTTTAGTTTTGGCGCAAACATCTCTCTTGGACCCCATAACGAACTTATTCCATTTTGGTGGTCGAAGGTCAATGTCACTGTGACCTTGTCTGTGTCATTCTTGTGAACGTGATATCTCAAAAATACCGTGAGGGATTTTTTTTAATTTCTGGCACCAACATTTACTTGGACACAATAATGAATTGATTAGATTTTGGTGGTCAAAGGTCAAGGTCAGTGTGACCTTGCATCTGTCTCATTCTCATGAACGCAATATCTCACCAACACCTTGAGGGACTTTCCACAAATTTGGCAAAAATATCCACTTCAAAGGTCACTGTGACCTTGCGTCTTTTCATTCGAGTGAACGTGACGTTTCCAGAACACCTTACGGGACTTTAATCAAATTTTAAATGAATGCCCAATTGACTGAAGAGAAACTGAAAAGAATTTGGTGGACGAAAGTCAAAGGTCAGTGTGACCTCACAAAACATGTTTTTGGCAAAAACTTGAAATAATTCATCCACTAATTGTGACCAAACTTGACACAAATATCTAACAGGATGAAATAATGAAGGTCAAAAGGTCAAAGGTCAGCTTGACTGTGACATCATCATGTTTTAACGTCATATCTCAGGAACAGAAGTGGAGACATTTGGTCAGATACTGAATTGGTGACTCTAATCTTGAAACTGTGCTGACTGTATAGATCTTCTGTGTGTGACGCATCCATGTTTTCACTGACATGGATGGAGACTGTCAGAGACACTGGACTGGTGGGCGGAGTCATACAACCACAGGGTGGACTGGTGGGCGGAGTCATACAACCACAGGGTGGACTGGTGGGCGGAGTCATACAACCAAGAAGCAGTATTTCTAGTGTTATTAACAATGAATCAGACGACTGTGTGTAATGTGGAAGTCACCTTCAGATTATAACTTAGTACTTCCCCTCAGCTATACATAGTGTTTTAGTGTGTGTCAGCTTTTAATAACAATGATTCATCCAGTGATAGCTGCAGCCACTGATGATCAGTGACAGGAACATGAGCTCTGCCTCGTCATGCATGTGACGCTTTTGTGCGTGTGAGGCAGAGACAGACGATATATGAAAGAGTATTATCTTCATTATCATCTCTGTCTCTCTGCTGCATCCTGTGGTGTGTTTTCCGTGCTGTGTTGTGATTGGTCAGCCAGACCGGCCGATTAAACTAGCGATCACTCCACTCTGTGTTGCCATGGAGATAAGAATTGACAACTTGCAGCTGTTGAACAACTCACTTTTTCCACTGCTGATATCATGTGTGAGTGTGTCCTCTTCTGTCTCTTTTTCATCCTCCCCTCCTCTCTGACTCCTTCTCTCCTTCTCTCCCCCGTCTGTCAGATCTGGGACATCCGTTCTCTGGAGTGTGTCCACGTTCTGCAGACCAGCGGCGGCAGCGTCTACTCCATCGCCGTCACCAATCACCACATTGTCTGTGGCACCTATGAAAACCTCATCCATGTACGAGGGACACACACACACACACACACACACACACACACACACACACACACACACACACACACAGGACAGGTTTTGTTTTTGTTTTTCTGTTTTAATTTGTGTCCAAGTGCCTCGCCCTCTCTCGAAGGCATGAGGTCGTTTCTGGCTCCAGCTCTGCTCAGCTTTTCTCTTTTTTTTTTTTTTACTTCTGAGTGCACAGATATATTCACATAGGGCTTATATTAACACTTAGATGTGAGGATGACCAGAATGTGCACCAGACCAAAGTTAAGCAGCCGCTCGCTTCAGCTATTGCACAGTGCAAACAGAGAGATCATTGTTTGCATAATCCTGTATATCTCAATCTAAAATTAAAAACATAACAGCTGGAACATTCATTCTTTTTGCAGAATTCAGTCTTCCATGTCATGTACATGTACGCTTGTAATGGCGTCACTTCGCTACTTAACATGTGGTGCGAAAATGTGCAATGGCACCAGAGGGATGAAAGATGAATCTGTCACATTGCCTCTGCACTGTGCTCACAGAAACAAGCATATCTCAAAAACTGAATCATGTCTATAGTTCAGGTAATGTAGGGAGTGTTAAGAAATATTTTGTTCATGTTTCTACATTTAAAAATCTTTTGGATTAAAATGTTTTGTGTTTTTATTTTGCAAAATCTGATGAAAAAACGTCAGATTTTTTTGTTTGACATATTTTCAATACTTTAATAAGTTATTATGGTTTATTGACTTACGTAACCTTTTAGCTCAGGTTGTACAGATTTTAGGGTGGACCATTTCTGCTGCAGAGTTCAAAGAGTTAACGATGATGATGATGATGATGAAGAAGGAGCTTGTGTCTTCTCTCCAGGTGTGGGACATTGAGTCTAAAGAGCAGGTGAGGACTCTGACAGGTCACGTGGGAACAGTGTACGCTCTTGCCGTCATCTCCACCCCTGACCAGACCAAAGTGTTCAGCGCCTCCTACGACCGCTCGCTCAGGGTGAGGACGGAACGCATGTTCCTTTCTCTGTGTGTGTGTGTTGTGTGGGTGTGGAAAGATGGAAGACACTTCATTGTGATGACGCGTGTGTACTTAAAGGTACTATTATCATGGAGATGGTTTGTATTAATAAGAGGACAACGAACAAGTTAAGTAAGTGTTTAAAATGAAGTGTTTCCCCTGTAACTGCACAGGGAAATCTGTCACTCGTAACCAACCATGACAGTGACTTAGCCCATGAGGTGTAATCAGTTAATCTGTCCAAGTAGGGCTTTGCCTTTGCCATACAAAGCAATATAGATTTCAGAGTTTACAAAGAGCACCTGAATGCACCATGAAGTCCCTGTTACTGTGTGAGGGTGAAACTCGTCTCTGACACAGAGCACAGAAGTATCGCGACTGTAGACGACAGAGAAACACTATTTTGATGCAAACATTTACCGTTTACCATTTGGCGGATACTCTTCTGATATTTACTGGCTAAACAGCGAGCTTGGCAGGTGTTAATTTTGGACCCTGCGCACCTCCCAACCTGAGTCTGGCTAGCAGTTCGTCCTGGTCAGAGCACCAGCAGCTCTCCTGCTGATACAGCTGCACCTCCTGACAGAAACAGAAAGACAGGCTCTGATCCATCCTCGCTGTCAGGCAGGAAATACTCCTCCTGACTCTACAAGAATGATATTGATAAGGTCGGGTGAAAAAGTTGAAAGTTTAGTGTATAATTGGGGCATCGGTAGCGTAGTGGATAGTGCCTGCACCCCATGTACAGAGGCGGGTTTGACTCCGGCTTGCGACCCTTTGCTGCATGTCATCCCCCCTCTCTCTCTCTCTCTCTCTCTCTCTCTCTCTCTCTCTCTCTCTCCTTGTTTCTCACTGTCCTGTCAATTAAAGGCAAAAAGGCAAAAATAATAATCAAAAAAGTTTAGTGTATAATTCGGGAGAAACATAGTCGATCATTGAGTCTCATTTCTCGGCTGTTGGATACTGACAATCGAAGCACCCAGTGTGTCGCTATTTGTCGCTATTACACACTGAACTTTTAATAAAGGTATAACATGTTCTTGTTGTGTCATGTTGCATGTGTGTTAGTTAATTGACAGTAATATTGTGATGAAACTTGTGATTTAATTGGGTTAGCAGTTAGCATACCGCTCCAGAGCAGTGAACGGAGAGGAAAGGCACTGACACACTTCTGTCTTATAATGTAACATGGTTGAAATGTTGTGTGTGTGTTTCCTAGGTGTGGAGCATGGACAACATGATCTGTACCCAGACACTGCTGAGACACCAGGGCAGTGTAACAGCTCTAGCCGTCTCCAGAGGGCGCCTCTTCTCTGGAGCCGTCGACAGCACCGTCAAGGTACCAAACGCCACTTCTCCATCCGCTGCTGAACATCTGTATCTGTTTGTGCCTCTGCTCTGGTGCTCAGTCCGGCCAGCTGCAGGTTCACTGTAGTTCGCACGAACACCCAAAGCACTCTGAAATAAGTTCATATATTTTTGTAGCTTTTCTGACTGAATCTCACAGTGTATCTTTCTTGATCTTTCCTTCCCATCCCAGTCTGAGTGACGTTACATAATTACACTGTGCTTTTATTTTATGACTTCATTTTATGATGTGTTGTAACTTTGTTGGATCGTCTAAAGTGATTTCTCTCTGTGTGTCTCCCTCAGGTGTGGACGTGCTAAACAAAGTTCGCTGTGAGGAGTCCATTCAGCGTCACATGTCTTTGTTGTGTCAGACGGACGGTATGAACGGTAACCTTTCCACGTGATTTCCTCCTCCACAACGTTTCTTCTTTGATTGTGATTTAACAGTTCGATAATAACCACCGCTTCACAATCCAGCTGCATCGGAACCATTTTACTAAGTGTTGCTTTCCAAACTTCAAACAAACCCTCTGACGGCTCGACTCGACGGTCACGGTCGAAGGTCTCTCCGAGGTCACGCTCCTTAGTGACCTCATCACCAGTGCATTACGGCGCAAAATGAGACGAGCTGCCTTACAGTTGCACCGCACTGCGCCAAAACCAAGACTGACTGGACGCTGCAGCCCTGTAATCAGAACAGGAAGCAGAGGTTTCAGACTCTTGCCTGCTTCCTGCACCTGCCGTTTAAGAACTGTACTGATGATGCCTGATGCATCCTGTTCAAATAAGTCTAAGGGCTGGTTTCACAAACATGGAGTGACACCACACTCATTTCACATATATATGTGTTGTGTTTCTCAGAATGCACCAGAACAATGACAAGAAATTGAAATGGGGACGTTGTTATTTTATCAAGATGAATGGCACACTGACTTTTTACAACCAAGAGGAGGAAACTGAAGAAAAAAAGAAAATTCGCAGGCTGTCTAGCCTTAGCTACACTTACCGGCGATTACCT
This sequence comes from Epinephelus fuscoguttatus, assembly GCF_011397635.1. Classification (NCBI taxonomy): domain Eukaryota; kingdom Metazoa; phylum Chordata; class Actinopteri; order Perciformes; family Serranidae; genus Epinephelus; species Epinephelus fuscoguttatus. The sequence continues at coordinate 38,344,920 of NC_064770.1, read as the reverse complement.
TGACATTCAAACAGTGACACACATCTGGGGCTGCTCACTCCCTGGCACCGACTGTTTACCATCCTGTCACTCGTGCAGGATTTGAAGATAATTACAAGTCTTAGTTTTTATTATCAAGACTTATTTTTAGCTCGTAATTGTACCGCTTTCGTCAGGGGGAAAAAAGTCATTGAGGAAAAACTTTCGTCATAGTTTTCATCAACGAAATTAACACTGCAGTGAAAGCACCCTGAGTTTCGTCAGCTTGTTTGACTTCACTTCTCTTGGTTTGTTTATTAAAAGCCAATGTGAACTGGACCAGGATTAAATAACAACCAGCAATCTATTTTTTTTCCTTTGGGATGAGAAAGGTATCCACAGGCCAGGATTGTACCCGACAGTCGGATTGATCAACAGCAAAGATCTGCGTGTTGGTGAATTTTCCACCAACTGGCACAAATAAAGCGGGATTCATAATTGTGTGTCAGCTTAATGAAGAGCCTATGCTGTTGTGTGTCTGTGTCACTCTGCAGTTACGCCTCCAAAACACTAGTTAGCGGTGGAGGTTTCTGTGAAGTGCTGTAAAGTGTAGTTGATTCAAAACACACATTAAACACACATTAAACATGTTTTAATAGAAACAGTGTCAAACACAAGTACACAGATCAGCTTCATTATAACTGGCAGCTGATTTGTGTACTTTTCCTGGACACATTTTCCCCACAAATACAACATACTAATGTTTTTAGCACAAGCCTATGGCATTTTACATTGTACAAATTAGCCTAGCAGCTAGGGGACTTTTCCTCTACTCATATGAAGCCAGGGACAACAGCAACATTTAACAAAGGTAGCATTACAAAATTGGACTCCCATTACAGCTCACAAGGTTCACTGACAAAACAACTGTCTTATACTAAACACGTTTTCCAAACAAATACAACAAGCTAACATTATTAGCACAAGCCTATGGCATTTTACATTGTATAAATTAGCCTAGCAGCTAGCAGAGATTTCCTCTGCTCATATGAAGCCAGGATAAATCACACACAAGACTTAAAATGCTATTTTAGTGGAGGCTTTATTGTCTTCACAATTTATTGTTTCTTATCTGTGAAATTAAAGTAAATCTAAGCTTTGTTCCCACTGAGGGAAATGGTTTCAGCTCACAGAGACAGACAGGAGGTCTGCGTCACCGCAAAGTGTAGTTACATTTCTGGGGAGGTGCACGTCAGGCTGTGGTGTATTGTACGGCATCAGTTCGACGCATAAGTATAAATCCCACTTAAAAAAGAAAACACATACGATCAAAGAAAGGACACCCTCATATGTCAGTCAGTATCTGGCCTGGATAAAACTTAAAATTCAGAGCAGCTCGTGTGATAATAATATCTACACTTCCGCCTCTCAGCCGACGATGTTCAGAGGATGACCATTGGTTCATTTCAGGATACGTTTCCTCCCCCTTCAGTCATCGTGGTTGTCACTCAGACCTTTGTGAAACCAGCCTTTATAAATCACCTTTTAGTAAGTGAAGACTTTAAAGAGAATGACAGATCTATAGATTTACTGAGTTTTATATTAGTGCCATGATAGAGCTGTCTTCAGAGCCATTAACGGTTGTACAGTGGTGTAAGATAAGACAGTGCTGAGCCTGGACAGAATGACTCACACTGGCCTACATTAACAGAGAGGGACGGAGAGAGGAGGACAGTCTGTGTGCATGTGTGTGTCTGTTGTTGTGTATATGTGTGTGTGTGTGTGTGTGTGTGTGTGTGTATGTGTTTCAATGAGTGCCATATGTGTGGAAGGAAAGGAAAGACTGACCCCTCCCTGCTCTCTGGTCTCTAACTTCAGCCGGTTAGAATGAACATAACCACAGATTAATCTGATTGTTAACCCTCGATGGACTGACGGTGAAGGCCAGCAGGTGATTGTGTGTAATGAACCTTCAAACTCCCAGAAGCAAAGTGCCATTGAGCTGAAGTGAAGCCCTGCTCTCCGAAATTATATTTCAGGACCCATATTGGGTTGACAATATGAAAACTGACTCGATCTGCCTGGGAGGGTGGTTTTTAAGTTCATGAGATCATTCACATCCACGCCAAATTCAAACACGTGGGCTGAGTTAGGTTTTTACAGATGTTCAGAGTTATGTTGCCTTCACTCAGAGCAGATCTGTCCACTGCTCACTGAAGCCTCGGTGAGGAAGGTGGTGAGGAAGAGAGGAAGTGTCTTCACTGGTCACAGTTTCTGTGATTCCTTGTATACTTGTATTCATGTAAGCCTGAGTTGATCATTGATCAATAAAACTGTTGTACACTTTGACAGCTGTCGGTCTCATTTATTTATTTCAATAGTGTTTTGGGTTTTCCGTCTATCTTTCAAATTGTTATGAACACAGTATCTCAAGAACACCTCTGTGCCGACCATAGCCATAACTAGAGACATGTTTTCAGGCTGTCCATCCCATTCTCCTGAACATGACATGTCAAGAACACCTTTAGGGAATTTTGTCATTTTTGGCACAAATGATTAAGTGATTAGATTTTGGAGGTCAAAGATCAGATGTCAAGATTACTGTGACCTCATAAAACATGTTTTTGTGCCTCTGCGTAGGCCGTAGCCATAGCTAGAGGCATACTGTTTTCTGGTAGTCGTGAACCTAATATCTCAAGAATGCCTTGAAGGAATTTCTTTAAATTTGGCACAAAAGTCCACTTGGACGGAAGAACACGCTGATTAGAATTTTGTGCACAAAGGTCAGTTTCACTGTGACGTTGTCTGTGTCATTCTCGTGAACGTGATATCACAAGAATACCTAGAAGGAATTTTCTTCAAGTTTGGCACAAACATCCACTCGGACTCGACAATGAATTGATTAAATTTTGGTGGCCAGAGGTCAAAGACAGTGTGACCTTGCATCTGTCTCATTCTCATGAACACAATACCTGACAAACGCCTCGAGGGAATTTCTTTAAATTTGACACAAACGTCCACATTGACTGAAGAATACTCTGATAAGAATTTGGTCATCAAAGGTCAAAACATGTTTTTGGCCAAAACTCAAGAAATCATACACTAATTATGGCAAAATTTCACGCAACTGTGCAATGAGTTCAAATAATGAAGTGATGACATTTTATATCCAAAATGTCAAAGGTCAACTTCACTGTGACATCATAATGTTGTGCATAAAACACTTTTTGGCCACGACACAGCGTCATATCTCAGGAACAGAAGGGGACACATTTGGTCAGATGCTAATCTCACAAGACAGATTCTGCAATTTACATTGTAGGCCACAGTGGCCTTTATGCCCTGCCCGCACTGCCCCAGGTGATTTTGCGGTTTTCTCCTCCGCCTCTTTCCTGTCAACACGGCTTTGACACTTGCGTCTATTGAGAAAAAAATGCGATGACATTCTGGAGTCTTATTGAGCAACATCAAATGAGACGTTGGGTACATCACCAGTGGTAGGTTTAATTCGAGCCTAGCATGAAGTGCTCGGACAGGCTGCAACGACAGTTTGACACCAGTCTATCACCAGCCAACCAGGAGACCTCATCAGACGCCCGGGCAGGGATCGGTACTGAGACCTGGTATTAAACAACCCGAGGTAAATTTAATCAACACCGTAATGACAGTAAGCTCCACTACTATCGGCGTTACTTTTTAAAGTTTCGGTTTCATGTATCATCATTGTGCAGCGGTGGGGACACAGTGCAGATGAAGGGAATATAACTTCAAGATGACTCTAGTTGACGACAAATGCTTGTTGCTCGGGATGTCCCGATCCAGCTTTTTAACTTCCGATCTGATACCGATATTACAGCCTTGAGTTTTGGCCGATACCGATACCAATCTGATCCAAGCACGTATTATACATATTCACTTATTTTGTTGTCAGTCATGTTAGAAAAGGTTTGATCAAGCGATATTACTCTAACAAGAACTACTTAATGGGGTTAGTTAGAATGATCCACAACAGTTGGTATGAGAAACTGACCTGTTTATTGTTAACAGGGTTAAATAAACAAACTTTAAACTTGAACATTAACATTAAATAAAACATATAGCTGGTTTGCTTTGGCTGCTTTGGCCCCTTAATAAAAAGAAAATAAATCAACACAAGAAATCTTTAAAATGTCTAACACACACTTGTGCTTTGGCCCCCTAATAAATAAAAAACAGATTAACACCACAAAACATTGTTGACATTTAACAAACAATGCAGCCTTTCCTTTTCAGTTATTTTAGTAGTGTCAGTGCCAGCCTGGTGCTGCTGGATTGATAGTAAGTGCTGGAGCAGATCTCTATGATCAGGCTCTATGAAAAACTGGATCGGAGTTCTTGGATCTGCATTTTTCCATGCTGTCCGATCCGATGCCGATGCACGTTTTTTGCTAATATCGGCGGCCGGGACATCCATACATGTCTCTGTAAGTAAGTGCGATAAAACCTCTGCCAGCCAAGCCAATACTTTATCAATACAATTCAACCCGCTCTGTCTGCAGTCTGTCATTCACCGCTATTATCATTTACGATCGCAGTCGACACAAGCACATCGTGCTCTCGGTGCTAACAGCAAAGTGTTAGAGACTTAAACTAAAACGAAAGCTGTCTGTGTGTAGGCTCACACTTTATTTGAACATGTACCTGAGACAGCGACCTGCAGCCAGTGAGTGTCCTCAGTAGAGGCGGGACAGAGAGCAGGATGAATGACTGATACTGATGTTTGTCTTCATGCTGAGATAACATGACTTTCTTCACTCAGTGTTGTGATGTCAGGAGGAATTTTTATATTCCAGTCAGATATTATTGGGTTTTAAATGGTGACTGTTGTTGTAAACATGACTGTTGCTGCCATGGACTGTATAAAACTATATCCTGTGTAACTGACCTGTAAGGAAAGCATCAGGAGGTGAGGTGTGTGTGTGTGTGTGTGTGTGTGTGTGTGTGTGTGTGTGTGTGTGTGTGTGGAGGAGAGGAGAGAGGGAGGTGCTGTTAATGTCACTTATTATGCTTCTGTGCATTGATAGCTCTCTTTTAGTCTGTTTCTACATCATGTTGAGGAGGGCCATGCCTGTGTAAATATATATAGGCTATGTATGCAAAAAAAAAAAATGTGGCCTGTCGACATGATCTGGTTTTGAAATGCGGCCCATTTGAAATAGTAATTGAACAGCCCTGCTGTAGTTTGTTTGTTTGTTTGTTAGCTATCTAACAACACATCAAAAATAATTGCAAGCCAGTCTTGTTCAGTGAATCAGTTTATCATGTACACTCAAAAAATATTTAGGCCTAATATTTAAGATTGTTTGCTTATAAATACATGAACCTGGTTGTTCTACATTTAAAACACATTGGGTTTATTTGTGGTATTAAATAAATAAATCACATTATTATTTATTATACTCATCGTTATTACTTGAGCTTGTTTTATTTATTCATTTCACAGATAGTTATGCATCTTTAGGATAGGTTAGGTAACTTTATTGTCCCAAAAGGGAAACTTTCCTTGTAGTCATGACAGACCATTTAAAACAACACAGAATGAATAATACAATACATAAAAACAATACAGTACATCACAATAACAACAATAAAGTTTAGTCCTTAAATTAAATTCATTATGGACGTGGAATTAAAATCATTGTTTTATTTTATGGCCTTGCTGCCCTGGCATTTGGCCTTTGTGCCCTCAAAAAATTGACAACACAAAAGGCCAAGTGCCCTTGCCCCTAAAATGCCGAAATTCCAGGCCTGCCCTAGCCCTTCACAGGAACTCCAAAAACAAGGCCTAGGGACAATTTTTAGGGGAAGTGTGAGTCTTGGGACAGACCCTTATTTTGCCAGCTTTGTCCTTAATTACAGGGACTAATAAAACAGATAGGATGGAGTCAGGCAAAATCCCATGAACTAAAAAGCCAGTCAGACAGATAGTAAGCAGGGGGCAAAGTTTTTTGCTGGCATATTTAAGCTGCTCAGCAGTTATCGTATCAGCTCCACATGATTTATTGTCATCTAAAGCCAAGACCACACAATGAACCTCTTTATTAAAAACATCTTCATCATAATCAATAACACCCACATCAAAAGTATTCCTCCCAACACGGTTAAACAGTTCACAATAATGTTTCTGCCACATCTGGGAGATTTTATCTGAACCACTGGCTCCATCAGTATTTGCTGGCAAGAACATTTTGCAGTTGTTCATCGCTCTAATCTCTTTCCAGAAATCAGTATAACTATTATTTTGCAACTTTTTAGCCAATGACTCAGATCTCATAGAATTCTCATTCTTTTTAATAAATCTAAGAGCGTATTTAAAATTTGCATTTGCCAGTTTCTTCTGTTCAAAAAGAGGCTCTTGTCTGTCTCTACCTGGGTCTACCCATGCTTACCCAGACTTAAAATGCTATTTTAGTGGAGGCTTTATTGTCTTCAGAATTTATTGTTTCTTATCTGTGAATTTAAAGTAAATCAAAGCTTTGTTTCCACTGAGGGAAATGGTTTCAGCTTACAGAGACAGACAGGAGGTCTGCGTCACTGTGACGTGGAGTTACATTTCTGGGGAGGTGCACGTCAGGCTATATGGTGTAGGGTACAGTGTAGGCTGTTCGTCGACGCAGAAGTATAAATCCTGCATTAGTGGTACGCCCATCAAGCCTCCAATGCTGGGAAGCGGCGAGATCCCTGACCTTAAAAAAATGCAGCATTTTAAAGGCTCATTTCTGCTCCCTTCACCAACAAAAACAAACATTTCAAACGGTGTCTCCATCACTGCCCACTACATTAGATGGCACTAAAGGGAAGATTCAAAACTTCCTGACAACAAGATACAAAGACAACGATGGAGGAGGTTGTAGTTATGCTCCTGTTGTAAACCTTGGAGCATAAATGATGTAGAGGATGTACACTACACCCCTGACATGTAACCACATGTCACAGTGACGCAGACCTCCTGTCTGTCTCTATAAGCTGAAACCATTTCCCACAATTTCACAGACAAGAAACAATAAATTGTGAAGACAATAAAGCCTCCACTAAAATAGCATTTTAAGTCTTGTGTGTGATGTATCCTGGCTTCATATGAGCAGAGCTGTTTAGTGTAAGACAGTTGTTTTGTCAGTGAACCTTGTGAGTTGTAATGGAGCCGAATTTGGTAACGTTACCTTTGTTAAATGTTGCTGTTGTCCCTGGCTCCATATGAGGAGAGGAAAGATTAATAGCTGCTTGGCTAATTTATACAGTGTAAAATGCCATAGGCTTGTGCTAATAACGTTAGCAAGTGTTTGTCTGTGAATGCTGCGAGTTATAGTGAAGCTGATTTGTACAGGTCAGACATGGACTGAAGCTTCAAAGCTTCATTTATACCGTTGACATTTGAATTCTGAATCAGCATTCAGATCCTGCACAGCTTTTTTGTATTTTTTTCAAACCTATTCATGCTGTTTCAACCCAGTATTTCTGCACAGTTGCAGATCAAGATCACGCCACACTAATATTATCAGTACAATCCTGATTCCAAAGAAGTTGTGACGCTGTTTAAAACGAGCACAAAAACATAACTAAATGATTTGCAAATCCTTTTCGACATATAATGGAGGAAATGAGCATTCAACACATCAAAGTCGAAATTTAAACATTAAATATATTTCATTTTACCATATTTAACTGAACCTTGGTCAAGGACGATTGTGGAATTATTGCATTTTGTTTTTATTTATTTGTTTTTGTTTTTTATTTTTTTGGAGTCAGGGTTGTAATACATTGTAATTGGATTCCAGTCGAGGCTGTGTAGGATTGTTTCCAAAAACATTTAACTCCAAATTATTGTTAAGTCCAAAATTCAGTTAAGTTATTAAAACAAGATGGATATAATGCTTTTATTGAACAAAATATTCAGCTTCAGTCCATTTTGTTGGCGTTTAGCCTCAAAAACAACATCTGGGAACTTTTATAATGAGGACTAGCAGCTTTACAGGAGCTCACAGACAACGATTATCAATGTGTCACAGTGATGGCTGACAGCATTAAAACAACTACAATTTGCATTTTTGCACAAATATATGAATTCAAGCACTTTCAATAACCAAATGTCTGTTTGTGTTTATTTTTATAAACCTTTCAAGACCTTAATTTCTTTCCACTCAAATTAAAAAACTTGAAAGAACTGTCAGGACCTGTGGGAACCCTCCCTGGAATAGCCCCGCCCACTTTTAAATTCTATGTGGAGTGGATGGGGGGCGGGCCCTCCCTGGAATAGCCCCGCCCACTTTAAATTCCATGGGGGGGTGGGGCCATCAGGGTTCCAACTCCTTTGTGACACTTCGGCGCACAGAACACATCAAAAGATCAAAGGAATTGAAATTTGTAAGTAGCCCCAGGATATCACATAATTTCAGTCACACACTCGTGTCGCGTACTGAGTCTATTACACAGACGATTTTACACACACACAGTGAGTATTTCTGAGTCAAGCAGTCTGTTGGCCATCAATACACATAACGATGGACAGAAGAACAAACAACAGACAGAGACCAGCTGGTAATGCTGCGGGCCGTCGTGGACCTCCACAACATCACTACCATCAGCACAACAATGCCTCTTGGGGAGACCTTGTTGATGAGGAAAACCAGAAGTTATGCCACATCATCAAGAAGAAGAAGGACCAGATCAAGCGTCTGGAGGAGCTGCTCGAGGCCAGAGACAGGGGGTTCAGCTCTGAGTTCAAAAAAAGCGCTGAGAGAGTCTGTGAGCTGGAAACACAGAACTACGACCTCACGTTGTCTCTCCAACGCCAAGAGAAGAACAGCAAGCAGCAGTTTGAGGAGATGCTCGCAAAGTATGAGGCTGAAAGACAAACTGCATCAAACCATATCAAGCAGGTTTTGAGGCAGGAGGTCGAGAGCCAGGTACGGAGTGAGTATCAGCAGAAGGAAACCCAGATGGAAAAACAGATCCATCAGATGGGCGCTGAACTCCAGAAAATTGGTGAGGAGAAACAGAGTCTCCTTCTGACGCTGGCAGACGCACACACAGCGGTGACCAGCAAAGATGCTGCTCTCCAGCAGAGCGAGGAAGCCTGGCAGGCTAAATATGAGGCTCTGACTGAGAAAATGGAGGAAAACACCAGGAGATGTGAGACGCAGGTGAACGAATTCACCATCAAGGCCTCTCTGATGGAAGAGCAAATCCATCAGAGAGACCTTGAGATCCTGCGTCTCACCGAGGACAACAGCTGTCTCGCTAACAAACTTGCAGAGACAGCACAAGAGCTGACCTCCAGAGCTGCTGAACTCCTCCAGAGCCAGAGAGCCTGGGAGGAGACACTCCAGACTGTCAAGGACAACTTCTACAAAGAGGCTGAAGAAAGTCAACAGAGCTGGGAGTCACAGCAGACTCAAGTTAGAGTCAAGGTCGAGGCAGAGATCCAACAGAAAGACGCTGAGATCCTGCGTCTCACCGAGGACAATAACGGTCTCATCGAAAAGCTCTCGGAGAAAACAGAGGAGCTCACCCGTAAAGATGATGAACTCCTCCAGAGCCAGAGAGCCTGGGAGGAGACACTCCAGACTGTCAAGGACAACTTCTACAAAGAGGCTGAAGAAAGTCAACAGAGCTGGGAGTCACAGCAGACTCAAGTTAGAGTCAAGGTCGAGGCAGAGATCCAACAGAAAGACGCTGAGATCCTGCGTCTCACCGAGGACAATAACAGTCTCATCGAAAAGCTCTCGGAGAAAACAGAGGAGCTCACCCGTAAAGATGATGAACTCCTCCAGAGCCAGAGAGCCTGGGAGGAGACACTCCAGACTGTCAAGGACAACTTCTACAAAGAGGCTGAAGAAAGTCAACAGAGCTGGGAGTCACAGCAGACTCAAGTTAGAGTCAAGGTCGAGGCAGAGATCCAACAGAAAGACGCTGAGATCCTGCGTCTCACCGAGGACAATAACAGTCTCATCGAAAAGCTCTCGGAGAAAACAGAGGAGCTCACCTGTAAAGATGATGAACTCCTCCAGAGCCAGAGAGCCTGGGAGGAGACACTCCAGACTGTCAAGGACAACTTCTACAAAGAGGCTGAAGAAAGTCAACAGAGCTGGGAGTCACAGCAGACTCAAGTTAGAGTCAAGGTCGAGGCAGAGATCCAACAGAAAGACGCTGAGATCTCGTCTCACCAAGGACAACAACAGTCTCATCGAAAGCTCGGAGAAAACAGAGGAGCTCACCCGTAACGATGATGAACTCCTCCAGAGCCAGAGAGCCTGGGAGGAGACACTCCAGACTGTCAAGGACAACTTCTACAAAGAGGCTGAAGAAAGTCAACAGAGCTGGGAGTCACAGCAGACTCAAGTTAGAGTCAAGGTCGAGGCAGAGATCCAACAGAAAGACGCTGAGATCCTGCGTCTCACCGAGGACAATAACAGTCTCATCGAAAAGCTCTCGGAGAAAACAGAGGAGCTCACCCGTAAAGATGATGAACTCCTCCAGAGCCAGAGAGCCTGGGAGGAGACACTCCAGACTGTCAAGGACAACTTCTACAAAGAGGCTGAAGAAAGTCAACAGAGCTGGGAGTCACAGCAGACTCAAGTTAGAGTCAAGGTCGAGGCAGAGATCCAACAGAAAGACGCTGAGATCCTGCGTCTCACCGAGGACAATAACAGTCTCATCGAACAGCTCTCGGAGAAAACAGAGGAGCTCACCCGTAAAGATGATGAACTCCTCCAGAGTCAGAGAGCCTGGGAGGAGACACTCCAGACTGTCAAGGACAACTTCTACAAAGAGGCTGAAGAAAGTCAACAGAGCTGGGAGTCACAGCAGACTCAAGTTAGAGTCAAGGTCGAGGCAGAGATCCAACAGAAAGACGCTGAGATCCTGCGTCTCACCGAGGACAATAACAGTCTCATCGAAAAGCTCTCGGAGAAAACAGAGGAGCTCACCCGTAAAGATGATGAACTCCTCCAGAGCCAGAGAGCCTGGGAGGAGCTTGCTGAGAAACATCAGGCAGAAGTGAAACAGCTGATGGATGAGAAGGTGGAACTGGAAGACCTCTGCTTGTATGTCAATAAAAAGAGGAAACGCTTCTTGCTGTTTCCAAGGAGGTCTTCAGACGACAGAGAGACCCAGCTGCAGAAGATGAAGAACAAAATGCAGCAGAAGGCAGCAAAAGCCAAGAGGAGCTGAGAAGATGGAGGAAGAAATGGAGGCTGCTGATTGTTCAGCTCAGGCTGGGCATCAGTAGCTCCCATAGCTTCTTCCATTTATGTGGGGTTTTCTCCTGGTGCTCAGGTTCGCCCGTCAGTGTCAATCACATTGAAAAAAAAATGCTCTAATAAGAGCAGACGAGAAGAAGGGGGTAGAGGAGGAGGCAATTGTTGCCCAGCTCAGGCTGGGCAACAATTGCCTCCCAGAGATGTCTGTGTCATCAAGGTAATGGTACTCATAAGTGCTATATCATAGGCAAATCCATTTGCCTACGATACAGCACTGACAGAGATGATTACATCTCCTCGGGTTTTTTCCTGGTACTCAGGTTTTTCCCGCCAATGTTCATCACATTGGGAAAAAAAATGCTCTAGAAAGAAGAACAAACTAGAGCAGACGAGAAGAAGGAGGTAGAGGAGGAGGCAATTGTTGCCCAGCTCAGCCTGAGCTGGGCAACAATTGCCTCCCAGAGATGTCTGTGTCCTCCAGGTAATGGTACTCATAAGTGCTATATCGTAGGCAAAGGGACACAGGCAAATCCATTTGCCTACGATATAGCACTGACAGCTTCTGTAGATTATTATTATCTACTCATGGGTTTTCTCCTGGTACTCAGGTTTTTCCCGCCAATGTCAATCATATTAGACTATACCATCATTAGTCTTAATAAAATGACATCAAATTGGAGTTCAATGTTTCTGTGTCTTTGAATGAAAACAAACTGCATAAATACAATGTTATGACATTATGGAAGGTAAAAAGTGTAAGAACTGGTATCTGTTGAAGTTATTTTTTAAACACCTCTGAAACTGATCAATGAAACTGATCAATGAAACTGATCAGTGTTTCAAAGAATGTTTCATTGCCCTTGTGTTTTATTGTGCAGTACTTTGTAACTGTGTCTGGAAAGGTGCAATATCAATAGAGTTTATTATTACTATATTTATAATATCAATATCAATAGAGTTTATTATTACTATATTTATAATATCAATATCAATAGAGTTTATTATTACTATATTTATAATATCAATATCAATAGTTTATTATTATTGTATTTATAATATCAGTATCAATAGAGTTTATTATTACTATATTTATAATATCAATATCAATAGTTTATTATTATTGTATTTATAATATCAGTATCAATAGAGTTTATTATTACTATATTTATAATATCAATATCAATAGTTTATTATTATTGTATTTATAATATCAGTATCAATAGAGTTTATTATTACTGTATTTATAATATCAATATCAATAGTTTATTATTACTGTATTTATAATATCAGTATCAGTAGAGTTTATTATTACTATATTTATAAGTGGGCACTACTTCCTTTTCTGTGCCAGCTTTCAGTAACGTGGTGGCAGGTTACGTCTGTGGTTGTTTCGCAACCTCAACAAGCACCGTATCAAGGCCAATAGTTTTCCGTCAACGACCTTTTTCCCATGAGGAAAACAAGACGATGACTCAGGCAGAAACACTTTGACTAGTCAAATGTAAAACCTACTCTTGATGCTACATAGATCTTTGAATCTGTAATTTATGGTCGAATCAAACTTTTATAGGTGAAATGTGATTTATTCAGACTTTGACAAAGGACACACACCTGTACAATCCAGATAAGCAGCAGCTATTTCACAACCCAGTGGGCTCTTTGTGTTTATTGAACTGGTTTATTACCAGTTAAAGTTCAACTTGACAAATTTGCTGAGTGACACACAAACAGTATATCAACAGAGTTTGATTACACCTGTCGGTACATACGCACCATTAAAGGTTCAGCACATGCTCAGTGTGGTTGTCCTTCAGGAAACGCATACTGTTTCAGTTTTTAACCATCACTCCCGTTCTTGTAGCGCAGTGTTGCGTTTTGAGAGACGAGGCATCTGCATTACATTCTAGGCTACGTTATCAAATCAAGGGTGTCCAGCGCAACTCGTCACCTCTGGAAACTCCCAAAAAACTTTTAAATTAGCTTAAATGAGAGATTCAGCAACTGCACAGCTTATTTTTAACATCAAATTTTTTTTAGAAACATATTTCAGTGAACTGTGTTTGTAATATGAAAACAAGTTTCCAAACGAGCCACAATGTTGATTTAGTTTGTGATCTGGGAGCAGACAGCCCACAGGCTTAAGCAGGATTTATACTTGTGTGTCAGCTCCATGCTGTAGACTACACACATAGACTACGCTATTGTGAGTATTTATACTATACTACAGGCAGACCTGTCTGTCTCTGTGAGCTGAAACCATTTCCCTCAGTGGAAACAAAGCTTTGATTTACTTTAATTTCACAGATAAGAAACAATAAATTGTGAAGACAATAAAGCCTCCACAAAAATAGCATTTTAAGTCTTGTGTGTGATTTATCCTGGCTTCATATGAGCAGAGGAAATCTCTGCTAGCTGCTAGGCTAATTTATACAATGTAAAATGCCATAGGCTTGTGCTAAAGTTTAGTTTAGTTTATTCATTCATTTCAAACCAAACAAAATAATACAACACATACAACACAACAAATCCACAGGACACCACTGATAACAAACAATGTAACAACCACAAACAACAACACAGTTTTAAAAGGGATGGAAGAAGCAAAGCTTATCTAGTCCGACCCCCAGACAGCACAAATAGAGCCAATACAACGAAAACACACTTAGTCACTCTCTGAATCCCCTCTTCCCCACAATCATCTCATCAGTTTACGTCATTTTCCTCCTCCTCCTCCTCCTCCTCCTCCTCCTCCTCCTCCTCCTCCTCCTCCTCCTCCTCCTCCTCCTCCCTGCTATACATTTCAAACACTCCTTTTCTAAACTTCCTTTTGAATTAATGAACATTTTTACTGAGTTTAACCTCTTCATCTAAACCATTCCATAGAATTACCCCGCAAACAGAAATACACATACTTTTAGAGTGGTTCTGACACTTTGTTGTTGTAATTTGAGTTTTCCTCTTAGATGATACTTTTTATTACCCTCCCTCTCGTGAAACAAATTTTGAATTATGCCCAGAAGAAGATTATGTTTTTTCCAGATTGATTGATGATGGATTTCCAGATTGGTCAGATACTGAATTGGCGACTCTAATGTTGAAACCATGTTTTTACAGACATGGACAGAGACTGTCAGAGAAACTGCGCAGAGGCGTACCACTTCAGGGTGGTAATTCTAATTTGTTTGTTTTTATTCCTTGGAGTTAGTTAGTTTGATACAAGGAAGAAAAACCTCAAGGTCGACCTTCTGGCTTTTCTGAGACATTTAAAGCGACACTTGCCTTTCTTTTACACTTTTCTTTGTTTAGGTTAAAATGCTATTAATAAGCTGATGGCACACTAAAAGGTAAATGAATTCCACCAGAAATAAAAACTCATAATTATACCATTCTCATATGGTTCTAAGAAAACTCCGACAATCATTGCATTTTTCTGTGTATCTAACGTTACCTTGCCAACGCCTACATCTATCATAGATGTCATGAGGACGTAATAGAGGAGGGGGGAGTAGGCCTTTGGAGGGAGGTGGAGTGGGACTTGCAAGAAAGGTAAGAGCAGGGTAAGAGTTGCTTTAACTGCTTCTAATGACCTTCATAATCACACGTAATGAAAAAAGACCTACATTAAACATTAAATGTGTTTCCATCCATTTTAAATCTGGACATTGAAAACCCCCCGACTGGAAATGCCAAAATAATTGAAAAAAAAAAAAGTTTTGTGCTTTGAGGAGGGGGAATATTTGGTTTATCTATAAAAGGTAAATGTGACAAAGTGCAATGGAAATGGATTCAGCTAGTGAATGATGCTCTTAAAAAGTACGTACTGTTGCACACAGTTTCCACACAGCTGTGACACACTACTGTCTCATAACATCACGCTCTGAACTTTGACCCTCTTGCTTTTATATCCATTACCTTGGAAATAAAACAAACGCCGCAGAGACGCAGATCAACCCAGAGAGCTCTGCTGTTGTTGCTTTGCAATGTGTGTCGCTTAAATGTAAAGTTAGAACTGCACAGATTGTAAATTCTACATTTCTGCAGTTATTTGCCATTAGTATTTTTATACTTATGTCCTTTTGTTTTTTGTAATATTTATGATTATATTGTTCTCTCGATCAGTATTCCTATAATCACTGTTTGACTGCTCATAAGTTACGTCAATGCGCTGTCATCTGTAATTTTGGCTTCGAGGGGACGCTGTGTGTCTGTAGCCCTGTGACACAAAAGACAAACATCAGCAAGCAGCCGACTCGAGGCTCTAGCTAATGTTACCTGCATAAATATGAACTAGCTCCAGTTAGCAGCAGGCTAAACTATTGGCAACATTTTCTCTCCATCTCTGAAACACTTTGCTGTTTTATTTATTGTCAAACTGTTTTTGAAAAGTCCGTCTTCCTTTTTTGGGTTGCTCTGCAGTGTAGGCAGTTGTTGTCAATGCTGGAGTAGCAACTTTTCTCTGCAGGAATCTTCACCATTGAATCAGGCTTTCACCATCTTAAGGGACGTGCATTTGTAAGTGATCTGATTGGCCAAAGTCTCCCATCATGGCGAGATTTTTAAAAGTCTGAAATCGGAGCAAAGAGAAGGTGCAGAAGTCCAGTTTTCTCTCAGTACTCTTGACCTACATTATGGGATTTTTGCCCAGTGACGGCGACATTAAACCACCTACTCCTTCTTTAAGCGAGCACATTCTGTACATGTCCTACACATTAGGCAATCAAACGAAGTAGACACACCTGTGTGACAGTAACAGGGCTTTGAAAGGCCTCATTAAAAACACTCTGACATCTGAGTGTTGTATTGCAGGTATGTGCTGCCCCCTGGAGGACGACCTCGAAACACAGAGTTCACATGACATCACAGAGGCGAGACTGACGGTGCAGTTTGTATAGAACATTTATTTATTCAGAGCAGATGGCCATAAGATGCAGTCACTGCAAGCACACACCACTGTCCAGTCACTACAACACACACACACTCACACACACACACACAGGTTTCATACAGTCAACAGCAGAGAGCAACACATAACACACTCTCACACACACTCACACAGCCTCTCTCAAGCATCCGCATACAGTCACTGCAGAGCAGAGGAGACACCGGTCGGCGTCTGTTCAGAGAAGCACAGGCGGAAAACCAAATAAAAACAGCTCGGCCTTTTCTTTGAAGAAAGAAAATGAACAGTACTTTTGCTCCACAACATATCTGACCATCTGTGTTTGTTATTTTCACCACTGTGGCCTGACCCCGATCCCCACACGCCCAAACACATGCCTCCAACATGAGAGATGACCAAAATGAGACCCGAGGAGAAAGGCAAATAGTGACAGTTTATAAATCTGCAGCAGTGCGGGGAGGAGACGAGGGCATGTCTGTGTGGTGGGAGTACAAAAGAGAGTTGACCTTTGACCTCTGTGCAGCCTCTGATAGGGGAAGTTGTGGTCGATTCACACGCACCGAAATAGATAAACGTACTTTCTGCCGGGAAATTTCACATAAACATCAGGTCGAAAGATTTAAATATACACCTACATTTATTACACGTGGTTACAGCTGGACCGAACATCATAACGGACAGTTTACTGATTAGCTCATTTGTGCCCCAAAACTAGATTTAGTATTCGGAAAAATAGGGCAACATTTGTTCTGATTGATCGAAAGTCTTTAATCTGGTATGGACATATTTTGGGCAAATATCTAACGCTACATTTTTAAAATTTTTAGATCCCCAGCTGGCACACGACAAAGCTTCAGTGTCGTAATGTGGTTGAAATGATCTCAGTTGTTATTTTAACATATAACGAACATTGAAACATTTAATTCTGATGGTTGTAAGAAGGTGAACAAATTTCTCACAAATCAACATTGAAATTTCAAAAAGATCTGTTTCAATGTCAAAACAATTTTGAAACAACATTTAAAGTTTATGAAACAACTGCGAAATCAATGTTGATTCAGCTCTCAAAATCAAAACAAGTCGACAGTGACGCTGATTCAGCAGACATGAGACAAATAAAACGCCAGCTGGGAATGAAAAATCACACTTTTATAAATCATCAGGATTTTTAAAAAACGAGAAAAAACTTTAACATGTTTTACGAACTGTTTTGTGTGCATATTGTTGATCTTAGACTTTTTGGAGTTCAGATATACCAAGCACTCGATTCTGCTCCTTGTAGTTTCTGACGTACCGCCATTTTCTTTGGGCACATCCTGGGACAAAGATATTTGTGGTGTTGTACCGACGTAGTGTGTTTATTTTTAAAGAGACTGTGTGTAAACTTTAAATTTCCTTCGAAAACAGAAGTGTATCTTAAAAGAGAAAGAAAACTTGACACGGTGTCCCAGAACGTCAACAACCAACACACCCAGGGTACCTTGCACGTCATATATGGAGGTGGAAAGCCCATGACCAAACGTCGATATGTGACGAGGTCGGAGTGAGAATGTGTTGCCTTTTCGGTGTCTTTTTTAATGGTCAAATTAATAAATCAAATCAAACAAAAGTTCAGGTCTCGGGAAGATATGGAGTAAGAGTGTGTGACGCTTGTTTTCTACAGTTATTTGAAAGAAGTCGCTAAAAATAGTCATTAAAATAGTTGCGAGTTGCGAGTCAAAATATTCTTATTAACTTTCTTGCTGAGAGCTGGATCAGAAGATTCGTACTAGTCTTGTTTTTTGAAGCTACTTCAGATAAGTGCATTTTCCAAAATGTCGCGCCGTCACTACCTTTAATGTTCTCACCTGAATACAGCGTCTTACCTGGGACACCTAGATGTTAAATGTTCCTGCGAGCATGTGAACGCATCGTGTGAAGAGGCCAAAATGTAGCTGTCGTATTAAAATAAGTTTTCTGGGTTTCGTCTGATGATTTTATGTTTCAAATATCACATCTCATCAGTGGCGTTTGGGGGCGGCTGCGTAATTTCCTGTGATATCGACTAACAAATCAAACCAGAACACGAGAGAGATCCTCAGATATTGTACATACCCATCTACTGTATTGTAGTCAGACCAAAATCACAAAGCAAGGCACATGTTTCAAAGAAAAAGAAACAAACATTGCATTTAAAATGATAGAAAAATAATAAAACGTAACAACAAGAATTGCTTGTATTATACACATCGCCACACCTGGACACATGTAGGCAGAGGAAAATAAAAAACAAACGCTTCCTGGTTATATCCCAACATGGTATCCTACAATCGTTGATCGGCTCGGACCACTTTAAGCATGGAGAAGCAAACTGACTCAACACTCAGATTAGATCTGTTTACTTTGAAAAATAGTCTTCAGGATGACACACACATCATAAATACACTTCTTATTTTTTTTTTTTTGCAAATATCCATATATATAATCTCTATGTGATCATAATTTAAATACCACAACTATTCTCTGAAGTCTTACTCGTTTATATGAGGAGTGTGGTCGGCTGCTGTCGCACTGTGAAACCTGGATTTTATTAATAAGCTGAGGTGCATATGGAATATCAGAGTATTGCACCTGTGTGAGGAACTTAAAGGGGCACTCCACCAGTTTTACACATGAATATGGGCGTTCTAGTCCTGGTTAGTTAGTGCAGCTTTTTACCAGGTAGAGAGGGTCTAATGAAACACGAGGGCTGTACCAAATGTCAGTCATCTTACACTGAGACATCATCACCCTTAAAACTTTCCAAAAGGTAGAAGACAGGGGGACGACTGTGTCCAAAATCCAGCAGCTTTACGACAACACATGGGACAAAATTTCCTTTGAACTGATTTTTAAAATACTTTCACAGCAAAAATGTATGTATGCAATTAATTTAGATTAATTAATCGCAGAGCATGTAAGTAATGTCTTGCCTTTTATTACATTTGTTGTTGGCTTTGTTGACTTTGCTAACAGCTAGCCGGTAACATGCGGGAACATAGTTAACCCGCTGGTCTCTCCTGGTTGGCCAGTGTTAACCTTGGCTGCTCTACGGTACGTACCACCGTTAGAGGCGGGCCCCTGTTCATTCCTGTAAAAGCTGCTCAGTGGCACATGAAGCCAAAAAAGCTCTATCTTCCTGATCTTCGGAATTATGGTGCCAATAGAGCAGGTGTAGGCCTACTAGCGACGTCCACTAGCTGAACAGCTAACTTGCGGTTTAGTGCTTCGCTAACTTAACCGGGGATGAAACAATTTAATTGTGTGGCTCTTCTAGACTTTTAAAATGTTATTAGATTGAATGGGTCCAATCCCCATAGTGAAACGAGTCATCAGCAGGGATGTAACGTTTAACAAAATGTATCCGCTGATTTACAGACGTCTCCTCCACAATCTATGTCTTTGGAAAAAAGTCTTTTTGGCCCTATGACATCACATAACTGTGTAGTTCCACTTTTGAACACGATGTTGAATTGGCTTCAAAGCCCGGCGCTCTTACTGGGGGCTTGGTACCACCCGGAGTGGTGCCACTCATTGGGCTGTGGCAACATGGTGGCCACCCTTCGATCTTCCCCACATATCTCTCTGTTGAGAAAGCAGCTTTTTTTTTATTACCACAAACCCCCTTTGGCATTGTTAACTTTGTTAGCACCACTAGCGATGCTAATTGTGCTAACAGTGCTAACATCGTTAACAATGCTTAAGGGGGCAAAATTAAGCTGCTTACTCAGCGGAAGACCTCGGAGGGAGACTGGAAAGTGGGCATATTGTTAACATAATTAACTTGTAGACAGACATTTATAACCAGCCAAAAATATTTAAGGCTGTTAACCAATGACATCCCTAATTAAAGCAGAATATTTCATTACATATAAACGCTGGGAATTTTGAAAATGATTACATCTTTTTTTCCCCAATAAAATTCAGAATTCTGGACTTAAAAACACCCTGGAGTTAATATAAATTTTTGAATCACACGAGTTTGCAGCCACCACTGGAATCCAATTCAGCAAATAGTATAATACTAATACAGTTATTGTAGTCTAATTCAGTGGTTCCCAACTAATTCAGCCATGAGGTTCAGATTTCTTCTTCTTCTCTAAGATAAAGGTCCACACAGTTTAATATATTCAGTGTCATACTTGCGTTCAAGCTAGTTTGCTGTCTTTGTTAAGTATCTGTCTGTTAGTCATTCACTCTACAGCAGGAATCGGCACTTCAGAGTAAAAGCTATGTGCCCGACTTGACATGTTTGTCGTGTCATTTGCGGTTTATTAAGAGTGGACCCACTTTTGGGCCGCGACCCACCAGTTGGGAACCTCTGGTCTGATCTATATCTGCACCTGTGCAGAAATACAGGGTTTAAACTGACTGAACAAACATGCAAAACAAGCATTTAAATATTGATTTGGAATTTTGTCAGTGTCATAAATGAAGATTTGGACCACTTGGTACAGCCCTGTGAAAGACATGAGTTGCATCATGGGTAGTGTAGTATCCAGACTCTTTATGGAGGTGTGATGCTGAATCACTGGGGTGCCCCTTTAAACATGAAACCATCCAGCTTCACAGATCTCTGCTGCCGCTCGCACTTTTTTTTTATTTTTATCCCATGTCATGGCAACACACTGTTGTAACCATGGTGATGCTGATGAGGATGGTGAGGGTGATAATGTAGATTGTCATGGCAACACGGGGTGGGTGGTTAGGAGCGTGTGGGACGAGAGAGAGATGGAAAGAGGACGGTTGTCCACCGAGGTGTCAGGGAGGACATGATGTGATCTACGTTTTATTTCCTGCTGAGAAGATTTCAGGGATTCTGGAAAGTTTTGGATCTGAATATACGAGTGAACACGGGGCCTTAAAGTAGGGATGCACCAGTATCTGACCTCAGATCCAGATTCAGTCAGATCCATGTTAAATAGTGTTATAAAATTAAATGTTTCCTCTATCACTTACATTCACTCACCAGAGGCAGGCTGCTGACTGACAGGTTTTAACACACCTATAAAAATAAAAGCCTGCTCATAGATTCAGGATTTCTCAATGAAGGAGAAGCAACACTTGTAGTTCTGATTTTTTTAACATGGTAAATTATTTTTTAGAAACAAATCACTGTTCAAATGAGAATGATTAATATGTCTGAGTAGGACTTTTAAATTTTGGGACAAAGGGAGCACAAATACTGGATCGTTAATCTGCATCATCTGATAATTTAAATTAAAGGGTAACTTTGGTATTTTTCAACCTGGACCCTAATTTCCCTGTTTTCTTTCTTTGTTTTCCATCCAATGTAATCCTTCAGGGCAATTAGCGACTCGTCAATGAACGTCCACTAAAAGTGTTTGTTTTTGTCACTTGTTATTCTTAGTGTGATTTCACACCTGCCCTGTTTGGTTCGGTTCAATCAAACTCAAGTCCGTTTGCCCCCTCAGTGCGGTTGGTTTGGGCAGGTGTGAACACAGCAATCACACTCAGGTGTGCACCAAAACAACCGGACTGAGACCTTCTTGAAGAGGTGGTCTCAGTCCGGTTCCAAAGGAACTCTGGTGCGGTTGGTTTGTGGTGAGAAGGTGTTCCGACCTGGATCCGAACCAACCAGCACTTATCACCCACCTACAATGCGGCCTTGAGATCCCTCCCCAGACGACTTGACACCCATTCACACCTGGACCCATCCGACCCTAATGACACACACGATGGCCAGGTGGGTCAACAACTCAGAGACTCTGCACCGGTCTGTTAGAACTGAAGAAGCTTCTTGGATGAGAGGTTAAACGTCTTCAAGAAACTCAAGTGAGTCCAGGTGCCTACGATACAGCACTAATGGTTACCATGACCTGGATGACTGAGAATCGCCACCGATATATTTCTGGTTTGTTCTGTTTTTTAAACGTCGTCTTCCACAGTCGTATCTCGCTTGAACTACGTTAATGACCACGATCTCTGCTCAGTTTCTTCTGTAAGCTTTTAGAAAGCATGCACACATACAGAGGAAATCAACGCAGCGTTCGGACAGAAGGCTTCGTCTGTCTCCGAGTGCACTGATTCATAAACACACGTCATACGTCACTCCCCACACGCCATCTACAAAACACACCCTCCCTATTTGGCGGTTTATTTAAGCTGCAAAATCTCCCGAGTTCTCCCTTTGCTCTGTCAGTGCCGCTGCTGCCCTGCTTGCTCTTTCAGCCCTACCTCCACCCCAGCATCCACCAATTAATCTAATCATCACTCCCCAATATCTTATGTAAACACATCTGCGAGGAGTGATGAGGTCGCCAAACTCCGACTATGTTCTGCTGTTGAAATAAACATTTAAACGTGAGATGTCTGACTGAACTGACATTGTGTGTAAATGAGACGTACGTTAGCGCTGCGCTCACACCCTGAGTGGTTACATCGCAGGTGGTTTCGCCCCTCGCTGGCTGCAGTGCTCTCAATACGGGAACAATTTAAAAACTGTTGTTCCCATAAGACACAAAACAGGAAAAATAAAGTCCAGGTTGAAAATTTCCCTTCAAGGTATTGGAAGAGGAAAAGTTGCATCAATCCATCCCTACTTATAAGTGTTCGAAAATAGTCAAAAGGTTTTCAGTTTTCTGGGCGTGTTGCTGGATCCTTGTTTTCTTCAGAGATAACAGCAGGTATCAGGAATGATTTGAAACCGTCAGGTCAAACTGAGTTCCCATCTCTCTGTAGCCACAAGTGTCTGACCCTGCTGCTTGTGGTGCAGCTGAGTCCAATCTGACCTTTGACCCTTCCTCCTAAAATCTTCACCACCTCCACTTTGCTAAAACTTTGCTCCCCTTTAATAACATCCTGAAATCCTTCCTTCAGACAACCTGCTGTCGCCTTCCTGCAGCTTCCTCTCCTCTCACTGGGTTCATATTGTGCAGACTCCCCGTGTGTGTGTGTGTGTGTGTGTGTGTGTGTGTGCAAGCTGGCTGCATGGGTCATTGTGCTTCTCCTGTGTGTGTGTGTGTGTGTGTGTGTGTGTGTGTGTGTGTGTGTTGGGGGTGATGATGAGGATGCAGCAGAGTGTTTTGAACGCAGCCAGGACTGAATCTGATCCTGAAATTCCAACATGCTCTCACGCACACATCTGTCACACTGTCCCTATCTCACACACTCACACACTCTCTCACACACACACACACACACACACACACACACACACACACACCCCTCAGGAGCTGAATAGTCTCGTTTTGGTCACAGATAAAAATCTTTCCACCAAGTCATTTACATCGTCACAACACCAGAGGTCACCATTCCACACAGAACCAAGACATCAAACCAAAGAGCTAGAGATTCATATTTATCGGTATATTATATATATTACTGTGCTAATGCAGGACTTTTTCAGTAGATATAAACTCTCCATGCTTAGAATGTACACATACCAGACTATGATTCATACACAGTTGGTTTTTCAATCAGTATTAGTTTAGTTTATTTGTTCGCTGTCGGAGCTTCAAGAGTCCGTGTGGAGTTCTGAAAAGACCCACGTTTTGATTGCAGTCTCCTCCATCTTGTTGCATTTCTTCTTCGTCTCTCTGTCTTGTGATTTTTTTTTTCCTCTCCACATCAGTCGTTTTTGGTCCTTCTCTTTTTTTTTGTTTTATTAAAGCCTCTCTTTTTGTTAGCGTCTCTCTCTTCATTCTCTCTCTGCCACACGTCTGTCCAGGCTTGTGGCGCTGCTCTGTCATTTTCATCGTCAGCGACAGGAGATGAGAGGAAGAGGAGGAGAGAGGAGGTGTTCCAGAGCAGCAGCGATAGACGGACGGATGGACGGAGGGACAGCAGGAGGAGTGAGAGGGGGATGAGCACGACAGAGAAAGGAGGATGAAGAGAGAAAGAGAGAGGAATAGAGAGGCATGTTGTTGCCCATTGTGCCGTCTGAGTCACTCCTGATGCAGCGTTGCCGTGGAGACGCGCAGACTGGTTTCTGTGGTTACTCCAACATGGCGTCCAGCTGGTCGGCCAGGTCGTCAAACATGCTGCCGATGTCGTCGAGGATGCTGACCGTGGTCTTCTGCTCGGCCACAGAGCTAAACACACACACACACACACACACACACACACACACACACACACACACACACAACTTTATAACAGCGAAGGGGAACAATTCAGGACCGGGACACTCAGTTTATGTATTTCAATATTTCAATGATAACAATAATTGACGATTATTCAACTGATCCTTTGCTAAGTCCCGCCCCCGGACGCAGACTGGCCAATGATAACGTAGCGTCAGGCCAGCTCAGACCAGGGTCCGACAACAACACAGCTGTGCTCCATTGACTCTAATGCAGTCGCTTCAGGTTCCCTTCATTTTCAGTCATTTTAAGTTACAGTGTAGGCTCTGTGCTGACTGCAACAGCTTGTCGGACCATCACAAAGGGGCGGGGCTTAGCAAAAGGTCAGTTTCATAGTTATTTAAAACATGTGGCCAGTGCATTAGTAAATTAACTGTTCTAAATGTCAGTGTCTATTAAAACCTTTTTTGATGACTTAAGTTTTAATACCCTCCGCATTGGTCTGTGATCGGGAGCACTGATCCTAGTATCATAAGTATGCTAAGAAAAGGTATTTGGTCATAAACCAAGTCCATCCATCCATTTTCATCCGCTGATCCGGAGTTGGGTCGCAGAGGCAGCAGGCCAAGCAAAGCACCCCAGACGTCCCTCTCCTCAGCGACGCTTTCCAGCTTCTCCTGGGGGACCCCAAAGTGTTCCCAGGCCAGATGAGATATGTAATCCCTCCAGCGTATCCTGGGTCTGCCCCAGGGCCTCCTACCAGTGGGACATGCCCAGAACACCTCTAACAGGAGGCGCCCAGGAGGATCCTGAACATATTTCTGAATCACCTCAACATGAAGGAGCAGCAGCTCTACTCCGAGCTCCCTCCAGATGTCAGAGCTCCTCCCCCTATCTCTAAGGCTGAGCCCAGACACCCCACGGAGGAAACTCAATTCAGCCGCTTGTATCTGTGATCTCATTCTTTCGGTCATTACCCAGACCTCATGACCATAGGTGAGGGTTGGGACGTAGATGGACCAGTAAATCGAAAGCTTTGCCTTCTGGCTCAGCTCCCTCTTCACCACAATGATCTAGCGCAGCGTCCATGTCACTGCAGAGGCCGCACCAAATCGCCGATCTATCTCACGCTCCGTTCTACCCTCACTTGTGAACAAGACCCCGAGAAACTCTAAGTCCCTCGCCTGAGGGAGCAACTCTCTCCCATCTCGAAGAGGGCAATCCACCGTTTTCTGGCAGAGGACCATGGCCTCAGATTTGGAGGTCCTGACTCTCATCCCATCCGCTTCACACTTCGAACTGCCCCAGTGCATGCTGGAGGTCACACTGTGAGACGCTAACAGAACCACATCATCTGCAAAAAGCAGAGACGCAATTCTGAGGTCCCCAAACCAGACCCCTTCCTTCCCTCGACTGTGCCTGGAGATCCTGTCCATGAATATCACAAACAGGATTGGTGACAAGGGACTACCCTGGTGGAGACCGAGAACATGTTTGAGTTTGCGCCGAGTATGCAAACACAGCTCTAACTTTGGTCATACAGCGACCAAATGGCTCGTAGCAGTACCCCCCACAAGACTCTCAGAGGGACGCGGTAGTAAGCCTTCTCCAAGTCCACAAAGCACATGTAGACTGGATGGGCAAACTCCAAAGACCCCTCCAGCAGCCTCGCAAGGGGAATTTACTCTGTGGGGTGTCTAGGCTCAGCCTTAGAGATAGGGGCTGGTCCACTGCTCCACAGCTCCTCCTGAATCTGAGGTTCAGACCTTCCTTTCCAGCACCCTGGAATAAAGTTTTTCCAGGAGGCTGAGCAGTGTGATACCCTGATAGTTGGAGCACACCCTCCTGTCCCCTTTTGTGAAAATGGGAACCACCACCCCGGTCTGCCACTCCACAGGCACCTGATAATGACTGAAGTGATAATGGTTTGTATTTGTGAAATTTGTTTGTGTGAGTATAAGTGTGTGTGTGTGTGTGTGTGTGTGTGTAGTCCTTACTCATCCTGCCGCAGTATCTTATCCTCCACAGCCTGCAGAGCCGCTGCCAGCGACGCACTCGTCTCCTCCAGTTTCTGATGCACCAAAGAATCCACACTGAAGTCCGGCGTTGTCGCGACCGGCGCCGTCACCCCGCCTCCTGACATCCCGCTATCCACAGACACACCCCCAATGGAGGAGCGAGGGGGCTTGACAGGTGGTGGGGTCGGGCTGGGAGTGGCAGGGGTCTGGGGCGTCTGTGGTGTGGGCGGGGTCTGCGGGGTGTGGGGGCTCTGGGGAGATGGGCTCAGTGGCTTGGTGTTTGGCGGGCTGGGGATGTTGGAAGGGGGGAAGCAGGGGGGTGAGCTGGTCTGTCGGGCCATCGCAGGGTGCTGCTTCACTGGAGCGTTCGCCGGATTCGGGGCCGGGGTTGGAGAGGGGGGGCTGGTCATTGAGTGGATGAGCTTAGCCGGTTTGGGTGCCGTGGGCGGAGGCGTCGGTTTAGGCGAGACAGGAGGAGGGATCTTCTTTCCTTCCACTACAGAAATAAAGAGAGGAAAAAGAGAAGTGTCGGATCACTGAGTGCGTCTACATCCTGACATATGACGCAGCCTCAGAATGAAGGAACATTTTCATAGTCCGCAAGAATGTGGAACAATCATAGTTCTTGTGGACTACCCAAGTTTGGCATTTTGGCTGTCGCCATCTTGGATTTTTGGAAGCAGAAGTGGCCATATTTGGAGAAAAGGGTGCAGCTAACCCAACCACTAACTGTTAGCTTGATTAGCAAGGTGCATTTACCAACAGTTTGTACTGCTGACTGTGTCTCGCCGCTTTTTATGACGGCAGACCCAGTCTTTCACTGCGGTCATTTACAGCAGCCATAAACGCCAAGATATTAATTTTACTACAGAGCACCAGCAAATTTAAAATGATAACCTCATCCTCGCCCCCACCTGACACAAACACACATCACACTGTGAGTACCTGGGCTTCCAGGCGTCCCCGGGCCCGGCAGGGGGACTCTCTTGTTGGAGACAGGCTGCGGGGGCGTTGGTGGACCTCCCTGTCTCTTAATCTGAGCCACGACAGGCTTCGGGGAAACCGGAGGCTTTGGTTTTCTCACCGGACCTCCTTCATTGGCCACTGGAGCTGATTGGTCCACAGAGTCCCGGCGAGGAGCAGGCGTTACTTGTTGTGGTTGAGGCTGAGGTTGCGGCTGCTCCGTCACTCCAGTATCAGACACTGGGCGGCGTTTCACTGTGGCTGTGCCGTTCTGGTACGGCACCGGCTGCGTGGTGTTCGGCTGCCCAGTCGCCACAGGCTCTCCGTTGGCGGCCATGTCTGTGTAGCCCTCTGGCTCCTTGTCGCGGCTCTTGGGTCGTCGCTTGACGGTGGACGACTCCTGGAGGGTGAAGTCGGAGCCATTGGGGTGGGGCTTGGAGCTGCTGCGGGGCCGTCGCTTCAAAGTCCCTGTGCCCTCGACCCTGGAGATGTCGTCCTGCGCGTAGCCTCCGTCTCCCTGGGGAGCCTCGCCGTCGCCCTGCAGACAGACACAAAATACACACTAACGGAAAATTCATACATTCGTGACAAGAGGTCATTGCACAAACAGTCAAAGCATCGACAAAGATCAATGGATAGCACGAATAAAGCTTACAGAACACAGAAGCTCCGATATGGACTCGTAAAACGTTTAAGCACATTTAATTTTAGCACGTAACGTTACATAGAAACATGATGTCGATATAATATTTACATATATATAGATCAATAGACGGACAAACATGTATATAGATAGCTACCTGTCCTTCTCCTTCTCCTCGACCCTGGCGGCGGATAGTCAGATTTCCCTCGTCTGCAAACGGCAAGTTCTCCGATGAGCTGCCACTGCCTCCCGAGCTCGGGTGGGGGGAAGACGGAGGGTTGGGGGAGGAGGAGTTTACAGGGGGAGGGGAGGTTTCAGGCTGGACGGAGGGAGCGGGGAAAGCAGAGGGAGCTGGTTGGTCACGCCTGGCAGCCGCCACCAGCTCCGTTACTGGGCCACTAATGGTCCGCCGTCTGTTCACCACTTCGCCGTCCAGACCGATGGCGTCACGTGTTTTTCCCACCTGGTAAACAAACAAACACACACGTGGTTAATTACGCTTTGATCATTAATTATATTTGTATATTTTTCATTTTTAGAGAAACACAACTTTTTTTTTCACCTGCAGGAAGTTCTTCTGCAGCGCCATGCCTTTGGCTCCACCCCCTATGGAAGACATCTCCAACATGGCGGCGATGCTCCTCACACTACCCACGCTGCTCGTCTCCACATTAGCGGCCTCCACAGACACTCCCAGGTCACTGGCCCGTCGCTGTTGGTGGTAAGGCACGTCCAGCATCCCCCCCGTGGTGGTGACCGTCTGCGGCTGCGCGTTCGCTTCTGTCAGGTTGGAGTTGGAGGTGGAGATCGCAGAGCTGGAGCGTTTGGGCGGCGGTGGGGGCGGGCCTTTTTTCTTCTGACGCAGAGCAAACGACTGCGTCTGATTGCGGCCGACAGTCTTGTCCTGGTTGCGGACGGAGTGGCTGCGACTGACGCGGTGGGTCACCGTGGCGTACTTAACTCCGTCTGCTCTGACGACGGCAGAGCCCTGACCTCCCGCCACCTCTGCATCTCCCTCTCGTCCTCCGCCTCCACCTGCCCTCTCGTCACACTCACCATCTGAGACGGCGTATCGGTTGAGGCTGTGGGCGCGTTTCTTCTGGAGCGCTGAAGGCTCTTCTTCTCCCTCAGCCAGCTCCGCCTCTGGTGGGAGGCAGAGGACCGGGACCTGTTGTTGTTGTTGTTGCTGCTGCTGTTGTTGTTGCTGTTGTTGTTGTTGTTGTTGGTTCTCCCTGACCTCCATCACCTGTGTCTGTGGGTGGTGCTGAGGGTGCGCCTGGTGCTGCGGCTGGACTTGAGGCTGCTGTTGTTGCTGAGGCGGAAGCTGGTTACATGGAGGTCCGCGTTGGGTTGGAGACTGAGGAGGGTGGGAGCGCGGCGACTGAGGTCTCTCCCCCTGGATGAACTGAGGGGACGGCTTGTGTTTGGCCTGTGGGGAAGCTGTGCTCTGGACGGAGGAGGTGGACGAGGAAGAGGAGGTCCTGGTCTTGGTGGGGGTGTGAGGCGGCGTGTAGGGAGGGGCAGGCTGCGAATGGGAGTGGGAGTGACGGTGTTTGCCTTGAGAGGAGACGCTGCCTCTGTGAGAGGAGGTGCTTCCCTGGCTGCTCTGCTGCCTCATAGTCCGCGCCTCCTTCTTAGGTGGCCCAGCACCTCCTCCTCCTCCACCTGTCATCACCTCATCGTGGTCTTTGCTGCGTGTTCGCTGAGCTTTGACCTCCTGACCTGGCTGGGTCATGGCACTCTGTAGCTCGGTGCTCAACTCGCTGTCCTGGAAAGTGCTCATCTTTGGAGACATGATTTCTGAAACAAAGAGACAGGAAGCAGCACAATTAATTTAATCAGATCAATATGAATATTAATCTGAACAGGAGAGGAGGTCCTGACTGTGCTGCAACAGAGATAATTAACTATTTGACCACTGAAAACTCTGTTATCAAACTATCATGTGTTCGCTCACCGTCTGGAGGCGGGCTCTCCATTGACATGACGTCCTGCTGCTGTGTGATTGGCGGGGGTTTCTTTCTGAGGGAGCCCCGCCCATCTGAACTGCGCTGCATTTCAGCCAGTCGCTTCACCGCCAGCATCAGCTTCTTCTGGTGGCCTGAAGTATTGACAGATTGGAATTACAGTTCTTGTTTAACTAAGAAAACCTTCTCTTGGATCACTTTAAATATTTGTTTTTACCTCAAGAAAATATATTTTCAATATAAAATGTTTTAAAAACGTTAAAAAAGTGACAGTATGTAATCTAAAAAAAATTAATAAAATAATAAAAATGTCATCATAAAACCTGTATTTATTGTATGTCATAAAAAATCCTAAAAATGTCATTGAAATATTCACTGATTTTAATAAACAGTCAGAGTAAAGTTTGTCATAAGATGTCATAATATAGTATGTCATAAGAATTTCATAAAATGTCCAATTATAGTATATCATAAAAGATTCATAAAAATGTCATATGTCAAAAAATTCAAACAAATGTCATAGTATGTCATGTAAAATAAATCATAAAAATGTCATAGTGTAGTATGTCTTAAGAATTTCATAAAATGTCCAAATATAGTATTTCATAAAAATGTCATAGTACAGTATGTCATAAAAAAAATCCTAAAAATGTCCAAGTATAGTATTTATAAAAAAAATCATAAAAATGTAATTGTATATTATCTAAAAAAATCTTAAACTGTCATAGTTTATCATGTAAAACAAATCATAAAAATGTCATAGTATAGTATGTCAAATACAATAAAAAACATAAAAATGTCATATTATGTCAAAAAAATCATAAAAATGTCATGGCATAGTATTTTATAAAAAAAAAATCATAAAAATGTCATAGTGTAGTATGTCATAGAAATTTCATAAAAATGTCCAAGTAGAGTATTTCATAAAAAATTCATAGTATATCATGTAAAACAAATCATAAAAACGTCATAGCATTGTATCTAAAAAAAAAAATCTTAAAATGTCATAGTATAGTATGTCAAAAAAAATCCTAAACATGTCCAAGTATAGTATTTATAAATAATTTCATAAAAATGCCATAGTATACCATGTAAAAAAATCATAAAAATGTAATTGTATATTATCTAAAAAATAATCTTAAAAATTTCACAGTATATAAAAAACAATAAACATAAAAATGTCAGTGTGTAGTATGTCATAAAAAAAATCACAAATATGTCATAGTATAGTATATATTTTAAAAATAAATAGCATTAAATAAATTTCTTAAAAATGTCATAAAAAAGTTGGTCCAAAAAATTTTTTTTAAAAAATGGAAGAGTATATTATGTCATAAAAATAATTTAAAAGAACAGTGTGGCATAAAAGACTTTCATAAAGAAGTCATAATACAGTATGTGGGAAAAAACATTTTTTTGGACACATTAACGTGTTACCATCATGGTGGTCACGTGTTCCACTGTAAGAAACATGTATTGAATATCTCACCCAGTTTAATGATGCCTATTTCCTGCAGGTCCTCCCAGGTGATGTCAGTGATGAACTCAATGTTCTCATAACCGTTCTGCACCAACACCTGGTGGTACTGGCTCAGACCAATAGCAGACAGCCACTCTCCTAGATTGGCCTATAGGAACACCAGAAACAAGACTGCTCACCAGGCTCACCCAAACCTCCTCTGTAGGCAGCTGTTAAACAGGCGGAGCATCTAACTGGTCACTTTTGTGTTGTGTGTGTGTGTGTGTGTGTTGAATCGTACTCACAGGTTTGTGCTCAGGCAGCCACTCACTGACACTCAGCTTGTTGATCTCTGATGTCATCTTCTTTCTGTGACCTGGTTTAGTTATTCCGATAGCTGTCAGATCCTACACGCACAAACACACAACACAGACGAGTCAGATACAGCGGTGGCGTGTTCACAAAGTGAAGTAAAATCTCCCCACGACTCCAGCAGTCTTTCAAACACACACACACACACACACACAGAGGAAAACTTGCAACACAAAGAAACGAGTGACAGCGTGACATCTGATGAAAGCCTCTGCCAGTTGGGAACAGAGCAGAAATGTGAATGTCTCCAAATCATAAGAGAAGCAAGGAAAGCAAAAGCAAATGTCTGCAGTGAAAAAGAAGCCTCTAGAATCAAACCTTTAAATTCAGCTCCATCTCTTTCTGCGTGATGAGGAAACAAGCTCGTACTCATACGGTGTATTGAAATGTGTGCAGATTTATTTTGAGCTGTAATTACCAAACAAATACGGTGCATCATCCTGTTTACTCATGTTTCTGTGTATTTCAGTGACGGACACACAAGAACACACTTTTACAAACGTACATGAACAATCACACTCACCCCACACACACACGCACACACTTGGTTACATAACTCATAAACTATATGCAGCTGCGACTCAAACACACTCCATGAGGCCAGAGTACTACGACATATCTCTGATAGCAAAACCCTTTTAAAGTCAGCTCACCTCCGAACCATTCAGCATGCACAGTGTACGTATAGATACAAATAATTCATGTCTGCTATAAATTATTTGTATGTAGGTGAGCGTGGCAGAGCGTCGGTCTGGTTCCTCTGAACAGGCAGCAGCAGCAGCAGTGTTGAAGGTGATGGGAGGGTCAGGAGGCTGTTTTTAATTATTCATTCCTTTATTTAATTTTCTCTTTTTAGTTTGTACTTCAGACTGAACCCTGACTACAGTGTGTGTTTTAAGAACTTGCCTGGTGCTATTTGAACATGTAGTTACTCTTCTAAATATTTAGCGTTGAGCGGTACTCAGACGTTTTAGCACTTCACTTTCACTTAAGGTGCGTTCACACCTGCCCTGTTTGGTTTGGTTTAATCAAACTCAGGTTGGTTCCCCTCCTCAGTGTGGTTCGTTTGGGCAGGTGTGAACACAGCAATCACACTCAGGTGTGCACCAAAACAACCGGACTGAGACCTTCTTGAAGAGGTGGTCTCAGTCCGGTTCCAAAGGAACTCTGGTGCGGTTGGTTTGTGGTGAGAAGGTGTTCCGACCTGGATGTGAAGCAACTGCAGTCACATGACACATTGTTTGTGTTAAACATGAGCATGTTACAGTCCTGGAGGATTATTAATGTGCACCTCCTCCTGTACTGCCTTAATATGCACATTCAGCACATCCAATGCATCAAAACATTGTTTTCTAGTTGGAGCCGCGTTTGCCTCGTTTTCAAACTGTATGCTTTGACTAAAATGAACAATGACAGCAATATAGTCCACGATGAGCAGCGCTAAAATCAACCTGCGTAGTTGTCCCTCCATTGTGACATTAGAAAGTGTCACATTTATCTTGCAAGTGTACTCTTCTTCAACGTTTGCTTTACTTCCTGGATTTTTCCCACATGGAAATTCTGACCAATCAAGAGCAGCTTTCTCACACAAGGCATTTGATCTGGTCCTCTTGTAAATGCTGCCGTGAGAACACCAACCAACTCTAGGCAATTATACAACTTTGAAACAACATGAGTCCCTGATTCAGACCAGAGGAGACCACTCTAGGGCTGACAGCAGCCTAATGCCCTCTATACACTGTGCGATCATTGCATGACACACTGTGAGACGTGGATCTAATAAACTTTGGTACGACGTCAAGTTTGATGTGTGCAGATTGTATGATGGTCATTTACTACTGAATCGCAGGTTACGACGTACGTCAATATGCACCGCATCAGCGTATGTCATCCATCTGCGCTACCATAGGTAGTTTGCTGACCTGGAAGTTGCAGTTGCAGTTTCCTTCCATGCAGCGTCTTTTTCTGGTGGTCATGATAGCAGCTGGAGGAAACATCAGATCAACAAGGCTTCTGCTGCCACAGCTCCACCAAACTTTCCTCTTTCTGGGAGTTCCACAGACTTTTTTTTGTTCCTTTCACCTCCATGGCAAGCGATCATTTGTTTGGGTTTAGCGCCAGTGTCGCAGTGACCATTGTGTCATTTCGTGCTGCATTTCTATTGGTTGATTAGTAGACGTAGGTCGTAGCAGCTGTCACACTGTGAGATAGTCATCCTAAATTTCTGACACCGTCAGAATTTTATCTCAGGTTATCTTTGGTCGCAAGACGTTGACAACGGCCGTCCTTGAACCTGTCTCACAGTGTGACGTAAGACCGTTGTTTTAGAGCCACGACCAAAGATATCGCCATGTTTCTCCCACCATAGTCATCTTTCGTCTGGGACAGCCCAAAATCGCACAGTGTATACCGGCCGTAAATTATGGGGCTCATAAGAGACAGATAAGAACAATAGATCCTACATTGCCCATAATGCAAATTTAGCGCATTTTTCACTGGACCCTTGCTGCCTGCTTAAGGTCCAAGTCTTTAAAACTTGACACTCCAAGTTCATCGCTTGCTTAACGCCTTAACACACCAGGGGCATGACGAATGAATGACACAAAAAAGTGAAATACTCGCCTGCCAAGTGTTTGAATCAAAACTGTTCCTACCAGCAGTGATGCAACTTTGTGGGAACTACAGTCTGAGGTAAGTTGTTGTACATCCAGACCTACTGTACGCTATTTTATTCAGTTTCCTTGTAGCAAAATGCTCTGAATGCAAGTTCCCTCTAGTAAACAGTCATTTAGTGTTTGTCTAGAGCTTTTATTGTGAAGGGTAAGAACAGGAAGAAGGGATCTAATATATGGATGGTATGTAGATAACCTCACAAACTCTTAAAGTGTAGATGACGTGACATGACTGACCAAATCTGGGCGGGTGAAGAGAGGCAATAGTTCTGGTTATCAGAATAACAGAAACAGCAGCTTAAGTGACAGGAAGCACTTTTTAATGTGTATTAGAAAGCTTGTGGGTGTGTCAGCTGATACTGTTGTTTGTCACTATCAGGATGCACCAATTCTTTGGCTTTCTTGTGAGTAAACCCTCAAATATCCAACCCCTTTGTGTTTCGAGTCTCTTTATTCCACAACAATATGTGTTGCCTTTTTCAAGGATGAAAGGAGTAATAAAGTTTACGGTTTTGGTTCAGACTACAGAGCCTCTGTGTTGTGGGTATCGGCCGACGTTTGCCTTGTTGACTGCTATCGGCCTATCTGCAAATAAGATAACGCATCAGGGAATACATCCTTTTTTTCCTGGTAATGCAACAATGTGAACAACAAGTCCATGTTGTTGTTGGCAGGAGGAGAGCTAATACATGTTATTTGTTAGCAGCCGGTGGCCGTAACTAACAGCGATCGCAACAATTAATGCAAATTCAACCAGTTCCTGTAAATTATGTGCAACTTTTCCACAAATCTGACCAACTCAGCGAGTAACCAAACTCACTTTCTTGTTTCTGGTTGTGAAGTTTTAGACGTGTTTGACACAAACGTCTCACATTTAACGACAAAAATTACTGCTTAAGACCTTGCAAGGTGATTCTCTGATGTGTTTAAACATGGTGTGAGCCTTTCTGGTTAGGGTCACTTGCCATCTTTTTCTCACTGGAACAACTTGCTTTAAGTTTTTTTTATTAATTATCCAAAAAAGCAACTATTTTGGCAATTTCAATGCAAAAAAAATTTGCATTTCTAATCTGTTCAGTCTTCTGAATATTTTGAATCTACTTTACTCACATGTTGAAAATACTCAGAGGCATGATAATATTTTTCTGTAAATGCTAATGTGTAGTTTTAGGACAAAGAATATTTTAACAGGGGTCAGAGGGAGACGTAGGTGACAGGGAAGAGGTGGAAGGTTTGGCAGGAGGTGGGAGGGGTAGCTGACATCAGTTCAGTGGTTTAATTGTGCTCATTTGAGAGTTTAAAGGAAATGGTGTACATGCATCTTGAACACATCAAGGACAGCACAAATCAAAGTCGTGCAGACTTGTTTCCATTGTGGTCCTTGGAGGTGCCTGCGACCTCTCTGGGGTTCAGGGATCAGGGATCAGTTGCCTTACCTCCGGGGTCATTCGGCTAATGGTGGGCAAGTCATACCCAGCGCCCAGGAAGTTTGGAGCGTAGACCTGCAGCTGAAAGTCGCTCAGCCATTGGACAACGGCCTCTGAGCTCTACGGGAGAGAAGACAGGGGGCATGCTGTCACTGGCTCCATCTCTGCTTCTTCAACAGCCACTTTTTCTCATCAGGGCCAAGTAGGGCCAAACAGGGGCCACAATTAAGATGCTACAGCAAAGAAATGTTCATCATGTCTGTCAGTTTATAAATATCAAGATTAACTTTAATTTAGTGGGAAATTTGTTCTGGGTTATTCACCCATGCTGCTTCAATAAAAGAAATTAGTCACTAATGTCACAGAAAAATTCTTACACATTTATGGATCATTATATGATGCTGATGAAGTTGAATAATTAGCCCTGCTTGGCCCTTAAGTGAAAACCAGGCTAAAGGTAGGACGTTGAAAGGCGCTGTCACAGTTTCTCAAATTGCTACAGCAAGAGCCACAGATTAGGAACAGCAGACTAACTGGCTTTAAATTCTTACAGTAGCATGTCAGAGATTAAAATGTCATAGTATAGCACGTTGTCAATAATTACAGAAAAAAAACATCATAGTGCAGTATGCAGCCACAAAACATGAAATAATGTCATAGTATAGTATGTCGTCTACAATAATGAAAAAAAAATCATAGTATAGTATGTCGTCTAAAATCATCAAAAAATGTCATAGTAT
Organism: Epinephelus fuscoguttatus; assembly: GCF_011397635.1. NCBI lineage: Eukaryota > Metazoa > Chordata > Actinopteri > Perciformes > Serranidae > Epinephelus > Epinephelus fuscoguttatus. The sequence continues at coordinate 38,308,501 of NC_064770.1, read as the reverse complement.
AGTATGTCGTCTAAAATGATGAAAAAAGTCACAGTATAGTATGTCATCAAAAATGATGAAAAAAAGTAATAGTATAGTATGTCGTCTAAAATGATGAAAAAAAGTCACAGTATAGTATGTCATCAAAAATGATGAAAAAAAGTCATAGTATAGTATGTCGTCTAAAATGATGAAAAAAAGTCACAGTATAGTATGTCATCAAAAATGATGAAAAAAAGTCATAGTATAGTATGTCGTCTAAAATGATGAAAAAAAGTCAAAGTATAGTATGTCATCAAAAATGATGAAAAAAAGTCATAGTATAGTATGTCGTCTAAAATGATGAAAAAAAGTCAAAGTATAGTATGTCATCAAAAATGATGAAAAAAAGTCATAGTATAGTATGTCGTCTAAAATGATGAAAAAAAGTCAAAGTATAGTATGTCATCAAAAATGATGAAAAAAAGTAATAGTATAGTATGTCGTCTAAAATGATGAAAAAAAGTCATAGTATAGTATGTCATCAAAAATGATGAAAAAAAGTCAAAGTATAGTATGTCATCAAAAATGATGAAAAAAAGTCAAAGTATAGTATGTCATCAAAAATGATGAAAAAAAGTCATAGTATAGTATGTCGTCTAAAATGATGAAAAAAAGTCATAGTATAGTATGTCGTCTAAAATGATGAAAAAAAGTCAAAGTATAGTATGTCATCAAAAATGATGAAAAAAAGTCATAGTATAGTATGTCGTCTAAAATGATGAAAAAAAGTCATAGTATAGTATGTCATCAAAAATGATGAAAAAAAGTCATAGTATAGTATGTCGTCTAAAATGATGAAAAAAAGTCACAGTATAGTATGTCGTCAAAAATTATCAAAAAAAGTCACAGTATAGTATGTCGCCTAAAATGATGAAAAAAAAGTCATAGTATAGTATGTCGTCGAAAATTATCGAAAAAAGTCACAGTATAGTATGTCGTCAAAAATGATGAAAAAAAGTCATAGTATAGCATGTCGTCTAAAATGATGAAAAAAAGTCAAAGTATAGTATGTCATCAAAAATGATGAAAAAAAGTCATAGTATAGTATGTCGTCTAAAATGATGAAAAAAGTCAAAGTATAGTATGTCGTCTAAAATGATGAAAAAAAGTCAAAGTATAGTATGTCATCAAAAATGATTATATATAGTCATAGTATAGTATGTCGTCTAAAATGATGAAAAAAAGTCAAAGTATAGTATGTCATCAAAAATGATGAAAAAAAGTCATAGTATAGTATGTCGTCTAAAATGATGAAAAAAAGTCAAAGTATAGTATGTCATCAAAAATGATGAAAAAAAGTCATAGTATAGTATGTCGTCTAAAATGATGAAAAAAAGTCATAGTATAGTATGTCGTCGAAAATTATCAAAAAAAGTCATAGTATAGTATGTCGTCGAAAATCATCAAAAAAGTCATAGTATATGTGTTGTCGAAAATCATCAAAAAATGTCATAGTATAGTATGTTGGCGAAAATCATCAAAAAAAGTCACAGTATAGTATGTTGTCGAAAATCATCAAAAAATGTTATAGTATAGTATGTCGTCAAAAATCATCAAAATAATGTCATAGTATAGTATGTTGCTGAAAATCATCAAAAAAAGTCATAGTATAGTATGTCATCAAAAATCATCAAAAAATGTCATAGTATAGTATGTTGCTGAAAATCATCAAAAAAAGTCATAGTATAGTATGTCGTCGAAAATTATCGAAAAAAGTCACAGTATAGTATGTCGTCAAAAATGATGAAAAAAAGTCATAGTATAGTATGTCATCAAAAATCATCAAAAAATGTCACAGTATAGTATGTCGTCTAAAATAATGAAAAAAAGTCATAGTATAGTATGTCGTCTAAAATAATGAAAAAAAGTCATAGTATAGCATGTCGTCGAAAATTATCAAAAAAAAGTCATAATATAGTATGTCGTCAAAAATTATCAAAAAAGTCATTGTATAGTGTGTTGTCTATAATCATCAAAAATGTCATAGTATAGTATGTTGTCGAAAATCATCAAAAAATGTCATAGTATAGTATGTCGTCAAAAATCATCAAAAAATGTCATAGTATAGTATGTTGTCGAAAATCATCAAAAAATGTCATAGTATAGTATGTTGTCGAAAATCATCAAAAAATGTCATAGTATAGTATGTTGTCGAAAATCATCAAAAAATGTCATAGTATAGTATGTTGTCGAAAATCATCAAAAAATGTCATAGTATAGTATGTTGTCGAAAATCATCAAAAAATGTCATAGTATAGTATGTCGTCGAAAATCATCAAAAAAGTCATAGTATATGTGTTGTCGAAAATCATCAAAAAAAGTCACAGTATAGTATGTTGTCGAAAATCATCAAAAAATGTTATAGTATAGTATGTCGTCGAAAATCATCAAAAAATGTCATAGTATAGTATGTCGTCAAAAATCATCAAAAAATGTCATAGTATAGTATGTTGCCGAAAATCATCAAAAAATGTCATAGCATAGTATGTTGTCGAAAATCATCAAAAAATGTCATAGTATAGTATGTTGTCGAAAATCATCAAAAAATGTCATAGTATAGTATGTTGCCGAAAATCATCAAAAAAAGTCATAGTATAGTATGTCATCAAAAATCATCAAAAAATGTCATAGTATAGTATGTTGGCGAAAATCATCAAAAAATGTTATAGTATAGTATGTCGTCAAAAATCATCAAAAAAATGTCATAGTATAGTATGTCATCAAAAATCATCAAAAAAAGTCATAGTATAGTATGTTGGCGAAAATCATCAAAAAATGTTATAGTATAGTATGTCGTCGAAAATCATCAAAAAATGTCATAGTATAGTATGTTGCTGAAAATCATCAAAAAAAGTCATAGTATAGTATGTTGTCGAAAATCATCAAAAAATGTCACAGTATAGTATGTCATCAAAAAATGTCATAGTATAGTATGTTGCCGAAAATCATCAAAAAAAGTCATAGTATATGTGTCGTCGAAAATCATCAAAAAATGTCATAGTATAGTATGTTGTCGAAAATCATCAAAAAATGTCACAGTATAGTATGTCGTCAAAAATCATCAAAAAATGTCATAGTATAGTATGTTGTCGAAAATCATCAAAAAATGTCATAGTATAGTATGTCGTCGAAAATCATCAAAAAATGTCACAGTATAGTATGTCGTCGAAAATCATCAAAAAAAGTCATAGTATAGTATGTTGTCGAAAATCATCAAAAAATGTCACAGTATAGTATGTCGTCGAAAATCATCAAAAAAAGTCATAGTATAGTATGTTGTCGAAAATCATCAAAAAATGTCACAGTATAGTATGTCGTCGAAAATCATCAAAAAATGTCATAGTATAGTATGTTGTCGAAAATCATCAAAAAATGTCACAGTATAGTATGTCGTCGAAAATCATCAAAAAAAGTCATAGTATAGTATGTTGTCGAAAATCATCAAAAAATGTCACAGTATAGTATGTCGTCGAAAATCATCAAAAAAAGTCATAGTATAGTATGTTGTCGAAAATCATCAAAAAATGTCACAGTATAGTGTGTCATTCATTAAAAAAGTCACAGTATAGTATGTTGTCGAAAATCATCAAAAAATGTTATAGTATAGTATGTCGTCAAAAATCATCAAAATAATGTCATAGTATAGTATGTTGTCGAAAATCATCAAAAAATGTTATAGTATAGTATGTCGTCAAAAATCATCAAAATAATGTCATAGTATAGTATGTCGTCAAAAATCATCAAAAAAATGTCATAGTATAGTATGTTGCTGAAAATCATCAAAAAATGTCATAGTATAGTATGTTGTCGAAAATCATCAAAAAATGTCATAGTATAGTATGTCATCAAAAATCATCAAAATAATGTCATAGTATAGCATGTTGTCGAAAATCATCAAAAAAAGTCACAGTATAGTATGTTGTCGAAAATCATCAAAAACGTCATAGTATAGTATGTTGTCACTTTTTCATCAAAAATGTCATAGTATAGTATGTTGTCACTTTTTCATCAAAAACGTCATAGTATAGTATGTTGTCACTTTTTCATCAAAAATGTCATAGTATAGTATGTTGCCGAAAATCATCAAAAAATGTCATAGTATAGTATGTCATCAAAAATCATCAAAAAATGTCATAGTATAGTATGTCGTCGAAAATCATCAAAAAATGTCATAGTATAGTATGTTGCCGAAAATCATCAAAAAAAGTCATAGTATATGTGTCGTCGAAAATCATCAAAAAATGTCATAGTATAGTATGTCATCAAAAATCATCAAAAAATGTCATAGTATAGTATGTTGCCGAAAATCATCAAAAAAAGTCATAGTATATGTGTCGTCGAAAATCATCAAAAAATGTCATAGTATAGTATGTCATCAAAAATCATCAAAAAATGTCATAGTATAGTATGTTGTCGAAAATCAAAAAATGTCATAGTATAGTATGTCATCAAAAATCATCAAAAAAAGTCATAGCATAGTATGTTGTCGAAAATCATCAAAAAATGTCATAGTATAGTATGTCATCAAAAATCATCAAAAAATGTCATAGTATAGTATGTTGCCGAAAATCATCAAAAAAAGTCATAGTATATGTGTCGTCGAAAATCATCAAAAAATGTCATAGTATAGTATGTCATCAAAAATCATCAAAAAATGTCATAGTATAGTATGTCATCAAAAATCATCAAAAAATGTCATAGTATAGTATGTTGTCGAAAATCAAAAAATGTCATAGTATAGTATGTTGTCGAAAATCATCAAAAAATGTCACAGTATAGTATGTTGTCGAAAATCAAAAAATGTCATAGTATAGTATGTTGTCGAAAATCAAAAAATGTCACAGTATAGTATGTTGTCGAAAATCATCAAAAAATGTCATAGGAGAGTATGTCATGTGTTTTGGAGAAACACAGCATATTTTGAAAAAAGTATGAAAACTCTAAATATTTGAAACATTTACATGCATCAACTCAAAGGAGTCAAAAGAATCAGTCCGCCCATCACTACTTTTTACAACTTTCCATATGCAGCTGCTGTATTTCCAAAGCCCGGCTGTTGTCTACAGTGATGCTAACAGGATGAGGACACCTGGAAATGGTTCCAGGAGCCGGCTCTAATGTCCTGCTCCACATGCTGATGGGTGACAGCAGGGACGGAGCTGCAGGACTCAGTGTAACTGTAAAACCACTGCATGACTTCTTCCCACGCACTCTGCTTCTCTTTAAAGTCCAACATCTCTTCTGTCCTTCTCCACTCTGCCTGTCTCCTCATCTTCTTCTCCTCTTAGTCTTTCCCCACAACCCTCCTCCTCATCACTGTCCGTCACAGCTGATTGGTTTTCCCTCCCATCTTTCTTCCTCTTTACCCTACCGAGGGAAACACGAGTACGGCGGGTGCTGAGGAATCAGGACTCAAGCTAACAACAGATGGCCGTGAGAACATAGCTTACATGACAGCACACACACACACCGACACACACCAACACACACACATACTGTAGGCACTGATGCACACACAACCACCATGACCACCTGCTATTTAAATATGTTCATCGGTTCATCAAGCTTGAAATCATTATACCATGAGACATGAACTTAAACGTGGGACCGCACACATACACGCTCACTCTACAGTAAATAACAGCTTACTGTACATGGTGAGAGCTCAGATTTCACACTTCTTGTGCCGAGCTGGTCCACCCACGACATGCACACTGCTGGGCACCTGCCAGCACACACACACACACACACACACTGATATATTGAGAGTTCTGCTTGCCTCAGACGCACCTACAGTACCAACCATCAATTGAGAGACATCTATCTCTGCAACAGAAGAAAAATACTGCAATGGAAGAAGGAGGAAGAGGAGCTGCAACTAAAAGGAGTGAATAACGATGGACAGCAGGTAGCAGATAAACAAGAGAAGGACAGGATCTCTCTCTCTCACACACACACACACACACACACTCTCACACACAAGATTTCTTGTTCACAGATTCCTACAAGATCAAGCCGGAGATCTTCCATTCACACACTCACCGTGTCGTGGCTGCATCCGAACACTCGCAGCACGGACGAGGCCAGCTGCGAGAGAAACCGCTGGGACATCTTGATGTGTGTGTGTGTGACTCGTGTGTGTGTGTATGAATATATAGTCTGTGTGTGTAGAAGAGTGTGAGGGTTGTGTTTGAGGTGACTGAGCTACATCATGCTGCCGTTAGATGTTGATTTGTCTGTGTGTGACTCGTGTTTGTATCAGAGAGGGAGGGAGGACTGAATCTGTGGGACTTTGGGACTGTCCTACCTTCCCCTCGCCTTGCCCCTCCCCCTTCCTGGTTGCCGTGGCGTCGTAAGGCGGCGCTTCGTGGAGTGGACAACCCGATTGGCTTGATGTCCGAGAGGAGCCTGCGGAGCCTGCCGGGAGAAACACCATTGGCCGGTGTCAAGCTGTGGCCCTATCACGGGTAAACTTTGGATGGATCAACAGATGAGTGGACGTGTCTTCCAACCTGACCTCTACCCTCCTCCGCCAACTCACTCCTTCTGTCAGTTTTCTTTACTGCTGCGATAAGGAACCAATCAGATCTGTGCTTTCCAACATAAAACAAACCATCTTAACCAATCGCACCCTGCTACACTTCCTCCTACATGCCCTGCCTTGGCCATCTGTCTGTTCAACCAGCCAAGATCTGTGTGTGTGTGCATGTTTGTTTGTGTGTGTGTAGAAGTGATATAATGACATTTATCAAAGGACCAGTGGTTTATGACTCTCATTTTTCAAACACGACTCTCTTCTTCCCTGGTTTTAATCTTTATACCTCTACTTCAAACACCCTCCCTACCTCCTCCTCCCACGCCCCCTCGCTCTCTGCAGTTTAATAAACTCTGCAGGTTTTGTTTCTATGATTCATGAGCTGAAATCCTCAACACAGTGAAACAGTGACTGGGCTGCAGGAGGGTCGCCCTGTCCTACCTGGCGGCTGGTCCACAGACTTGGACTGCTCCAGTAGGTGCTCCTTGGCTTTGGCAGACTGGGACAACACTGTGGCAAGAAGCTGCAGGTGCACAAACACAAAAGCATCCACATCAACAGGCACGTAGTGACTTCAAGTTTGTTGCAATCAAAGCAGAAATCTTTTGACAAACATGCACAGAACTTCCAGTGTTTCACTATGTTCACCAGCTAGTAGTCTGTAACTTGTCTGGTTTTTGGTGCTGGGCAGAGGTTTATCACACGGTTGATGGAAGCAATGAGAGTTTTAGGTCGTAAAAACCAAAACAATAAGCTGAAGGGTGCTAAAAGCTCCACAAAGATGAGAGGAGCTGCAGAGATGGGTGATAACTCTCCCTAAGTCTGTCACTCTCACATTACACACAGTCTGCCTTTAATGATCGTCTTTTATTAAGATATTTTGGTGAACAAGTTAATGTATCTTTGGCTCAACAGTGGCCTCTGTGGTCACAAGTGACAGTTACAAGATAATGGGAAAGTTCCCTTCAAGTTTTCTTGAGACATTTGTATTGAAAGTCACCTGACAATTTTTGACCTTATGTTTAAATTATTTTTATTTATTTATTTTGTTTTTTACAAACTGGACTATGACATTTTTCATGATATACTATGATTTTGAAATGATTTTTAAAATTCTATATATTATGAATTTTTGTCTATGAATATTTCTGTGACGTACTATACTATTTTTTCATAATTTGTTTTCACATACTATATTATGACTTTTTTAATCAATTTTTTTGAAAAACTATACAGTGAGTTTTTTTTTTTTTACAATTTTTTTTTCACATACTATACTAACACTTTTTTATGACGTTTTTGATTACATACTATACCACAACTTTTTGTGATTTTTTTCCCCACAGACTGACTTTTTTAAACAAATTTTTTGACACACTGTACTGAGACTTTTTTTAAAATTGTTTTTGACATACTATACTATAACCTTTTTATTAAATTTTATGATATTATTCAATGACCTTTAAATGATTTTTTTACATGCTACACTATGACTTATTGTTATTATTATTACTATTATTTGGACATACTATACTAGGATTTTTTTTTTTTCAGATACTATGTTATGACTTTTGAATATTTTTTTCCTACTATATTACATACTATGACTTTTACCTCAAGTATACTGTGATTACACCCAAGATGGAACAAGCAGCAGGAAAACGTACGTGTACTTCTTGTTTTACTTTGGTCATAAATCCATTGAACTGTTAGGGCCATTTCATAGTCGGCTTCATAGTCCAGCTCACCCCAAACCAATGGAGATGGTTTGGGGTGAGCTGGACCGCAGAGTGAAGGCAAAGGGGCCAACAAGTGCTAAACACCTCTGGGAACTCCTTCAAGACTGTTGGAAAACCATTTCAGGTGACTACCTCTTGAAGCTCATGGAGAGAATGCCAAGAGTGTGCAAAGCAGTAATCAGAGCAAAGGGTGGCTATTTTGAAGAAACTAGAATATAAAACATGTTTTCAGTTATTTCACCTTTTTTTGTTAAGTACATAACTCCACATGTGTTCATTCATAGTTTTGATGCCTTCAGTGAGAATCTACAATGTAAATAGTCATGAAAATAAAGAAAACGCATTGAATGAGAAGGTGTGTCCAAACTTTTGGCCTGTACTGTACATTCCAAAAGCATGACTTGCAAACTTTATATCCTGGTCATATATTCCAGATGGGACCTTTACACGAGAATGTAAAAAAATTGGTTGTTTTTTACCTCTCGTTAAGAAACAAAAATTCTAAAAGCTCATCATGTCAGATAAGATTGATCCCTGCAGGGTCGTCTGTCTTTAAACAGAGATGTGTGTACAGTGACTATTACTACATTCATCACATTTAAAACTCAGCTCTGAAGCCTTCGAGCACTGCAATAAAAATCTGACTCGTGCTGATTAAGAGTGAACGGAGTAAGACGCAGAGCAGACAGATGCTACCAGTCAGTCTGGCTGCATATGAGTCTCATTTTGCTGCATTAATGTTTCAGGAGGTTTGAAAAATACCTGACTTGCAGTTTCTTAACCGAATGCTCGCTGGAAATGTATGACAGGCGCAGCTGGCTGCTTTTATGAGTAAAAAACCACCTTGGGAGATTCAGCCTGAGATTAAGAACTCATACAGCACAATGTCTCTGTGGACGTATATACGTATGTGTGTATCTAAGAGCGTGATACAGTAGAGGGTTTAGATTCTCCAAGTCTGCACTGTGAGATACGGTGACTGTGAGGCTGTAGCATTTAATACACAATGTTTTCACAGTCAGTTCATCATCCAGTGAGTCATCAGGCTCTGTGTGAAAGCATCTGCATTTATTTGTTCTGTAGTTTGTCTCAAGTCTACGGAAGCCCCCGAGACGCAAGTCAGAGAAAATATAATCTGGTGATTTATTGTCTAAATTTCCTTTTTTTTTAACATTAATATTTTATAAACTTTTTTTCTTTTATTCCCCCTATCGTAAACAGTGTCACCAAGTATTAATAAAATCAAATTTGAAAATACACAAAAGGAAAAAAAGAACACAATAACTTAGTAAAATAATAATATAAAAAATTTCAAGAAAGAATCTTAAGAAAAAAATATTTCTACATGAATGTGCACTACAATCTTCATTCTCTAAATTTTCAATAATAATTGAATAATAATTTTTCTAAGTGTTTGTTGTTGTAACACCATCTGCACACCATTTGACCGGTATCGTAGCTGGCTTATATTTATCTATTTATTTATTTAGTTATTTATTTATTTATTTATTTGGATCCCCATGAGCCACGATGAAGGCAGTAACTACACACAAGCAAACATTACACTCTAATGTATAACAGATGTATAATGAAAAAGGAACAATTGACAAGAACACAGGAAAACCACAAAAACATAATCAAATAACAAGCAAACAAATAAACAAAAACCCAACGAAAAACAAACTAACAAACAAAAATGAATAAATAAATTAACAATAATAATACAATACTAATGGCAATAATTACAACAATGACAACAAGTATCTTCACTATACCTAAATTGTCAGAAAAAGATAAGAACAAAAACAAAATTATCTTGACAAAAACAAACAAACAACGAAACCTTGTTTTTTTTCTTTTCTAACCTGATTCACAGATGAAAAACCAATAATTAAGAAAAATTTAGAAACTTAGAAAGATCAAACCTTTTTTCACCTCCTATTAAACCACAAACACAGGACACAAAACAATTTAGATCAAACTTAGAAAACGGATCACCACAATGTTTTTTGTCCTACTTGCCTCTCAGGGCTTCCGTACTGATCTGTATGTTTGTGCTGTTTGACACAAACACTCATTTCTCTTTGTGGTTTATTGACTCTGTTTACATCAGTAATGCTTTATTTATTAGATTGATCATTTTCTATTCATCACAGTGTTCTTTCCAGTGAAGCTCTGAGGAAATAATTTTTCCTATTAACTTTCCAGGGAAGAAAGAAATATATAATTTTGTACTAATTATAGCAGAAATATGAATTTCCTTCAAAGAAGTGCTCCATTAAAATCCAACTACATATTAATTCATTATTCAACAGGAGTGGATGAAGTGTGCGTTACTTTAAATGCTCTTGTTCAGTCTCTTATTAGGAGTGTCAGAGTTTCTACATGAACACAAAACTTTCTGCCAAAGTTAGAAAGGTTTGGATCACTTTATATGAGGGATTTCTGTTTTTAGTTTTGTCCGTGCTCTTCTGTTGAGTCTGAAGTGGGCGGGACTCGACGTGCACCAATCAGGATTTAGCAACATATAAAAGAAAGTGTGATTACAACTGTTGGTAGTTTGCTGCTGTTTTCAGGCCACTGTCAATCAGATCTGAGCCAAACTCACTCACACAGTCCTGACGGAGCAGATTAACTGAGTTTAGAGTGTTAAAATTTCCATGAATAATAACTTAGGGTGTTTTTTTTTTTTTTTTTTTTAAAAAACCTTATCTTAAATTATTGGATGTTTAGTCATTTATAGTTAATGTTGCAGAGAAATACTTACCAATCAACAGTCGACCAGAGAGGTCATTAGCCAGCAAGATTCAAACAAACGTGAAACTCCATTAAGAGCTGCAAAATAAATCCAAACCTATATGACTGGACCATGTGTGACTTTAATGTGAAAGGACAGACACAGGAAGTGTCCTCGTCAGGTTAATCTCCAGGGCTGGTACCTGCGGTTATTCCACAGGCTAGTTAATAACATGTCGGGCAGGAAATCCAAAGTGTGGGATCATTTTGAGAAGGTGAAGGACGAACCCAAGGTGATATGTAAACTCATCTTCATTGGTCGACTACAAACATGACGTATCATCTGAAACATGGAAGTAGCTACATGCCCATTAGCCCACAGCGTCATTAACAGGCGGCTCGCTCAGTGTGTGACGTGCACTTGGAGATAAAACAGTGGGACGTTTCTCGCTGTGTGTGTGTGTGTGTGTCGTACCTTTACCCCTTCAGCCTGTGCGTGGAGGATGTGTGCAGCACTGCCGGCGCTCTGACCGCTGCCCGACGACCTCACACTGGTCACACTGCCAGAACTACCCACGCTGCTGCGGTCTCCACCTGCAACACACACACACACACACACATCCACACACACACACACACACATACATATGCACACACGCATACAGACATACACACAAAGACGCACAAATGCGTTCACACACGCATGCAAAAGATATGTATCGATTTTGTGCGTACAGATGCACACATGCAACAAACAGATGGATGCATACAGTCACACACACGCGCGCGCACACACACACACACACACACACACACACACATTGAGTGGTTTAGCTGATATCCAAAGCATTGTGGTAACATGTGTGACTCTCCTTTGAAATGCACTGGGCAGCATGTGGTCGAATGGACGGGACGGACAGACAGACGGACAGGGTGACGGACGGCTGAGTGACAAACACAGAAGTGGAGTAAACAAGACACACCTTTCACTTTCTCACACACACACACACACACACACACACACACACACACACACCTTTTCTCTCACTCCTCCTCTCTCTCGTTACTAAACTATTTTTCTTCTCTCTCACACGAAACCGTCTCCACACATCCAGCTGGAAAGACACACAGACTGTAGACCGATGCAGATGGCGGCAGTCCTACACATCAGGCCGCTGAGTTCAGCTAAGCTTCAGATGGAGGGATAAGCAGGACATGGGGGACTGTCAGGAGCGGGTCAAAGAGTATCTGAAAGCCTTCAAACAGCGTCATGTTTTCAGCTGAAAGAAATGGATGGATGGATGGTCGGTTCTGCTCTCGAGGACGTTTGGCAGAAAAGCCGTTTTTGAACAGACGTCAGATACTGTTTGACCCCCGGTCAGAGTTTAAGGAGTCAGGGGTTGAGGGCTCAGCGCAGCGCGGCTTAGTTACCTGCCACGGGCTTGCGCAGTACCCAGATCTCTTCGTTGGAGCCTCCATGGGGCCCGCTGGATGTGGTGGGAGAGCTGTGAGGACTTGCCTCTGAGCCGCGGCAACCTTTAACACAGAACACCACTGTTAGCCGCTAACCGACCCTAAACTGGCCTTGGAAGCATTGCTGTCCTCTCGCTGTAAAATATTTGCATTTAAAGAAGCAACAACTGATGTTTTTGGCAACTTTGGGGAGCGGAAAAACCTGAACATAAAACACTGGTAAGTTATTAGCTGATAGGGCTAATACGTTAGCTAGGCTATTCAGACTTTGGCGACATTAGTATTAATTAAAAGTTGTGTTTCTGCCCATCTGGTGAATGTAAGTTCAATATCCTCTTTCCTTTTAGCTCGGTTATGGTCATGACAAAAATATTTAACTCTTTAGCTGCTGAATGCTAGCTTAGCTAGCTGCTAAGTTTGCTATGTACAGTTGTGGGTCGTAAAACCAAAACAATTAGCTTAAATTAGCTTGGTAGAGTTCAAGGGAATAGCAAAACCTATTGATAATTCCCTTTGGTTTAGTAACCCCTCCGACGTAGTCATTTGATTTATCTATAAAATAATATTGATTAGTGCAGCTTAAATATCAGGCTCAAAACTAGCGTTTATGTATTCCTGAACTTGAATACGATACTATAACGAAACACTGATGTTAAGAAAATTAGCAGTTACTTTCTACCATGTTTTTTCCCCGTTAAAGTTTTTTTGGGGGGGAGTTCTTCATTATCTGGTCGAAGAACAGAGGGATGTCGAATGCCGTAAAGCCCTCTGAGGCAAATTTTGATTTGTGCTATTGGGCTTTATTTCCAGAACATTTATAGTATTTATAATTAACTTAATTCTATAGTTTTTATCACGTCATGGTAACCTGATATTAGATTAGTACAGGTAAAATGAGGTTTGAGTTTGTATCCTCGTCTGGAGCTAAAATTCTCTGGACTCTCTTATTGCAACTGTCAGTGCTATGCAGGATTTGTCCCTGATGTGTTCACACCAAACGCGACGTGCAGTGCTATTACATACAAAGTCAATGCAAAAACATGAACAGACGTGCATTTGTGCCAGGCAATGACGCAAGTTCTCACTATCCATAAAAATGTTCAACTTGGGGCGAGCAATATACGTGATGCTGTGAGGCAAAAGTCCATCAGCATTGAGATTCTCCTGACATTACTGAGAATCAAATATAGGTTGGCCAATGTCTCATCCCAACTCACTTGGGACTCGAGATGAATGACGACTCAGAATCAGGTCAAATAAACTCAATCGATCACGGCTACTAGCACTGCCATCACTGGGCCATTATCAAACATGACTCGACACGTTGAAAGGAATAAATCAGGAAGTTTCAGATTGCCCAAATTGCCTGAGATTGGCATGAATGATGCCCCAGAATTGGGCCAAATAAACTGGACCAATTCTGGCTGCTAACACTGCGATCAATGGGCGGTTAAAACGACCTGGCCTTGGCTTAAACTCGACATGCTAGATGAAATGACTCGGGCAGTGTCCAGTTGTCAAACTCTGCTGGGATTGGGATGAATGACAACCCAGAATTGGGACAAATAAACAGGCCCAATTTTGGTAGCATACTGTCATCTCTGGCCGTTATCACAAATGACCATGCCCAGGACTGGCCCAAACTTGGCATGCAGGAAGAAATAAGTTGGCTGTGTCCAGTTGCTCAACTCAGCTCAGACTTGGGATAAGTGACACCCCAGATTTGGTCCAAATAAACTGGACCATTTGCAGCTGCCGACACTGCCATCTGTGGCGTGTTATCAAAAAGGACCTTGACCAGCATCAGCATAAACTCAGCATGCCAGACATTAGCCAGGCCGGGTGTGGTTGTCCGACTCGGCTGAGACTAGCATGAATGACGCCCCAGAGTCAGGCAAAATAAACTGGCCTGATTCTGTCTGCCGATACTGCCATCTCTGGCATGTTATCAAAAATAACCGGACCCAGCATCGGCTCAAACTTGACACGCTGGAAGAAATAAGTCAGGCCACATATAGTTGCACGACTTGGCTGAGACGCAAGAAGCAGGCAAGAAGCAGGCCAAATAAACTGACCCAGTTCTGGTTGCTGACACTTCCATCATTGGCCTCTTATCAAAAGTGACCTGGCCTGACATCGGCCCAAACTCAACACGTCGGAGGAAATGACTTGGCAGTGTCCAGTTGCCCAACTCGGCTGAGACTCAGGATGAATGACTACCAAGAATCAGGCCTGATTCTGGCTGCCGACACTATCACTGGGATGCCAGGTGAAAATACGCTTCATGTTCGGTGTGAGCACATCGTTAAACACACCAAGCTACCTCACTTCATTACTGACTGACACCACAGATTATTTTTGCAGATTAAAGCTGCTGAATTGATATTTTTAGACAAAGACGGGTAAAGTGGGGTTAATTAAAAAACTTATCCGCGAGAAAGACAAAAGTTACAGAGGGGCCAGTGGGAGAGCAGGGGGATGGGAAAAGTTGGATAAGGGAGGGTTTTTTTTAAAAAAGATAATAAGTTTCACACGCACACACCACACCTTCATCATCACATACTTGCTCACACACAAACATACACAGAAATAAATACAGCATATATATATATAGATATATGAAAACATTTATATACCCATAGTACATAAATCAATCCATAACATGAATATCTGTGTATATACACATATATGCCATAATGTACATACACATACATATATAATGCATCCATACGTGTGTGATTATATATGTAAGCCTTGTCAGAATGGGGCTGCTGTAGTGCATTTGGAGAGTGTCATAAACCATTATAACCATCTTAATAAGGGTTTATAAATGGTTTATATGTGTGATCAACAGTGCTCCAGAGAAACACACACAGTAAGAAGTTCCATTTGCTTTTACACAATGTTGCAGCTCCTTCTTGTGGCCATTTTGCATCCCTCCAAGTGACCTCCAACAGAGAAGAGTCTGATTTCAAAGACTCTGAACAGCCTGTGATTTGACTTGAAGCACTTAAATACATTTGCTGTTTTCATGGTTTAGGAAAAAAATTACTGACCAGATGTAGTTATAAGTAAAGGCATTTTGTTTGTCTTTATTTGGTGTATGGGAGACTATTTCTGCCAATGTGATGGAAAAAATATTCTTTAAGTAGCTTTATAGAAATAAAGACTCAATATCTGGTGATAATGGCATAATATCTTGGAAAAATAGTCTGTCAAAATTATGACTTGGTATCTCAAAATAATTACACATATCTCCAAATGATGAAAACTTGCTGAAAATGATAATTTAATATTGTCTTACTTCATTTTGAGGTATCTAGTAATTATTTTTAAGATTTTTTTGTCATATCATGTCATCATTTTTTTTTAAAAAGTTGATATTATGAGATATTAAGTTTATTTTAATAATCTTATTATTTTGAGATATTGAATCATTATTTTAAAAGGATTTTTATTTGAGAAATTAAGTCATTATTTTAAGACTTGTTTTGTTTTTTGAGATATTAAGTTTATTGTAATAAAATGTTATTATTTTGCGATATTGAGTCATTATTTTAAGGTTTTTTTTTTAAATTATTTTGAGAAATTAAGTCATTATTTTAAGAAGATTTTTTTATTGATTCATTGATTATTATTTTGAGGTACTAATTTAACTTTGAAACTTTTTTTATTGTTTTGAGGTATTAAGTCCTTATTTTAAGAAAGTGTTCATTATTTTGAGATATTAAGTAATTATTTTAAGGATTATTTTCATATTAAGTCATTCTTTTTTTCTATAAAAAAAGTGTTTTATTTTTTTGAGATATCAAGTCAATATCCTACTATTAAATGGAGAAACCTCTGTCCCTCCCTCCGTCTGTCATCATCTGTTTTCCTCCTCACTGCTTTGACCTATTTCTCTGAGCTTGCACATAGGCTTTCATCTTGGTCGTGTGAAGACAGCCACGATGCCGTTTTTGCATTTTTCCCACATTTCTACTGTTTATATTCGCGTTTTTTTCCTCTACCCATTTATACTATGAGCATCATTAGCAGCGCGAGCTGCGCATGCGTGGAGAACACCTGCGCTCGGACCACAGTTTATGGCTGGAACATGCAAGCACCAACACTTGCTGAAGACTAAGGTAATTATTTTACTCAACGAACACCCGTCTGTGTCTGTGTGCGCAAGCCCGCCATTACGTATTTACGCACTTTACTGACATTAGCCTACAAACATTACAAACTAAACACTGTGCTGTGCACTTTGCACTGTTTCTTTCATTCTTTCTCCGTGTTGCGTGTGTATGTGTGTACCTGTGTGCACACGTGTGCATCCGTGCCATCAGCCAAAACTATGCTCCACGTATTTTGCCATAAAGCATGTTCCTAAATACAGTGTGCATTGTTTGTCTTACATTAATATTTATTACACAGTGCATTTACAGTGCTCTGATTTTGCATCTCCTCTAATATACTGTTTTTGATTTCTTATTCCTCTATACATAACACATGGACTAGTTTTAAGAAGATTTTTATAGTTTTGAGATATTAGGTTTATTTTAAGATTTTTTTATTATTATTTTGAGATATTAAGTCATTGTTTTAAGATTTCTTTTCATATTAAGTTATTATTTCAAGAAAGTTTTTTTTTATTATTATTATTAGATACTTATTGATTATTTTAGGAAAGTTTCTGATTATTTTGAGATATTAAGTAATTATTTTAAGATGGTCATTATTCGGAGAAACTTCCAAGATAGTTTTTTTCCCCATCGCATTGGCAGAAATAGGCTTCATCACAATTCCCATTTTTGGACTTCCTGTGCAACAGGAAATTTATTCTCCTGGAGGAAACAAAATGGTGTCCAGTGAAGGCTCCCATTCACAGAGTCGACAGTTTAAAGTCAGTGAGTTCCTTACCTGCACAACATCCTGGGTGACATTTTCTAACTATGTATTTGGGTCTCTTACGCAACACTTGACATTTTACATTTCATAACTTGCAGAACTTTGCATGTGACACATAATTTCAGGATGTCTTTTTAATATCTTGTGTTTAAGAATCTAAAAATGTACAAGAACATCCAGGAAAGAAAATATCACCCATTAATGTCAGAAAACATCTCCAACTAACCCTCTGACAAACTTCACTGTCATTAAAGCAACAACTCAAACTGTGTTCCAGCACATTCAGAGCAGATCTAGATTTATTCATCGTCCAAAGCCTGGTACAGATGCTCTATTTAACTTAAATACTCCCACCCTTCACCACCACCACACACACTCTCACACACACATTTAGGGTTTAAGTGCAAGGTGGTAAAAGTGGTGTTAAAATGATCAGGCGTGACAACAACACGCAGAACAGGCAGGACAGAACAAAAAAACACGTGTACACACAGTCTGGTCAGGAGAGGGTCGTGTATGATTGGTGTGTGTTTAAAGAAACTAGCAGGGTTGTCTTAGTGGCGGGGACGGGGTGATGTTTGGGGAGAGAGGAAAGAACAAAAGGAAGGAAATAAAGAAGTGCAAAGAAACAAGGCAAGACATTTAACTGAGGCACAATCCAACTCAGGAGAACAGAGGTCTGTGGTGACATGGTGAGCTCTCCTCCCACCTAACGTCTACTCTTCCTCACTAGGAAAGACATTCAGGAAAGATTCTTCCATGGGGCCGAAACGTCAACAATGTTACGATTTCCTAAAAATTATTTTCACTCTGTGTTATTTACATATAGATATGTAATTTATAGACATGTCCAAAACATTCTCACTCTGACCTCGTCACATATCAACGTTTGGTCATGGTCTTTCTGTGTCAAGATATGACGTCCAAGGTACCCTGGGTGTGTTGGTTGTTGATGGTTTGGGACACCGTGTCAACTTCAGTTGGTACGTGGATGGGTTTGGGAAAAAAGAACAGAGTTTGGCTTTATAACCTTACAGGATGGCAACACCACTCTCAAAAGTGAAAGTCGGTATTACTTGGATCCATCCACCACACCTCCCTCCCTCCCTACTCGGACTTTCGCTGCCTTAAATTTCATTCTTGTCCCACCACGTTTCCCCCTGGCGCCGCCGAGCGCCGTCAAACTATAACGGCAATCGGCTGCATATGATGTTAATGTGAAAGGACGTCTTTCTTCATCAGTGTTTGACGCTGCAAGTCACTGCCCAAGCGTCAGATTTCAACGACTTCAGAGTGAGACCAGGTTGACATGTCTTATTACAACTTAAGTGCTTTGGGTGTTTTTGTGGTTGACTTTGGCCTCATTGAGCCTCAATTCATTCATTGAGACTGACAGTAACGTTAATTTAGTAGCTTTGGAATGAGGCAACTGACAAGATGTTTAAGGGTCAAAAATACAGAGGCCTCTGAGTGCAAACACGCTCAAAACATTTCCATTAGGAGCTGCAGCTTTAGAGACAATGCCTGATTTAAAGATACAAATCCAAAACAGATACAACAATGGACACGTGCTGCAAATTTAAAAGATGTAAAGCCAAAACAAAACATGCTGCAAATCCAATGCAAAGTAAAAAATGCACAAATGAATAAAAAAAAATGTGTTAGAGAAACACTGCATACCCAATCAACACAACAAAAGTTCTCCAGGCCTCTAGGGGGAGCTGTAGGGGAAACAGCTTGATTTTTGACCAGAGAACGCAGACGAAAGTGTGTTTGTTTTTGAAGAAAAGTGGAGCTTAATGTTACATCAGCAGGCGTGTATTCCTTTTTAAAACTGGGCTTTGGTCTATTACAATATTGTCACATAGCTCCCCCTAGAGGCCTGGAAGACTTGTGTCGTGTTGACTCGACATGCAGTGTTTTTCTGTTGCATTTGTTTTTGTGTTTTTGACTTTGCATTGTTTCTGTATTTGCAGCATGTTTGCTGTTACTGTGTTTGTTTGGGCTTTCTGCAGCACGTTTCTGTTGTTGCATCAGTTTCTACGTGTTCTTAAATTTGCATCACTTCTGAAGCTGCGGTGCGTTTCTCCTATTAACATTTTTTGCACCATCATAGCACTTGTCAGCCACTTTACAAAAAGGCCAAAGTTATAGTTCTGTATTAAAGGTCCAGTGTGTAGGATTTAGGGGGATATATTGGTAGGAATGGAATATAATATAGTAAGTATGTTTTCTTCAGTGTATAATCACCTGAAAATTTTAATCCTGTCACCTATATATATAGGCCTACACACTTATAAACAGCTCCTGGAAGAAGATCAGCTCTGCACTCAGGATTTCAGGTAATGATACAATGCTTGTTAAAACTGCTTAGCAACCTTAGACGCAACCTGCCACCATGCTCCTGAAAGTTGGCACAGAGTAGGCACATGAGCACCACTCAGCACCCGACCTTGTGTTTTCCAGGTGGTTAGAGATGCAGCATGCGTACGTCCCCTAACCAGGAGAAGTTTCAGCTGGTTGCAATCTGCAATCATCACCGCAAGATCCCCCTAAATCTTGCACACTGGACATTTAAACTACAAATCATGTTGTTGTATTACATGCATGTATTGCTTCCTGTGAATCCAGCATAGGAATGACTCCACCACTAAAAAAGGTGACTATTATATAAAGAGGTAATTACAGCTTCAGCATCAGCCGCTGCAACTTTTCTCTGCAACGTTCTAAAACAGTTTCACCTCGTCGTGAATCTTTGGTCTGATTACATGGGTAACAGCCCATTTACACTTAATGAGTCTTGGGCTGAGCTGATAGCTGTGTTTAGTAAAGCAAACTTTAGCGGGATATGTCTTTTGGTCCTACGCTGTGTTTTTCTTATTCTAAGTGCAATAACATCGACATATTTCTTTGTTGATCTTCTGAATGCGCTCTCATTTCTACAATAATGATACAACAGCGAGCAGCTTAAAGATGTTAGATTCCTGTCTACAGAGGCTGACTCTGGCTCTCAGTAATGGAGATGACAACAGCAACAACAGAAAAAGAAAAGTTATACGTTATGAGCAACACATAAATTTACATAAATAATGATCCATAACAGAAAACTTCAATGGATGCCTTCTAAGATCAACATTTAAAACACCAATTAGAATTTTACATGACCAATCAGAGATAGAGTTTAAACACAGGCAGAGGAAAGCATCCCTTGAAGCTTTAATAATCATAATAATAAGAATAATTATAATAATAATAATACAAATAATGAAAAAGGGGCCGTGTACCTGGGGCAGTGGGTGTGTCTCCCTGTGGGGTTGTCACGGGCGACTTGTTATAGCCAAAGGAAGTGAAAAGTGGAAGCAGTGGCTGATGGGAATGTGGTGGAGGAGGAGGCGGTGGAGGCAGGATATGGATCTGATGGAACGTGGTGTCGTTGCCGTTGACTACCGCGTTGGCAGGGGCAACCGTCGCCGGAGGAACCAGCGGTATCTTTTGAAACTGTTGAGTGCAAATGACTGTGCTGGCCAAACCTAGATAACACCCACCGTGACGACACACCGACACACACACAACCAGCCAACAGTGAATCACCGCCACGTAACAAACAAACGACAAAACCAGAGAATTACACGTAAGAAAGAAGGGGGAAAGAAAAATTAAAAACAAAGGCTGAGGTTACAAAATTAAACAAAGAAAACAAAGGTGGTGAAGAAGACGGCTGAGGACGAAGAGAAAGACACAAACAAACAAACGTGGGCTGTGTTGGAGTGAAATGTACGGAGAGGTGAAAGAGGTGGAGGATGATGATTGATGAAGAAGAGATGGTCCCAGGGACTGCTGAGTTTTACTCTTAATGTGTGTTTGAATCTTTCAGTTTTACTTTGTGACACGAGAAATGTATCTAAAGCCATATGGCTCTATACGTCTATTTTAATGTCCGTATTAATAAGTCAAATTAGTTCGTCTTAACAGGTAAAAATATAACGTTTTATCACGTCAAATATACGTTAAGACGACGGACCTAAAACATTCAGACCATAAAAGCTTCCATGCCATTGGTTGGCGACAACATACCCACCCCTTTTTGACATAGCCACTGCTTTGACCAATGTGGGTTCCTGTTTGTGGGTACTTTTTGGTTAAAGTCTGTCATGAACTCCTGGTGACTGAAGAGAACGAATATCCTCTGGAAGCTTTTTAAGCCACTGTGGCTGTCACGTACCACAGCCTGTGTGTTTTCATGTGGTATGAATTTAATAAAATCTTATCTTGTATTACTCAGGAGAACTGAGCTTTGTATCCACCTTATTCCTAGCCCCTGTGGTACCTTCTGTGAATAGCAGATGTTAGCTTCCAGCGCTGAACCAGAACCGGCGTTTTCCTATTGCAAAGAATGGTACGCCAACAGTATGCTAATCCTCACATGGAACACACCACCTGTTAGACCTAACATGATCATACCTCCATCATCTCTGACATCCATCTCAAGGCATTTGTTGTTTTCCTTTTAAACGAAGCATGCTAGCGATTAGCTTGCCCCGCTCCGTTAGCATATTGTTAAGTTTAACAGAGCCCAAGCTAGCTTACATTAAACACCTTCTCCTAAAAGATGATTCATGATTTCTGACGACTTACCGAGAGTTAGTTACACAAGAGGCAAATACATAATTCCATATTAATTTTAGCTCCTTGTAAAGTAAATAAACGTGATGTTTACCAGCTAACGCTCCGCTCGTCTGCCTTAATGACACAGATTACACATTTTTTTATCACTGCTGACTTTTTAACTCGTATGATATATCAGTAATATAAGTACTATATCAGTGATAAAAAGAACACACTTAGAAAAGATTATTATTAATAAAGCTTATTAAGCTCATTAAGATTATTATCATTATATTCCTAAAATCTGCAGAAAATATGCTAACGTCTGCGTGGTTATTGGTACATGTTCAATTTTCTTACGTTCCTTGCCTGTCTCCTGACTCACTGCCAGCCAGCTGGCATTTCTCTGGTGGGGAAGTTTGAAGTTTTCATGGCCAATATTACACAATATCATTAGCTACAACAACAATCAGTCTCCTCTGTATATATTTCTTTACTATTGGTTGAGGCTTCAACTTTGAAAGTTCCCCAAAGATGAACTCCAGGCAACGCAAAGATGCAAATTTGCTTTGCTACCGAAAGCAAATATTTTATTCGCCTCTCTGCTCAAAGTGAATGGAAGTAAACAGGATGCAAATGTTTGCCAGCGTTAATTTCACTCGTGTGTGACGTGTGCTTCAATGCACCAATGGAGCGCTGAAGAAGTTCAAGCCTGCTTAACTCTGTAGCGTGCCATGCCGTCCCTTGGCAACAAGTGTCAGGCATCAGTTAGTATACTCTAATAAAGACAATGCCTTGTAGCCTGTTTCTGCATCATTTGTAGTGTGAGCACAATATTAGTAAAGTTAGCTAGTAGAGTCTCACCAACTGACCGTTCAATAAGTCCCGCCCCCGGACACAGGCTGGCCAATCATAAGGTAGCATTGTAGCAATGTAGCAACAACACAGCTGTGCTCCAGTGTGTCAGATTTCCTTCATTTCAGGGTACACTGTGATGCCACACAGCTGGTTCAATATCAGCAAAGTTTCCCTTTATATTCATTGTCTTGTGTGGCGATCAGCAGTGATGTGGTGGTTCACTTTTACACCCCTCTGTCTGCTTCTCTCTGGAATCACTATTTCATTTTTACAAAAACATGATCATATTTCTTCACCTAATTTATGTGCCATTGTATGTGTTGAAAAACAGACTAATGTAACGTCCCTGTTGGAGGAAAAAGAAGATGGAGGTGCAGAATGATGAAGAGACTGACTGAGGAGACTTGGTGGGAAAAAAAGAGTAATTAAAAATTGATGAAAAACAGTTGAGTAAATGAATCCTGCTAAAACAGCTGCTGTAGCCCCAAGTGTGTGTGTGTGTGTGTGTGTGTGCGCCCTGGCACTGATTGTAGTAGTATGGCTGTGCAGGCTGAGTGGGAGTTCTCCAGCTGTTTTTACTGCATCCACAGCTGCTATAATGCGGTGTGTGTACGTGAGGTCAGAAGCAGCCACAGTAGCAATTCCCCCGACTTAGGAATAGTTTCCATAGCGATAAATGAACAATACAGTACATACAAGTAATGACAGAATGATGAGCAGAAGAGTGGACTACATGAGAGAGGAGAGATAATATGAAAGAGATGGGTTTCATGATCACAGGGGATGAAGCTGACGGTAACAGAGAGACGGGCTCACAGACTGAGACGAGTAAGACATAATACTACAGAGAGACAGACGGATGGACGACCAGAGACCTACAGACAGACACATATACACAGTTAAAAACATCTGAGCCTCTTTGTGAGTGTGCAGTGATACTCTGGGATGAAGGGATGGATGTGAGTGTGCTCTGTGGATCTCAGCAGAGACGTTAATAGTTCATTGTGGTGAAATTTAATACAGAAAGGAAGTTAATTTTTGGGAGATTGACATACAGCTGTTCAGCTCACCTGCTAAGTGATGAAAACACTGAGATGACACCAAGAGTAAACCTGGAAGACCTTTGACCTCATTGTAACTTTACATGATGAGCAATTTGAGGAATACTTTGACTTTTTTTTTTTTTGGCTTTGTCTTTATTTAAAGAGACAGATTCTTAAGCATGTTGGCAACAATTAAATCGTAGGCAACTGGACTTTGATTTTGTCTAGAAGACGTTTCGCCTCTTATCCAAGCGGCTTCATCAGTTCTCAACGCATCGGTCTGACTAGGTTTTAGGTTTATTTTATTTAATATGGACATCACAAATACATTGAGACTGTCCCAGTGGACAGACCAGATGCCTTTGCTTAGGTGTGTGTAGCACACGTGCTAATTTTCAACACCAGTCCATAGGCGGCTTTTCTGAAAACACAGAGCATATAATTAACAAATGGGATAAAACAAACAGATGTTATGATTGCAAACAGTAATATTCAAAGATCACAGGGCATATGATCAGCAGTAGGAGATAAAACAAACAAAATTCATGATCGCAACCGTGGTATTAGTTACAATATTAAACTAAGTCCATATTTATACATGTGAACATTGTTGTTTTGCTTTTAACCATGCTTTTAGTCCTCTGTTAAAAGCATTTGTATCAGTCTCCAATTTAAGGTGAGTGGGTAGAGTGTTCCATAGGTTAACGCCTTTTACTGAGAAGGCAGATTGTCCAAATGATGTTGTACACCTGGGAACAATGCAGTCACCATTGTAGGAGGCTCGTGTGTTCATTTGACTTGAGCTCAAACGTCTTTTTATCAGTGCAGAAAACAGGGGTGATACATAGTTATAAAGACATTTAAAAACCAGTCTGATATTTATGTAAATTATGAGATTTTCAAATGCAAGAAGGTTGTGTTTTCTCAGGATGCCACAATGGTGCCATCTCATGGGTTTTTGATCCATAATTTTTATTGCTTGCTTATATATTGCTACTACGGGTTTCAGAGTGACTTGAGAAGCTTGTGACCATGACGTGATACAGTATGACAAATGGGAGAAAATCATAGCATGCGTGTAAAGATGTGCAGCTTTGCATGACAGGTCTCTTCGGATAAAAGGAAAACAGTTGAGGTTTGGTTTAACCTTCTTGCAGATGTACTGTACTTGTTTATCAAATTTTAAGTTCTTATCTAATATAATCCCCAAGTATTTGACTTCATTCACCTCAGTAATTATTTCATTTTTAATCTTCACCTCAAACAAGTCGCACATAGGCTTATTGCGGATAGAAATGCACATAGAAACAGTTTTCTTAACATTCAGGGTTAAATGAGACAACTCAAGCCAATTAGTGACTTTCTCAAGTGCTTGTGTCAGGTGGTCAGCTGCTTTGCTAGCTGTTTTAGCAGATACATAGATGACAGTATCATCAGCGTACATTTGGCAGCTGACACCTGGACAACTTAGCGGCAGGTCATTAATGTACATAGTGAACAACAGTCCTCACTAGTCTGACAAAAAGTGGAGTAAGACTCAGGTTTTTAACCTCTGTGGAGGTGTACACCCACCACCCTCAAAAGACAATACTTCGTTAGTGGAGTTTCACTGGACCATTGTTTGGGTCAGGTGAGTCACACTAGTGAACGACAGTCGTTAGCAGTGAGTGGGGCCACTGGTGAGCAACAGTCGTTAGGCATGATGTGTGGTTACCAGTGAACGACTGTCGTTGTGTTTCTTTGAGCCACTTGAGGTTAGTTTCGGGCAGTCTTTGTTGTTCAGTCTCTTAGGTACAGCAGCAAGGGCCGCATTGTAAATGGGGGATAGGTGGTGTCTCAGGCCACCTCCCCTGTTTAGAGACGGCTTCTCTATTTTAACGTAGATGGCTTCTTTCACACCTCCTTCGAACCATCTGTCCTCTCTGTCCAAGATTTTCACATTGCTGTCCTCAAAGGAGTGAGCCTTCTCCTTTAGATGTAAATAAACAGCAGAAACTGGACCTGAGGAGTTGACATACAATATTGTATGTCACTGAAAGCATAAATTCAGTGACAGTAGCAGTCAGTAGCATAAATTCAGTGACATACAATATTGCAAAGCATGTAGCTAACATTTTAGCTCCTCTGGTGGGTAACACACCACACCACATACAAAACTCGCACGAATTTGCAGGCAAAATCCAGGGTCTAAGGCTAGAACCGGATGAAACCATGGTATCATATGATGTAACATCCCTATTCACTTGCATCCCAACCGGGGAAGCAGTGGAAACGGTGAGGCATCATCTTACACAGGACAGAACGTTACCGGACAGAACAAATCTCAATACAGAACAAATTTGCCAGTTACTGGAATTGTGCCTTAACACCACGTACTTCCAGTTTAACGGTACTTTTTACAGACAGAAGCATGGCTGTGCTATGGGGTCACCAGTATCCCCCATTGTGGCAAACCTGTATATGGAAAGAGTAGAGCAAAAGGCACTGAACTCTTACAAGGGTACATCACCAAGCCACTGGTTCAGATATGTGGATGACACATGGGTGAAGATCAAATCCCAGGAACTAGAGGCTTTTACTGAGCACATCAACTCAGTGGACAAGAACATCAAGTTCACTAGAGAAGATGTTAATGATAACCACCTACCTTTCTTAGACTGTGATGTACACTTGGATGAGAACAGGAGCCTCCACATTGGGGTATATAGGAAACCCACACACACAGACCAATATCTTCTTTTCGACTCACACCACCCTCTGGAGCACAAACTGGGAGTTATCAGAACCTTACAGCACAGGGCTGATAATGTACCAACCACCACTCAGGCAAAGGTACGGGAGCACAAACATTTGAGGAGAGCGTTGGAAACTTGTGGCTACCCTAGTTGGACATTTAACAGAACAAAACGATCCAACAAGAACAATAACTCAGAGAGGGCTGAGGAAGGAAACAAGCGCAGGAACATTGTCATACCCTATGTGTCCAGGGTGTCTGAGAAACTCAGGAGAATTTTCAACCAACATCAAATTCCTGTGTGTTTCAAACCAAGTAACACACTCAGGCAAAAACTGGTACACCCCAAAGACAGGGTACCACACACTCAAAAAGCAACTTGGTATATGCTGTCCAATGCAGTGAGGAATGCAAGGACTCATACATTGGTGAAACCAAACAACTATTAAACAAGCGCATGGCTCAACACAGAAGGGCAAACTCCTCAGGTCCAGTTTCTGCTGTTTATTTACATCTAAAGGAGAAGGCTCACTCCTTTGAGGACAGCAATGTGAAAATCTTGGACAGAGAGGACAGATGGTTCGAAAGAGTTGTGAAAGAACCCATCTACATTAAAATAGAGAAGCCGTCTCTAAATAGGGGAGGTGGCCTGAGACACCACCTATCCCCCATTTACAATGCGGCCCTTGCTGCTGTACCTAAGAGATTGAACAACAAAGACTGCCCGAAACTAACCTCAAGTGGCTCAAAGAAACACAACGACAGTCGTTCACTGGTAACCACACATCATGCCTAACGACTGTTGCTCACCAGTGGCCCCACTCACTCCTAACGACTGTCGTTCACTAGTGTGACTCACCTGACCCAAACAATGGTCCAGTGAAACTCCACTAACGAAGTATTGTCTTTTGAGGGTGGTGGGTGTACACCTCCACAGAGGTTAAAAACCTGAGTCTTACTCCACTTTTTGTCAGACTAGTGAGGACTAGTCAGACCGATGCGTTGAGAACTGATGAAGCCGCTTGGATAAGAGGCGAAACGTCTTCTAGACAAAATCAAAGTCCAGTTGCCTACGATTTAATTGTTGCCAAAATGGAATTGACCTTGATAAATGAGAATATCCACAGATTCTTAAGCATGAAAGAGGGAGAGAGAGAGAGGGGGGATTTGATTCCAACCTGCGACCATGTAGTTCGACATTATCAGTTATACTTATTTAACTTATCTTGCTTCATGAAGCTTGACACTACTCTGATGGATCTGTGCAGTAAAGTAAGTCTAGCAAGAGTCAAGGCCTTTACACAAAGAGTCTGTTTTTTAGTCCAAAATTGTCGCACGTCTAAAAATAAATATGACCTCACGTTGCACGCTGAGTCTGAAACTTTCATCCGTCATTAGAGTTTTTGGAACAGGTTTGATTTTCTGCATTTTTTTGCATCCGTCAGAAGCCTTAGAGACTTCAGTTTTACTGAATCAGTATAGAAAATGTGGCGGTGCGACACAGCTCACCTTTTTTCCTCTTTAAGTGCGATGGCCTTGTGGGTAACCCGTGAGGATGTGACGTGTACTTCATTGTGTACGGAGGGAAACAGCTCTCTCATGGTGAAGACGCCAAGTGGCAAGGAGTGATGATAGTCAGCAGAATTACGTGTCTAGATGAGCTCAGGGTTATTACTGTTAAACCTCATGAGACAGCCATGTTTGTTGTTTTGTGGTGAAGACAGCAATAAAGCCATTGTTAGTGAACGGCACCGGAACGCCTCGCCATCCCTCCGGACCGCTACGAGCTAGTTACCAGCCAATAACGAGCTAAGTTAAAATTAACGTTAATAAGCCAGTGTGTTGCCAACTATGGTTCAGAGCCAGTAAGCTGTCACTGAGAGAGGTAACACAGAATCATTTCATAACTCAGACAGCTACTTTCAGCAGGTCAAACTGTAATATTTGACCTGCTGATGATGATGATGAAGAGGAGGAGGATGTGGACCGCACACAGAATATGCAGAACCGCTCCGCCCCTTCATGCAGCTGCGGTGCCAAACTAAAGACAGCGAGGGATTCGTGACGGTCAGATATATAACTCCAGTGGAGAGAGGCAAAGGAGGAAATGTGTCTTTTCAGTTTGTCACGTGTTGCAAATTTTCGAAATGAATAGAGCAAAAAAAAAAAAACGCACTGGAATCAGAGTGTCAGGTTTCGGATTAAAAAAACACATGAAGTTACTCAGTGTGCAAAGGCCTGTAGCTTAGCTGAGCACAAACACTAGAAACAGGTGGAAATAGCTTGCTGGAAAATAATAAATATTATGTTTTTTTCTAAATGATTTAAAGCTACATTCGAGGTACATTCAGTAGGAGCTTCAAATGTAAAGAAAAGCCAACAAAACTACTCGGTTAGACTCAAAAAAACCCCATTGTATTGGGTTAAAGTAAATACATAATATGTTAAATGAGTGATGTAAGTATGAGACAAGATGTTCATAAGTTAGATAAGACACGGGACAAAGCAATGGTCTCCTCTCCTCTCTCCCGCCCTACAGTGACTATCACTTTTTATGCTACAACACGGTCTGAGTGTCAAATATCGCCACGGATGGGTTTACATTGGGGCACTGGTTCCCAACTGGTGGGTCGCGGTCCAAAAATTTGTAAAAAGAAAAAAAAAAAAAAAAAAAACACACTTTATTTTGAATCACAGTGAATTTTTGGCACAGAGCTTTTATTTTGAAGTGCTGTTTCCTGCTGTAGAGTGAGTGACAGCTACTTAACAGAGACAACAAACAAGCTGGACAACATGGCCAAACGCAAGCATGACGCCAAATGTCTTAAACTGTGTGGACCTTGAACTGATGACTAAGGAGAAATTAACACCGCAAGTGATGCGTTCACGTAGCGCTCGCAAAGCAGTCCACAAGCGTAGTGGCAGCACACGTGTATTCACACCAAAACTGAACCAATAAGTCGCGCAGCAGCCGCTGCTGTCCCGTCAAAACACAAACCACACCCAAACACTTGGTGGCGATAGTGCACCGTGTTTGCAAAGCTTCAATAAACCCCAAATAAGAAGCGAGTTGTGACCCAAAGCCCAGGGTGGACAGGTTCGCGCGCCAGTGATTATTCCAATGCTTGGTGATTTAATATTTAGCACTACAAATGGGTAAGTACATGAAACATGTGCCTGTCAGGTCTCGCTTGGTCAAGGGGGAGATGTCTACGGTGGCCAAGAGAGGTCACAACACACGCAAACTCTCATTTTTTGTTGAATATCGCGACCACTTGCTCGCGAATTGCGCAAAAAATCTCTTTTATTTTCGAGCTTGCCCGTGAAAACAGCGCGACTCGAGCAGCACGTAGAACGGATGCGGTGTGAATGCTCTAACCTGTTAACATGCTTGCCGAAATTAAAACGTAAGTAAACAGCGACCGTTTGTGAGCGCTACGCGAACGCATTGCTTGCGGTGTAAATGAGGCCTAAGGAGAAATTTGGACACTGAGGCCAGACCAGATGGGAACCACTGGATTAGGGTGCCTTCAGCGTCAGTATCACATGCCGAGGGACGAGACAAAGCGTCGGTATTTGACAACCTGGAATGAGAACAGGCTCCTAGCTGCTGGCAGTGTAGCGCCACATTTACTGTGCAGACATGAGAGTGGTGTCAATGTTCTCATCATGAACAAAACAAATAACCCAAAATGTGGGACTACTCTCATTCAGCAGATGACGGTAAGTGTCAGCAAGGACAGATGTACGGATGGTTTTGGTGTCTGTATTCTCATCACTTAACAGGTACTTTGATCATCAGGCTGAACTCCTAAAGACTTTGCGTTTTCATTCATGTCGTTAAAAATTCTGATGGAAGTAAAGCATAAATCTTGGATTACATCTTCAGCAATGCAGGGACGACAGCAGGGACTGCTGCTGGCCGACTCACAAACTCTCCCAGTGTGTGAGATGAAAGAGACGACACTCTCTGATATGATTCATACTCTGACTTGGGAAAAGTTAACCAATGGGATGTAAGGTTAAGTGCCTTCCTCCAGGGTTTATGAGAAAGGCTAGAACATCATTCATTCACTTAGCTTCTTCTTCTCTGTCTATCTCTGTCTTCTTCTTCTTCTGTGTTTAATCCAAATATGTGTAAAATATTCCCCGACAGTCAGCTCGGTCAAACACACTCACATGCACACACAAAGGAGGGCAAACACACACACCTGTGCGCTTGCTGATGACCTCCACCATGGTGGAAGGGAAGTAGCCGACTCGGTCGTTTCCTGTCCGGTTGTCATGGATACAGCCTTTCCAGCGTCCGTCTGGGTGCTGCTCCAGAACCTGTCAGGTGCGCATGTTAACGACGACAACATTAAGTTTTTATTTTACATCTCAAACTGGCTTTAATGACATTATTTAAATCTGTTTTTAGAAAAGTTACTGAAAAACCTCAAGAGAAACCATCAAAGAACAAAAATACAAAACTACATTCTGAGCCGTCTTAAACTCTCCGTGTCAGACGGCAGAGGAGCCAAACTGTTCATTCATGCCCCGAGGGAGGAGGCATACAGTAGGCTCTGCTCTGCTTCCTTATTACAGTAATAAGAACCCACAGGCTGCGAACATGCTCATAAATATTCATGAGTGGTGGGCGGACGGCGATGCAGCAAATGAATACATTTTTCTGTAAAACATATTCGTAGTAAATGAGGGAAACTGAAACTGCTCATTTTACATATTCATCAGTAATCTCACCAAAATACTCGCTAATAATACAACTCCCAAACAGGATGGTTGTCATGGCGACGTTAAGGAAACCAAGCAGCTTTTATGTGATTCATTTATCCAAACACTTTGAGCCTGCAGCCACCTGGATTATCATGTGATGATCAGGTACAGATACTGAAAACACTTCTGTACTTAGCTCCCCCCAGAGACTGAGAATATTTAAGGAAAGGAGCTGTGCTTTATACTTTCAATATCAATTAGTGAGCAGATTATTTTCTCAATTATCTGTGTAATGATTTGTACGGAAGCATATTGCATTCACTTGACAAATAAAAAAAAATCTGTTTTATTGAGTAATTTTTTTCTGTTTTTCGTGGTATTTCTTTCTTTTTTTATCGGGGTAATTTTTTCTGTTTTTCTGAGTATTTTTTCCGAGTTAAGAGAGCAATAGAACAACAGACGCTTTCATTCCTTTCTTGAGAGTTGGATATAATGGAAGCAAACATGACCCGCTTGTTTAGTTTAATCCAGTTTTACTTTGTTTTGGGTTTGAGACACTGGGAGATACTCTTGTCTTTAAGTCATATAGATGCTGTTATCTAGGGCTGTACCCAAATATTTGGATATTCGAATATTCGTTTCTATGGGTAGGTATTCGTTATGAAAATGTGGTATTCAATATTCGTTTTTTTTTATTTACTTTTTTTTTTTTTTTTTTACATATTTTTTTGTTGTTGGTAAATGTAGGTTATCAATAAAAATCAAAACTTTTAAATTGCATTGTTAAAAATGTGAAAATATAGTATCCTACCAACTGAGCTTGTGCGCACGGCAGGCTTGAGCGCATCCGTCTGAGGCCGTGGATCAATGCCAAGTTTTACCACTTTATCACTATTCCCTCTAACTTGTAGCTGTTTTGTCGTTATCTTTTGAATTTAATATGAATTATGGAACCGTTTTTGTCAACGTTTGTTCCCCCGTTTTGTACAATAAATTATTGTTTAAAGTTTCAACAAGTTTCTTTTGGAGTGCGTGACACAAGTGTGTTTTGAAAACGACCGCGGACTGTCACCTGCTCAACGCATCAGTACCTTCGGATGCCATGACAGTAATAGCCAATAATGTCAAAATATCATTTACAGACCGATTTAACAGACGATCACTGCTGCCCGACCTGCAGGTCCATTCGCGGGTCCCGCGGGTTACGGGTCGCCCCGCGCATCACTACTCAGCTCAGTCTATAAGGCTGTACACACAACAGTAAGGCTATAGACATTATATTCTATTCAGGCCGGCAGAACCAGCAGCACATCGGCTCTACAGTGCACAGCACTGCTGATTAACCATTTTATTGCAGCACAGAGTGTCTGCCAGCAACCAGTTACTTGCAGAGGCTTCCTACAACTTGTTTCAGCGGTTTCCAATTTAATCAGAAGACAAATTAAACAGGATGACTAGCCAATGTGAAAATCAAAAGAAAGCATAGAATAATGTACTGAAGGAGACTGTTGTGCCATCACATTTTTTTGTGGTTTGAGAGCAAAGATCCATCGCTGCTGTGCAAAACTCCAGAGGCAAGCTCCATGGATACAAAATGATGCATCTGAAATGCATTCAGGCTGGCTACGTGGTGACTCAAGTAAGGTGCCTGCGTAAAGTCGACAAGCTAATGATAACAGCATCGATATGACTTAAAGACAAGAGTATCTCCCAGTGTCTCAAACCCAAAACTAAGTAAAACTGGATTGGAAACTGGAAGAAAGGAATGAAAGCGTCTGTTGTTCTATTGCTCTCTTAACTCGGAAGAAAATACTCAGAAAAACAGAAAAAAATTACCCCGAAAACAAAACAAAAAAATACCACAAAAAACAGAAACAAAATTATATCAAAAAATAGAAAAATAAAAAAAACTCTGAAAAACAGAATAAAATACTCAATAAAACAGATCATTTTTTATTTGTCAAGTGAATACAATACGCTTCCGTAGATTTGACCTATAAAATGCCAGAAAAAAATAAAGAATGTCCATCACACATATTTGGGTTTTGGACCTGCAGTCAAAACCCAAACATGTTCAATCTGCTATCAAAAAGGACGACAACAAGACAGCAAACACTCACATTTATTAAGCTCGAACCAATAATACATTTTGCATAAAAAATGACTTAAACAAATACGCAGTCATTTGAATTTTTCATGATCAGTCAAAGTCTCAGGGCTGCTGTGAAGCTACACCTACTTGGGGCAACAAAAAAGGTTTGTCTTGGGTGCATTAGTGCAACAGACAAACAAGAAAGGACCTACACATCAATGTAAGTGGGCTAGAAAGCCACAAAAAGTTCCACAGGCTGAGATCAGAGCAAAATAGTGAAATTATTAAAGACATCAGCACAGAAATGCTGCGCAAAGTGCAAGAAAATGAGTAACTTCCATGTTATTTTTTGCACTTTCAGCAAAAAACCCCACTACTATTAAAACACTATTACCATCTCTGCCTTTTATTTTTTTATTTTTATTATTGCATGTGTGTGTGTGTGTACAGTATGTGTGTGTGTGTGTGTGTGTGTGTGTGTGTGTGTGTTACCGTAATGACGTCCCCTGCTTTAATGTTGAGGCTGGTCAGGTCGTAGTTGTTGCAGTAATCCTTCAGAGCCCGAACCTGAAGGGCCGCTGAAGCATCTGAGAGACAGACAGAGGGACAGGAAGTCATACTGTACATTACAGTGAGTTTATATCATTATATAATTTATCATGTCTACACCACGTGCATTAAAATAGTTCCACTTGCCGCAGGTTACCTTCGTTAGCTTGCTAAAGTTTTCCATCACAACAAATGTAACGTTCCTACAACAGGACAGTAGCTTGCAGTGTGCGTACAAACAGTGTACGTTGTGTTTACAACAGGAACTAATCATTCCTGCATAATAAAACGTTAAGGGTGTACTATGTAACCACCGATAGATCCATTCATCCATACATCCATCCATTTATATATCCATCCATACATCCATCCTTCCACCATTTATCTATCCATTGATCATTAATCCACCTTTCTATCCATCCATCCATTCATAGATCCGTTCATCGTCTATCCATCTATCATCCATCAACACATGCATCCACTCATCAATCCATCAGTCATCCATAGAGCCATCTATCTATTCATCCATTCATCCATAGATCCTTCCATCCATTCAATATCCATCCATCTATCCATCCATCCACAGATCCATCCATCCATCATCCATCCATAGACCCATCCATTCATCATCCATCTAGCCATAGATCCATCCAAAAATTGATCCATCCATCCATCCATCCGTCCGTCCGTCCGTCCGTCCTTCCATCCATCCATCCATCCCTCCATCCATCCATCTGTCCATAGACCCATCCATCCATCCATCCATCCATCCATCCATCTATCTACCTATCCATCTATCCACCCATCCATCCATCCACAGACCCATCCATTCATCATCCATCTAGCCATAGATCCATCCAAAAATTGATCCATCCATCCATCCATCCGTCCGTCCGTCCGTCCGTCCTTCCATCCATCCATCCATCCATCCATCCATCCATCTGTCCATAGACCCATCATCCATCCATCCATCCATCTACCTATCCATCTATCCACCCATCCATCCATCCATCCACAGACCCATCCATTCATCATCCATCTAGCCATAGATCCATCCAAAAATTGATCCATCCATCCATCCATCCATCTGTCCACAGACCCATCCATCCATCCATCCATCTATCTATCTATCTACCTATCCATCTATCCATCCATCCACCCATCCATCCATCCATAGACCCATCCATTCATCATCCATCTAGCCATAGATCCATCCAAAAATTAATCCATCCATCCATCCATCCGTCCGTCCGTCTCCGTCCGTCCGTCCGTCCATCCGTCCGTCCATCCATCCATCCATCCATCCATCTTCCTTCCTTCCTTCCTTCCTTCCTTCCTTCCTTCCTTCCTACCCCTCAGCAGCTGTTTGATCTCTCGGCTGGCCTGTGTTGCAGTGAACTGGTAGACGATGTCCAGAGCCGTCTGGCTGTAGGTGTTCCTCACTGTGGCGTTGATCCCGCTCTGCAGCAGAGAGGAGAAGATGGAGACACTGTGCTGAGTCTTTAATCACAAAAACAGCCCAGATGGTTCAGTCATTATTGCCAATTTTAAACTGAAGTTTGTAACAAAACAAACTTTCTTTATTACGTACTTGGTTATACAAGAAAAATCAAAACACACATATCCAGCTACTCAACACTCATGAGTGTGTTTCTCCCTGTATTGTCATATTTTCCCACCATGACGTCAGCGGAATATAACCCATGCTTCATTGTGACCACAGTTCAAAGACGTAACCACAGTTATGTCATGCTGGAACGTCATTAACACATATTGCCTCTGTTGAGTTCATGAACCGCTGAGACATTTTCATGTCAGCAGCACAAATGGATCATCTGTATCATCTCTTTCTCACACCGCTCTTAGGCACCAAGTTTTCATAACTGAGCCTCAATTTTATCACCCAAGGTTTTATAGTTAACCAGAACTAAGACTAAAACTAGCCCTGAGAGA
Source organism: Epinephelus fuscoguttatus (assembly GCF_011397635.1). NCBI lineage: Eukaryota > Metazoa > Chordata > Actinopteri > Perciformes > Serranidae > Epinephelus > Epinephelus fuscoguttatus. The sequence continues at coordinate 38,272,554 of NC_064770.1, read as the reverse complement.
ATAATTTCATCAAATGAAATAAGAAATAAAAAATGACAAAAACTAAAACACAGCTGACTGCAGAATCAGCTTCTCCTTCATTTCCTCCCTCCATCAGATCACTCCTGAAGGATCGGGTCTGTTCTCAGTGAAGTTCCACTAACCTCCAGCAGGAGTCTCACTGCCTCGGTCTTCCCACACAGGGCAGCTTCATGCAGGGCCGTGCCCGCTTTGGTCTGTCTGTTGATGTCGATACCTGCCTGGATCAACAGTCTGACGGCGGCAGCAGAGGGCAGAAGAAAGGGAAAGTGATTCAGGGGAGGAAGTTGGAAATACAGTGAGAGATGACGGAGCGGGGAGGGAGTGACTCAGAGGAAAGTAAGAGTGAAGGAGGAGAGAGTATGAAGAGGTGAGAGGAAGGAGAGAGGCAGAAACAAAAGATGGACAAATAAAAATCAATTCAAAGTCAATTACCAGTGAATACAAGCATTTATATACATTCATAGGAAAGTGAGCTGCTACAGAGATTTCTTTGCTTTGCTTCTTTCACTGAAGACTGAGCTTTATTTTTACTTCCTTCATGTTATCTTCACAATCAATAATCTCCACCACCATCACAAACTTGTGGGAGAGCTAATCCAGTTCTTTCACTCCTCATATGGTCACTGTAGTCGTCACAGTCCCTGCATGCGTTACATTTTTGAGAAGGTGCAGGTCAGCTGTAGCCAAAAACACAGCTTTGGCAGCTACGTGCACAGACTCCATAGTTATAGTGTAACTGAGTGATGAAGGCTACAACTACAAGTCAAGCGTTAAGTGTGCTGTGTAGCCACACTCAATGAAAAAGGCAAATGGGGCATCAATCAGGGTGGGGACCAAGAACCCAATGACCCAGACAGTTGTCCCCTAAAAACAGCTGTGCAATAGTCCATCCAGTCTGTGGTTTGACCCAGGGGAAACTGCAGTTTATCATTCAAGGTTTTTTGTTATCTCTTGGGACATCCAAATAAAATAAAAGTATACCTTTACTGTATATACTTAGTGGATTAAGGTAAACTCATGGCTCAAAATCTGGGGCCAATTTGTCACAGCATCACACAAAGAAGTGCATATCTGCTTCTGAACATGATATTTTCATATAATTTATGTCAAAACATCAGTTTTCCAGGATGTTCTTTCTCATATAACCATCAGATATGACCTGTTCTGAATGTCTATGTGCAATTAGTGGGTACCCATACCCCCAAATGACCTGTTTTGAATCCAAACATAGTCTGTGAAAATAGGTTAAAAAGCATATTTAGCACAAACAAATGTGTCTGTCCATGAAATCCATGATGCATATCAGCACCTACACCGAGACCTTGAATGAGACCAAGCTTGAAACAGGCCTTGGCTGTGGGCCTACATATAATCCTCACTCCAAGTCCTCATCCAAATGTTGGGCTGGCATATTTGTGCAAACACCTCTGCGTTCTTAACAGGTTATAGGGAGCGATCAAGTCCTTGACAACATTTTATCTTCTGTTTAGACTCTGTTTATCTGTAATTTGCATATCAGTATCATTGCCCTCTCCCCTGCAGCAGCAGTTTCTTGGTACAGGTTGGTAATCTGCAGGGCTTGATGCTAACTAAGTAAGGAGCGCACAAAGAACTTTAGGGGCACAATGTAAATTGATCAAATAATGTGTTTTCCGTAATAAACATGATGCAAATAGACATTTACAAGCAAAATTATTTAATGAATTTGTATACAAAATGTACAGAAAGGTAAAATCATCAAGTTTTGAAAAAGTATTACAATTTAATTTTGTCTTTAATGTTATTATCTTATATATATTATCTTTGCAATATGATTATCTTATATAATGTTATTACTATCCTAAAACATTCTCCAGGTCCTCTGAAACTCTGCAGGACTTATTTCCACCCTGCCCAGCAGCGGTACCGTGGCGAACGGTCCCTAACTGCGGGGAGAACGGAGCAGGCTTCCCCGGAGGTCCAACGCTTTCCCCGATCTCTCGTCTCCGCCACACTTTGACTTATTTCCACCCTGCCGACAGTGGGACTTATATTCATTGTGCCGACAGTGGCTTGGAAAACCGCCCATAACCGTGTCACACGGGGAAGAGGGAAGAGGGAAGGCGGCTGGAGTTCCTCCAACATTTGCGGTTAGATTATCATATTTTTTTATTGACAAAAATATAGGCTGCTTTGGCTGATTTTTTTATGCGCACATGTGCCCCTAAATATTTTTTACAGTTCGCACACACCTATTTTAGTCGCGAATGCGAGTGAAATGCTCGTGCTGTCGAGCCCTGATCTGAATACTTTACTTTTATCCAGTATAGGGCAGGATCATCTGTGCAAGCAACTTATTACAACCTATATCTACGTTTATTGTTATGTGGTAAATTTAATGGCTTTAGCAATTGTGACGGGAGAAAAGGAGGAAGTCAGGTATTGGAATAAAATGAGCGATGAAGTTCATGTTCAGAGGAGCTCAGGGTGGATGGACGGGTAACCAAGTAGTGTTGGTGTCTCAAACAAACAATGTTAAATAGTAGTTCAGTGGTGTTCATTATGTCTTTAGTTTATGATAATGACTTTAGTGTTCTTTCATCTCAGACATGTTAGTATATTACATACCGTGACATGTTTCGGCGGAAACTTCTGCCTTCCTCAGAAGTGTCACTTGGTGGTGGATGTGACACATCTTTATCAGCTGATCTGTCAATCAGCCGATATTAGGGAGGCATCACGCCACCTGCTGTCCATCCGCCGCCTCTCCAGGATTCTGCTCCAGGTGTGGGAGAGCATGTACGCCCCCTCGTCCCTGTTCATTGTCCCTGGGCCCTGCTCCCTGATCCAGCGCCGGTATTTGTTGTCGGAGGACAAATACTCTCCCACACCTGGAGCAGCATCTTGGAGAGGTGGCGGACGGATAGCAGGTGGCGTGACTCACGCCTCCCTAATATTGGCTGATTGACAGATCAGCTGATAAAGATGCATCACAACCACCACCAAGTGACACTTCTGAGGAAGGTGGAAGTTTGTCACGGTATGTAACATCCTAACATGTCTGAGATTAAAGAACACTAAAGTCATTATAATGTTAATTAGTAGTTACTGGATGTGACTCCAGTTCTATGAGCACATGTGCCTGTCACTTGTACTCTCCTATGGTCATTGGCAGTCATTTGCCAACGATCTATTCTGTTCATGAGGACGTGTGGCACTGGCCAGTTAAACAGAGCTTTACAAACTGCCAAAAATAGGAACCATCCCAGAAACAGTCAACAATCAGTCAGACTATTATTATTGTTTTATTGCTGTTCATAATTCTTGATAGACATTGCTGCGACTTATTTGTTTTTATGGACTTTTTTCATTACTTAATTGTGATTTTTTTCATATATTTGTATCTGTCTTGCTCATTGAATGTGAACTCAGGGAATTGCTGTAAAGAGCTTAATGCTCAGTCAGTTTTCTCTGCATAAACAATGGTTTCATTGATTGATATAAGAAGTTCCTAAAATTAGATGCAGTATTCACAGGAAACAACCTGCCCAAATTCATCCTAATCTCTCGTTTTCCAAAAACTTTCTGCAGTTCACTACTTGGTTATTGAATATAATCTGAAATATCCATAAAATATGTCACTCAGTCAGTTTACTGGAGGGGTCCCTGAGGAGTCCCAGCTTTAAAGGACAGGGTCACAGAAAAGGACACAGGGTTGAAAGATAAACTGGAGAAAAGCTGCCAAACACACATTATATTTCCCTCTAACTTCTCCTGACTTAGTGTTTGTGTTTGTGTGTGTTTATGTGAGTGTGTGTCTTCCACAGACTGCTGGCCATGCCTAATGATGACCGTCATTTATCAGTGTCACTTGTAGAGAGGCGCTCTGCTCTATCAGCTATGACAGGCTTTATTCTCCTCTCTTTCTCTTATCTTCCCTCAACTGCAGCCTTCTCTCATCTCTCACTGTCTCTCTCCTTCCCCTGTCCTCTCCGTCTGTGTCTGCAAACCTCTGCACACACACACACACACACACACACACACACACACACGTATATACAGTCCAGAGTTACTTAAAAGTGGTTGAGAGCGATGGGAGGAAAAATAGACTTTGTGGCGTGTGTTTATTTGCCATGGCGCGCAGTTCTGCAGGGATCTCTCATCCCAGAGCTTCGAGCTGAACGCTGACATCACCACGGCAACAAAAGTCACTCTGCCATGATGCTCTTTTGTGAAAATATAAACAAAAATTAGACGTGCGTCCCCGTCGAGATGAGATTATAACCACTTGACATTTAGCGAGACTGAGTGCCACGCAGATCTGTGATTGTCTGTGTGTCTGAAAACCTATTTAGGAGAATCTGATTGATGAATCATCTCCGTCTCTCTACGGCAACACACTTGCTCCATTATTCCTTCACTTAATCGGATCAGGTTGTTCCCCTGTTGTGTTATTTATCTGTTTTCTCAGAGAGCTCAGGAGGACATTTAAACTCTGTGATTCATTAGAGGTGGTGTGTGTGAGACGAACCTCTAGGATGGATGTGTGTATGTGTGTGTACTTGTACATGATACATAGTGAGGACCAAACAATTTAACAACAGAGTGAGGACATGGTTGAAAAGACATGGTTGAGGACATTTTGGCTGGTTCTCACTTCTTGATAGGCTTGTTTGAGGGTTCAGACTTGGTTTCAGGGTTCAGGTTACAGTTAGGTGTAGGGTAAGGGTTGGGGTTAGGCATTTAGCTGTGATGGGTTAGGGTTAGGGACTGTTCTTTACTTATCAGAGGAGGGGGGTGGCTGGGGTGTGACCCTTCCTGAAGCTACAAATATTTTCCCCTGAGACTCCCTGGGTGACTGGAGAAAAAATAACCCTCCCTCTGCCATAAATGAGTTATTAGATTTATAAAATTTACCCTCTGATACTTGAAAGTTAGAAGTTGAAAACAAATTTTGCGGTTGACAAAAAGCCTCAGATTTTTGCTCTTGTTGTTCATGCTGGTTGAGTGAAGAGGTTTTTTTTGTCCAAAATTTTAAAGGAGACGAGGAATAAAGTGATTTTTATAAAATATCATTAATTTAAGATCAGATTTGGTCTGGGGTTTTTTCTGACAGAGGCCTTAAAAAATTTTATAAAAATTTTTACGGAAAAAATGCATGGGTTTGGAAGGCATGCTTTCTTTAAAAGTCACTGAAATTTACCTCAAAATAACATCGCCAAAATTTGCAAAATCACCCAAATTTGACATGTTTTCTTTAACAAAATTTATCTCCAAAAATTATCACATAATTTGGAAAATCACCAAAATTTGAAAGGCATCTTTTCTTTAAAAGATCAGTGTTAACAAAAATCGTAATACAGCCATTTATATTTGTATGCTGCTCCCCTAAGCCAAAATAAAAAACATAAGGTCCTCCCCGTGCCTCCCCCTTTTTTGCACCCTCACCCCCACCCCCCATAAATATTGAGCAGTCCCTTAGAGTAAGGGGCTAGGGGATGCATTACGTCAGTCAGGGTCCTGACAAGGATAGAAGGATAGTGTACCTGATGATGTCTATGTGTCCATTCTTGGCGGCCAGGTGGAGGGGAGACGTCCCGTTGGGGTCGGTGGTGTCTCCTTTTTTGGGCTCCAGCAAAGCAGCACACATGTTACTGGACAGCAACAACTGGACCACCTACACACACACACACACACACTTGATCATTTCTGTAGATCGTCTTCAGGTGCTGATGTTTTTGAATTGCGACTAAAATCAGCTTCTTACCCCGACTCTGCCGAACTCACAGGCCAGGTCCAGAGGTGTTTTCCCTGCGTTATCCACGATACACGGGTTGGACTGGTGCTGCAGCAGCATCTCCGACTGGAGACAGTAAACACACAACAACACATGAGAAAAGAAGGATGGATATTAACCCTTTAAAGGTTCTGTGTGTAACATTTAAGGGGATTTAGTGACATCTAGTGGTGAGGACTGCAGATTGCAACCAGCTAAAACTTCTCCCGGTTAGAATTCCTTTAGTGTTAATTGTTCAGGAGGTTTTTACTGGGAGCTGAATTATCCACAGAGGTTTCTTCCTCTTCCACACAAACGGACCACAAGATTAAAACTACTAATAAAAACAATAAAGCAGCTTCATGTCATAAATCAGTGTTTGGCATGTTTGAGACAGGTACCTTAGCTAACCTTGTGTTTGCTAAACAGAATCACAGTATAGTAATGATTAAGAGAGGGATGGCAGCAAACTGTTACAACCGCAATTGTGTAAAATGTTTTACTTGAACAATTTCTTCTCTGCAATATGGTGACTGTTACATTCAGTAGGTCTACATAGTGCCCATTTTTTCAAAGGCTTTAAGAAAAACCGGTTAAGAAACAAAACGTAACAGAAAATTCCATCTCAGAGGTTTTTCCAGTCTGGGATGAAACACTGCAGTGCTGCTGCAGGCTCGCCAAAGCATCAACAATGAAATATAGCAGACTCACCACAGCAGCTAACATACCCTGGAGGAGAGCGACGCTCGGCATTCACAGGCTCCAACGCTGAAGACCAACTGCTTCTATTTGATTAAATAACCATGATTTATACAGGCTACCATTCTGGGGCTGAAGCTCTAATCCACAGCTGCTCCCAGTGTGCACGGCCAAATAAATAAAAAATTAGAAAGACTGAAACAGTCCACAGATTAAAAAATGAATCATTTAACATCCAGCGAGGCGCACACGGGACTTGAGAGACACTTGCTGTAACAACAAGTACGGCGAGACAGTGTTTTTATCAGAGACGGGGGAATCTAATTTAGCGTGTTCTTCTAATTTGTTCCATTTTTAAGGTGCATTAGAAAGCACAATGAACTAATTCCTCTGCTGGGAATTTATCCCTCTAAGTCCTTTACCACTTTAACCAAGCTTTTCCTTTCATTCGATGTCACAGTGCTCCTCTTGTACAGGGAGGGATTCTCTTTAACTCAGCTATGGACAAACACTCAGCTCTTTGCAATATACACTCACTGGCTACTTTATTAGGTACACTTGTTCAATTGTTCAAATAGCTAATCAGCCAATCATGTGGCAGCAACACATTTAGTCATGTAGACATGGTGAAGACGAGCTGCTGAAGTTCAAACTGAGCATCAGAATGATGAAGAAAGGTGATTGAAGTGACTTTGAACGTGGCATGGTTGTTGGTGCCAGACGGGCTGGTCTGAGTATTTACTGGGATTTTCAGCACAACCATCTCTAGGGTTTACAGAGGATGGTCCCAAAAAGAGAAAATATCCAGTGAGCCAAAATGCCTTGTTGATGCCAGAGGTCAGAGGAGAATGGCCAGACTGGTTCAAGATGATAGAAAGGCAACAGGAAGTCAAATAAGCACTGGTTCCAACCAAGGTGTGCAGAAGAGCATCTCTGAAGCAACAACACCTTGTCCAACCTTGAAGCAGATGGGCTACAGCAGCAGAAGACCACACCAGGTGCCACTCCTGTCAGCTAACAACAGGAAACTGAGGCTACAATTCACACGGGTTTTCTCACCAAAACTGGACAATAGAAGATTGGAAAAACTCGTGATTGAAGACGGAGGGCAGAGTGGATTACCAGGGAGCAGACGAAGCAGGTGAATCAGAGATGAGAAGGGTCGATACCAAGGAAATAGTCCGGAAACAAACACTGGATCGTCTTACATGAGGTAAAGAACAATCAGGCGAGGAGTGTCTGTGAAGCGTGTGTCTTTATAGTGACGGGTGAGCGGCGTTTGCCTGATGAGGTGGGCGTGATGGACCAACAGGATCGGAAAACGAGTGGACAGGAGATCGGCTGGCAGGTAGGTGTGGTCACAAGGCAGGGTGGATGGAAAATTACTGAATGGGCTGAGGAGATGGCAGGTATGGAGGACGAAAAGTGCCCAATTCAGCAGGTTTAGTAACTTGACAAGGGCCAGGTATCAAAGCACTAACTTTCCGATCAGATGATGACCGCTCTGCCTCCTGAGCTACAGCCGGAAACCAAAACTGTAAAGTTGGGGGCCAGAAAACAAAAACGATGATCTGAAAGAGGCTCAAGGAGTTCTACAAACTGTGAGGACTGGCAGAGGTGGTGATAACTCTACGTCATAGAGTCATACTGTGATTTTATTCATTGTTATTGTAATGAATTTGATTAAAGCAACTTTAAAGGCTCCAACAATCAGTGATAACAATAAATGATTTCAGCCTCTGTAGCAGCTGATTCTGTTATTTCAGAAATAAGGGACGCTGAATTAAATTATGAATCATGATAGATGACTTCATCATCTGAATCATGTCAAGTTAGTACACAAGGAAATCAGTTGACGATCAGCTGATCCGTGGCACAGTCAGCCTCATGTTTCCTGCCGTGAGCCTCCGCTGCGAGCTCCGTGTCCGGTAGAAGTGATGTCACTCACCACGTCATAGTGGCCGTGCTGCGCCGCCAGGTGGAGAGGAATCTGTCCTTCATCTGACTGGCCATTGACAGACGAACCAGATTTCAGCAGCATCTTCATGGGTTCCGCCTTCCCCTGCCAGGCTGCGTAGTGCAGAGGCCGCATACCTGCACACACACACAGGAACACACACACAGTGTGAACACACAGGCCATATATCTGTCACAAAGTGAGACAAGTGTTGTTATTGATCCCAGCTTTATCTGTACCAAAACCTCACTCTTCCCTCTGATGTGTCATACACGTTTTCTATATTTGTGTGCAGGTGTGTGTGTGCACACCCGATAATTATGCACATTAACACACCGTAAATTACCTTTAATTAGGGAACCTACAGGTGCACAGAGTGTAAAATGACTGTACTGTGAGTATTATAATGTTTTACACAATCATGTCACAGGTATGAGAGTGTCACCATTTATTATGTGGTCAATTTAACATCATTGTAGTCATGATGGTTTTAAAACTCTTGCACTTTTTAAACAAAAAGCCTACAAAATATATTAACACACATAAAGATAGACATAGATACTATATGTTCCCTTCACCTTTGTGGTCTCTGATGTCGACAGCAGCCTGTGACTCCAGCAGCAGAGTGATGAGCTCCAGGTTCCCGTTGAGCGCCGCATGATGCAGCGGAGAAAACCTACAACACACACACACACACACACACACACACACACACACACAGATTATGGTTACATTTGTGGATTACACTTATGCAGGTAGGCCTGCCCCCTGATAGTCGACCAAATGTTAGTCGGCCAGACTTCATCGGTCGCTTAATCGCAGGAAAAACAAAACAAACAAAAAAAATGTTAAACTCTAAACAGAGCCGCGTCTTGTCAAAATAAATCCAAACCTATATGACTGGACCATGTGTGACTTTACTTTGAAAGGACAGACACAGGAAGTGTCCTCGTCAGGTTAATTTCCAGGGCTGGTACCTGCGGTTATTCCACAGGCTAGTTAATAACATGTCGGGCAGGAAATCCAAAGTGTGGGATCGTTTTGAGAAGGTGAAGGACGAACCCAAGGTGATATGTAAACTCATCTTCATTGGTCGACTACAAACATGACGTATCATCTGAAACATGGAAGTAGCTACATGCCCATTAGCCCACAGCGTCATTAACAGGCGGCTCGCTCAGTGTGTGACGTGCACTTGGAGATAAAATATAGGCCTATATTAATGAAGGTTCATTAGTACGGTTTGTATTTCTCTGTAATGTAGTTGGAGGGACCTGTGGAGTATGGAGGAGAATCGTATTAGATTCCTGATAGGGGCTACATACGATGTCTTACCAACCCCCCAGAACCTAAAACTGTGGGTAAATGAGGACCCGTCATGCCCATTGTGTTCACGTACCGCAACTTTAAAGCATATTTTGTCAGGTTGCAAAGTTAGCTTGTCACAAGGCCGATATACATGGCGACATAATCAGGTGTTGAAATGTTTAGCTGCAGGCATTGAAGGGAAACGAAGACAGGTGAATTCAGAAGGTGTTAAGGATAGGAGTTTAGTAATTCAGTTTGTCCGTGAGGGAGAGAAATACAGAAGGGATAAGTTAGTGAGGAGGCAAAGGTGTGGCCGCCTAGAAGGTGCTTGTGATTGGGAAATGCAAGTAGATTTAGGGGGAAAGCTTGTTGTTCCTCAGGAAATAGTCTGTACCAGGCAGAGGCCTGACTTAGTGTTGTGGTCAGTGAGTCAACAGATAGTTTATTTCATCGAGCTGACAGTTCCTTGGGAAGACTCAGTGGAAGAAGCATATGAAAGAAAAAAGCTTAGATATGCAGACTTAGGAGCAGAAGCTGAGCAGCGAGGATGGAAGACTAGGATTTGTCCAGTGGAAGTGGGGTGTAGGGGATTCATAGCAAGATCAACTGTCTCACTCCTGGGGGAACTCGGAGTGCGGGGACAGAGTTTGAGGAAGACAGTGAGGGAAATGTCAGATGAAGCAATTAAATGCAGCCAGTTTATCTATTACAGAAGAAATAATGTCAGCTGGGGGCCAGCAGGGGGAACTACTAAGCAGGGCACATAACTCCTTGAGATCAGGTGGAGAGATCCACTTCCTGTCAGGAGAAATCCAGGAAGAGGAAGTATTTAAGTGTGGGAGTGGCCTATTGGAATCCATTTTGTTTGAGGCCATGCGGCAAGGTGAGTGTGCTTGCTGATCCTGTAAGTCCAGTTAGCTCCTTTAACTTTAGCTTATATTGTAGTTATGCTATGTAGTGTGTGAAATAGAGTATGGTGAATGTGACAGGAAAGCTAGTATCAGCATTGCTTCTGCCTGGAGCTCGCATGTATGGAGCCTGGGTTTGGTTGAAGATGGCAGTGCTGTTTGGGCTGAAAGCCATGTGTATGTAAGGAGGAAATCCAGGAAGAGGAAGGTTATTTAAGTGTGGAGTGGCCTATCTGAATCCATTTTGTTTGAGACCATGCTGCAAAGTGAGTGTGTTTGCTGATCCTGTGAGTTCATTTATCTCCTTTAACTTTAGCTTACATTGTAGTTATGCTATGTAGCGTGTGAAATAGAGTATGGTGAATGTGCTAGTAAAGGTAGTATCAGCATTGCTTCTGCCTGGAGCTCGCATAAACGGAGCCTGGGTTTGGTTGAAGGTGGCAGTGCTGTTCTGTTTGGGCTGAGATCACTGTCTAGCCTCCTGGAGGTGTCATTGTTGTGAGGGCTCGTCTTGGGGAGGTAGACTGTACAGCCTAACCCGGCGGGGAGTGTGATAGCCTAACAAGGCTTCCCTCCTGGGTCTACCTCCTCTGTGGTAATATAGGTAAGGTAAAGGAGGTTGTTAGGTTAGTGTGGGGAGCAGTGAGACCTGGCATTGGGAGTGTCTCTGGGACGCCAGAGATCACTGTCTAGCCTCCTGGAGGTGTCGTGGGACCAACTAGGCGAAACACCGGTGAAAGGAGGTTCCCACCCGATGACCCCAAAGACATGTTAGTTATCACTGCTCATTGGTCTGTATAGTTAAGCCTTGCCATAATAGTTTGTCGTAGGGCTTAGGAGGTTATTCACTGAGTGCTGATCCCTTCTTATTTATTTATTTATTTACTTATTTATTTATTTTTTTTTTAGAGCACAAACTTCTTGTGTTTATTTGAATTCAGAACTAGCCCAGCTAGTGACTGCTGTGAACAGGGCAGCTGACAACAAGGGAAAGACCATGTGACCGCTTGGAAAGACAGCTGACAGGAGGGAAAAGACCCCAATGGTGCTGGCATGGGTGAGCAACCCATGGTAGCAGTGGTGAGGCCTAGCAGCCTTACTACAACCAAAAATTAGCTACAGCCAACATAGGAAAAATACCCCAAGAGTCAGCGAGAGCAGGGTGGAAGATGACTCACAGGTGGATTACGGTAACAGACATTGGAGCGGACACGACTATGACTTGGATCTGTGACTCAGTGAAGGATAGGGGCACGGACCTATCCACCAGTGCTAGAATTAGCAGCAGTCAGGGCAAGGTGAGCGCATCTGTAGAGGATAAAAGTAGCACAGTTGAGAACAAGATGCTTCAGGTTTGTCCTTGCGGCTGGCAGAAAGTAACATCAGTGAGAGGCCTCAGAACTCATCAGGAAAGAAGAAGTGTGTGGCAAAGAAAGGGCAGAGTAGCCGCATTGATCAGTACTTCCTAAGAAGTCAGTCGAGTAAGTCGGATGAGGTCCAGCAGCAGGTAGAAAACCACAGTTCGCAGGATATCAGTAACGCTGCCACTGAGAGGAGGGGGTAGTAAGAGAAGATGCAGGTGACACTGAGGCCAGTATGCTAGCCAGAGAGAGAACCATGGAGCAAAGGTTAGAGTTAGATGGCCTAGAGCAAATGACAGTAAAGAATGGGAGATAGTTAATAGAGATTTGTCAGTAATCTTGAGTAGGCTTAGAGGAAATGCAATGGAAAGGTTAGAAAAGATGGGAGATATAATGTATTCATATGGTGTAGAGAGGTTTGGGGTGCATGAGAGAAAGAGGAGTGAGAGGGTACAGTCAGGTAAGTCTAGGCGGCAGAGAGAAATAGAGAAGTTAGTCAAGGAAAGGAGACAGTTAAGAAAGCAGTGGACAAAGGCTACAGAAGAAGAAAGGGAGGAATTAAGGTGTTGCAAGAGGAGTTGAGAAGCAGGCTAGCAGTTCTTAGAAGGGCAGAGCATCTCAGGAAAAAGAGGAGGAAGAAGGAATATGCTAGGACAGGTTTTTCAGGGACCCTTTTAAGTTTGTTAAAGGATTGTTCAGCCAGGAAAGGAGGGCAGCTTAAAGCAGTCAGGCTAGAGGTTGAAGAATATTTGAGAAACACATATTCAGATTTGGAGAAGAATAGGATATTAGGGTTCCCACCTGATATCCCTCGATTAGGAGTGATAGAGCATGAGATGGATGTCAGGCCACCTAGGTGGAAGGAAGTTCAGGAGGTGGTCAGGCGTGCAAAGGCTTCTTCGGCCCCAGGGCCTAATGGAGTCCCCTACCGGGTTTATAAAAGTGCGCCTGATACCCTTAAATTTTTGTGAAACAGCTAAGAATAGTTTGGGAAAAACAAATTATACCAAGAGCATGGCGTAGGGCAGGGTGTCCTCATTCCTAAGGAGAAGAGTCTGTGACCTTAGCCAGTTCCGGATGATTTCTCTCTTGAATGTGGAGGGGAAGATTTTCTTTAGTGTAGTAGCGCAGAGACTAGCTAGTTACTTAGAAAGGAATAGCTTAATAGATACCATGGTGCAGAAGGCAGGAATACCAGGTTTTTCAGGGTGTTTAGAGCATACTAGCATGATCTGGCACCAGATTCAGGCAGCGAAGATTAACAAAAGGGACCTACACGTAGTATTTTTAGATCTTGCAAATGCATTTGGTTCAGTTCCGCACAGCCTCATTTGGAGTGCGTTTGACTACTTCAGAGTGCCACAGGTAGTTGTTAACTTAGTGAAAGCATACTTTCAGGATATTAGGTTGTGTCTAAGTACAGCAGGTTTCACAACAGGTTGGCAGAGGCTAGAAATAGGCATCATGGCAGGGTGTACAATTTCTCCGTTAGCATTTACTATGGCAATGGAAGTAATCATCAGGGCTTCTAAGTGGGTGGTAGGTGGGAGAGATGGCAGAATGGTTGCATCTTCCACCAGTTAGGGCTTACATGGATGACATGACACTGGTGACCACAACAATGCCATGTACAAAGAGGCTACTAGAGAAGGTAAATAAGAACCTCAAGTGGGCCAGCATGAAAATCAAGCCTAGTAAATCTAGAAGCATCTCGATATGTAGAGGGAAATTAAGTGATAGGAAGTTTGTCATAGATGACGAGGACATCCCAACAATTAGGGAAAAGTCAGTAAAGAGCTTAGGTAGGTTGTACAATGTAGAGTTGAATGATAAGGAACAGGTGGTGAAATTTAGAAAAGATGTGGCTGAAGGATTGGATAGAATAGATAAATCAGAACTTCCAGGAAAGTTGAAGTTGTGGTGTTTGCAATTTGGGCTATATCCTAGGTTAATATGGCCACTGTCAATTTATGAAATTCCAATAACTGTTGTGGAGAGAATTGAAAGGTTGGTTAGCTCCTACATTAGGAAGTGGTTGGGCGCTCCTAGATGCCTAAATAGTGTTGCATTGTATGGAAAAGGGATACTTCAGCTGCCAGTAACTAGTTTAACAGAGGAATTTAAATGTACCAAGGTCAGGACAGAGCTCTTGTTAGCTGGGAGTAAGGATGTGGTAGTTAGGAGTGTGGTTCCAAATCCAACCAAGGGGAGGAAGTGGAACCCAAGATCGGCAGTTCAGGAGGCAGAGGCAGCTCTTAGACATGCAGAGATTGTAGGTAATGTTCAGTTTGGCCGGGGAGGCCTGGGGCTTGGCTCAGGTAAACCGGTATGGAATACAGCAGGCCTCAAAGATAAAAGAAAGCTGGTTGTAGAACAGATACGCAGACAGGAAGAGATAGTAAGGTGTGCAAAGGTAGTGGCCCAGGCTAAACAGGGACAGTGGTTGAATTTGGAAAGTGTAGAGATGAGGAAGCTTAGTTGGAGGGACCTGTGGAGTATGTAGGGGAATCGTATTAGATTCCTGATAGGGCTACATACGATGTCTTACCAACCCCAGAACCTAAAACTGTGGGTAAATGAGGACCCATGCCCATTGTGTTCACTTACCGAAACTTTAAAGCAGATTTTTTCAGGTTGCAAAGTTAGCTTGTCACAAGGCAGATATACATGGCGACATAATCAGTTGTTGAAATGTTTAGCTGCAGGCATCGAAGGGAAACTAAGACAGGTGAATTCAGAAGGTGTTAAGGATAGGAGTTTAGTAATTCAGTTTGTCCGTGAGGGAGAGAAATACAGAAGGGATAAGTTAGTGAGGAGGCAAAGGTGTGGCCGCCTAGAAGGTGCTTGTGATTGGAAATGCAAGTAGATTTAGGGGGAAAGCTTGTTGTTCCTCAGGAAATAGTCTGTACCAGGCAGAGGCCTGACTTAGTGTTGTGGTCAGTGAGTCAACAGATAGTTTATTTCATCGAGCTGACAGTTCCTTGGGAAGACTCAGTGGAAGAAGCATATGAAAGAAAAAAGCTTAGATATGCAGACTTAGGAGCAGAAGCTGAGCAGCGAGGATGGAAGACTAGGATTTGTCCAGTGGACGTGGGGTGTAGATTCATAGCAAGATCAACTGTCTCACTCCTGGGAACTCGGAGTGCGGGACAGAGTTTGAGGAAGACAGTGAGGGAAATGTCAGATGAAGCAATTAAATGCAGCCAGTTTATCTATTACAGAAGAAATAATGTCAGCTGGGGCCAGCAGGGGAACTACTAAGCAGGGCACATAACTCCTTGAGATCAGGTGGAGAGATCCACTTCCTGTCAGGAGAAATCCAGGAAGAGGAAGTATTTAAGTGTGGAGTGGCCTATTGGAATCCATTTTGTTTGAGGCCATGCGGCAAGGTGAGTGTGCTTGCTGATCCTGTAAGTCCAGTTAGCTCCTTTAACTTTAGCTTATATTGTAGTTATGCTATGTAGTGTGTGAAATAGAGTATGGTGAATGTGACAGGAAAGCTAGTATCAGCATTGCTTCTGCCTGGAGCTCGCATGTATGGAGCCTGGGTTTGGTTGAAGCTGGCAGTGCTGTTTGGGCTGAGAAAGCCATCTCTAAGAAAGGAGGAAAACCAGGACGAGGACGGTAAGTTAAGAGATCGAGTGTCAAATCTCAACCCATAATGTATGAGAACATGCTGCAAAGTGAGTGTGTTTGCTGATCCTGTGAGTTCATTTATCTCCTTTAACTTTAGCTTACATTGTAGTTATGCTATGTAGCGTGTGAAATAGAGTATGGTGAATGTGCTAGTAAAGGTAGTATCAGCATTGCTTCTGCCTGGAGCTCGATAAACGGAGCCTGGGTTTGGTTGAAGGTGGCAGTGCTGTTCTGTTTGGGCTGAGATCACTGTCTAGCCTCCTGGAGGTGTCATTGTTGTGAGGGCTCGTCTTGGGAGGTAGACTGTACAGCCTAACCCGGCGGGGGAGTGTGATAGCCTAACAAGGCTTCCCTCCCTGGGTCTACCTCCTCTGTGGTAATATAGGTAAGGTAAAGGAGGTTGTTCGGTTAGTGTGGGGAGCAGTGAGACCTGGCATTAGGGGAGTGTCTCTGGGACGCCAGAGATCACTGTCTAGCCTCCTGGAGGTGTCGTGGGACCAACTAGACGAAACACCGGTGAAAGGAGGTTCCCACCCGATGACCCCAAAGACATGTTAGTTATCACTGCTCATTGGTCTGTATAGTTAAGCCTTGCCATAATAGTTTGTCGTAGGGCTTAGGAGGTTATTCACTGAGTGCTGATCCCTTCTTATTTATTTATTTATTTACTTATTTATTTATTTATTTTTTTTTTTAGAGCACAAACTTCTTGTGTTTATTTGAATTCAGTGTTAACAACGTTACTGATACTATTCTTTCTCACACCTTCAACTCAAACCACCAAAATATATCATTTAATCATTACATTCATATCAGAAACATGCAGGAGACTAGTCCACTGATGGACGTAAATGGCCAGTCTGCGTTTGAGGGGCGGGACTTAGTGAAGGGTCAGTTGACTTTTGGTTTGCTCCCAGGTGAAAGTCTGGACTGTGTTTGACCCACCCACCTCACCTCCCACCCATCCTATGCAGACTTTCTTGCTCTTGCTCAGCAGTTGCTCAGATACTGCGTGTGAGTATCTGACGTCAAGGGCCATGAACCAAGCCTCGGTATTTGACGAGTTGGGAGTGAGAACGAGCTGACTCTACATTTGTGTTCTGGCTCATTACATCATCCTTTATTTTAACGTTTTCTGAATGACAGACACCCTCCAGATTTGCTGTTCTGACAGTGTTTGGACCACACACACACACACACACACACACACACACACACACACACAGGTCAGTGATAATGGCAAAGCTTAGCATGACAAATAGCTTTAATAGCAGAGGATTAGGACCTCAGAGGGAGATTAATATATATGCAGAGGTTTAATATTATGTAAAGGATACTGTGTGTGTGTGCGTGTGTGTGTGTGTCCACAGGGTGTATGCTGAGTCGATGGGACTGACATGTCAGCCTTGATGGATAAACACGTGAAAGGGTAAAAGGAGGTGAAAGCATCCCATAACCTGAGGACACAGACATGCAAACACATACACATTAAATCCGCTCTGTGTCCTCACACACACCTTCTATCTGACTGACATCAACAGTGACATGTGTCTCCTTCCTCCTCGCTACAACTCCTCTTCTTCTCTCTGGATATTTGCTGTCAAACGTGGTCGCAGACAGTTTTATAAGGAGGTGATGAAATCAACTTGTGCAAACTTGTGATGCTGAATTTTGTGGTGAGGTCTCAGGAAATGTTTTCTTCTGATGACTCCTCCAGGAAGGTCATATTTGTCCAGGTGTGTCTGCACAGTAGAACAGTGCACCACCACTTCAGAGTCTGAGAAATCTTCCTGCAGGTCTTTCGCAGTCAAACAGCGGTTTTGATTTGCCTTTCTAACAATCCTACGAGCAGCTCTCTCTGAAAGTTTTAATCTTGACCACCACAGTTCGTGTTAACTGCCATTTCTTACTGACATGACAAACTTTGCTATCTTCTTATAGTCTTCATCACCATCACCTGTCCTTTCCTAACGACGACTGTGAACAAGCTCATTAAGGTCTGAGACCCTGGGAAAAGTTGTCTGAGAGCTCAGATGTCTTGCGGTGCCCAAACTTTTGCACGGTGCTGCTTTAATTTTTATCACTCTAAACTTGTACGAAACAAAAAAATGACAGTAATCGTGCTTAAAATGTTGAAATGTTTAATCTTTAACTTGATGCCTTTTGCAGATCAGTTTGTCTTCTACTCACTTAACTATTCACAGTAAAATGAGTTGTGACCAGGTGTGCCCAAACTTTTGCATCCCGCTGTATACTTTGCCATATGAACGGCTGAATCTGATGCTCAGCTGTAAAAAAACATATGGCCGTGTTTGCACTACAATATCATCAGCACAACATCTTTCACTATTTCTCCTCAACTACAGAGACAATTCTCCTATTCGGATGTGAATGCCCACTCTGCAGAAGTCCCTGGATGGATGCTACACCAGAATGCTGCATGCAGTGCTGAACACTAACCAGGGCGAACACATCACCATCAAGAAGCTCTATGGAGAGCAGCCTGGGGTGAGCAGGAAAACAGCATCAAGGAGACTGAGACTGGCCGCTCACTGCCACAGACACCAGAAGCTCCCAGCTGGTGTTGTGTGGACCCAAAACATGGACATTGTTCACAAGGACATCCCACGTCAACATGTGTGGACGTCCTAAAGAGAGATGCAGGAGCAGAAAGCAGTGGCGAGCCAGCCAGATGCACGGAGGATTGATGCAAGTGATGCGCACTTCATGGTGCTAACAGCGGCTGCCAAACATTTTGTGAATTTGCCCCTAAGTTTTCTGTAACCATGGAGATGGTGCCAGCTTTGCCACTGGCAAGTGGCATGTGTGAGTGTCAGCTTGTGAGCGACAGAGTCTCTGAGTGTGAATTATTTTGTGAGCAAGCTCTGGCTACTGGAGGACAATTCTGAATATAGGAGTCTCACTTGCTCTGAGTGTGTCTGTGAGTGTGGAGCAGCATACTGAAGAGCGCTGCACTCCCACAGTGACCTGCTCTACTTTATTCACTACAGATCATCCATCGCTCTTTCCCTCCTCTCCTCCTGCTCTCTGCTTGCACTTCTTCTTCTGTTCCCCTTGTCTTCTCTTGTTTCAGAATCATTACTGCAATGTGCGCATGCGTAATAGTCTCATTTCAGTAAGGCAAATGAACTCAAACACATCATACCACAACTTTTTTGGTGCTTGATACAAAGGGAAAACTCACCCAGTTCTCATTTTCAATGACTAATGGTACCAGCAAAGCCTTCCCCTTTAAGACAGGTCACATGTGTACGTGATGTAGTCTATTGACGTTTGTTTTTTGTACAAAAGTATCATAACCAGGCAGTGAAATGCAGACTCTTAGGGAGTCACAGCAGTCGGCAAAAAAGTGTGTCGATAAGCTCAGGTTCCAGTTTACACAATGTACAGAGGGCCATGTTTTATGTTTGCTGCACAGGAGAAATTGAGCATCTGTTTGATGCAACATTTTCATGATGTTTAGCGACCATTCTTCACCTCAGAGTTGCCAGACTGTAAAATCTAGTTAACTGCAATGAGCCAGGCTAAAGCTAACTGAGTTACCTTCAAGAGGTCGACCCGAGGTCTCCCAGTTTAGAGCCACAAGGGGGGAAAGTAGACTTGCACAGATTAATCGGCAGTGCTCAGAATCGGGCCGGTTTTCACGTGATCGGCCATGACCTGCGACCGGCCGGTCAGTCTAAAATATGCCAATTTAACGCTGGTCAAATTCCCGGCGTGCCACATGATTGACATGGTGTAACATCAACAGGACACACATTCAGATTCAGATTCAGAATACTTTATTAATCCCCGGGGAAAATTGTTTTTGTTCCAATGCTCCGTGCAAAGTAGAAATAGAAATACAGCATGAATGGAAACAAGAGATAAAGATGAAGATATAAATAAAATACTAAAATAGACAATGAAATAAATGAAATAAAATATTAAAGTAGACATTAAAATAAAATAAAATAAAATAAAATAAAATATTAAAGTAGACATTAAATAAAAAAATAAAATAAAATATTAAAGTAGACAATAAAATAAAAATAAATAATAAAATAGTAAAGTAGACAATCTGAAATATATACAATATACAATGAAATGGTTGTAGCGTTATAAATGAAATGAGAATGAGTAGTTATATTGTTTGTTTTGTTTTATAAATAGCCAAATGAGTCCGATCATCAGAGGGAAGAGTTGTACAGTTTAATGGCCGCAGGTAAGAATGACTTCCTGCATTTTTTTCAAACCACCACTGCGCACAAGATATTGCAATATTTTCTATCTTTGCTTTATTAGAACATTTTAACTGCCTTCCGTGCACATGTGCAACTCACAGCTTGGGCAATGTGAGGAAGTGAAACATGGGCGGCTTCTCACCTTAATCATTCACGCACACACATCAAAAGAGAGAAGGAGAAAGTTGTTAATTGTCCGTGTTAAACTCAACTGCAGAGCTCTCACTGCTGCACTGTGCCGCCTGAAACTGACGAGGGGCGTGTCCACGTGCCGAAGATGCGCATGTCCTGAAGGTCCTGAAGACCTGTGTGAATTTTCCACAGGAGATATTTTTACCTTTTTGTCTACTCAAGAAATTACCCACAAATGCTCTACACCAAGAATTATTATTTTATTTATCAATGTTTTTATTTATGTATGCCTTTTTTACTTATTTATTTTAATACTGTAGCTGAAGTTATATTTGAGCAAAAAGGAAAATGTTTCTTAACCTGTGTCACTGTTTTTGTTTGCTTGAGATGATTATTGAGAAGCTGTTTGTATCTTGGTTAAAATGTTCTGATAAAGCAAAGGTAGAAAATACTGCGATATCTTGTGTGCAGTAAAGTGGTTTGAAAAAAAATGAAATCGGAATCGGCCGTCCAAACACTCTGCAAATCGGAAATCAGTATCAGCCAAAAAATCGGTGCAAGTCTGGTGGAAAGGTAATACTAACACTGATGTTAACCTACAAGAGAAGTCTTTCCATCTCACCACCTGTTGAGGTAAAACTGTTCTGATCACTGGGACGACAACTTACAACCTTTGGTAAACCCCACTTGGTCTGGGTGGGTCATTGTTTTTATGAGGTTGTCAAAGTTTTGTGAGCAATTTGCCATCACTGCACACAGAGATAGGGCAATAACTCCCATATTATTGTGGGTCTTTTCCTTTTTTCTTTTTTTTTAGAATTAATGTAATCGTCTTCCTTAATGTCTGAGTCAAAAGTTTTAAGCAGTTCAGGGGAGAGTTGCTCAGCACACGTTTTATAAAGTTGACACAGTATTCCGTCTACATTAGGAGCTTTGCGGCCAGATAATGACTTGATTGTGTGCAGCAATTCCTCAGCTGTTATCGGCCGGTCCAGCCATTGCAAGACTTCATTAGATAGTTTTAACAAATTCAGGTGCTCAAAAGAAAAGCTTTGGTTTTATCATTGTCTGGCTGACCATCTGCAGGGTGTAGTTCTTCATAGTATTCTTTAGAGGGTTAGATTAACCTCCTCGTGGGTGGTGGCGAGTTTGCCTGTTTTATCTTTAACTCCTGCAAATGATAAGAAGCTTCTCGGTCCTTTAACTGACAAGCCAAGAGTTTCCCGGCCTTTTCTCCCAGTTCATGCCATTTTTGTTTAGGCCTAAAAAGAGAGTCCTCTGCTTTCTTAGAGAATATTATATCACATTCATATTAAGCTTTAACTAGGTCTGAGCTTTGAGGGGTTCTTGAGATACTGAGTTCACAAGGATCGGGCAGACAGACAACCCGAAAACATAATGCCACAGTGAGGAGGCATAAAAAACAAAAGTGTCTGGATTGTGATCAAAGCTTAAAATAAAACATAAAGTAAAGATGTCTGCATCTTCAGCAGCCCTAAATCTGACTGCAGCACTTTGAACCATCTGATCATAACAAACACTGAACACACAGACGACTGCGCATGTGTCATCACCCACTTCTGCATCTCAGCGATGAAGGCGTCTTCTTCCCCTCGCCTTCCCCTCCAGGGTTAAATAGGGATAGCGTTACACAATGCAGCACTGAGCTGAGTGTGTGTGTGTGTGTGTGTGTGTGCAGGCCTTCAGAGTGTGTCAGCGGGGTGCATGTATGGGGGAGGGGGAGGGAAGCCCTCGCTTTTGCCGAGTAGTAAAACCTGCTATGCAATATTTATACCTCTTCTCTCCTCTTCTCCTCTCCTACATCCGCCTCCTCTCCCTCTCTCTGTCCATCGTCCCACAGATCTCTCTCTTCTCCTCCCTCGTCAGCCTTCAAACGCTTCCCTCCACAGCTTCATCCCTTTTTAATCCTCCTGTACTTCCTCTCCAGTCTCTTCCATTATGCCTCCTCCCATCTCCTCTCCTCCTGTTTACTCTACATCCTTCACTCTGCTGCTTCCAGTACCTGAGACTAATCCCAACCTTCATCTTCACCCTCTTCTCTCCTGAGTTTCCCTCTCATGTATGTATGTTCATGTATGAAGGTTTACCCCAAGTACACGTTTCTTGGCGGGGGGGTTTCATCTTGAGCCCCTTTTACACATGCACCTCAACCCAGAACCCATCATTACCTGGAGGAGCCGTATGTGAGAATGCAAATAACCAAACCAGTTGGACCGGACTTTAAACAGATTTTATCCTGCCAGCTCCCCAGTGCAGAGTCTGTGTAATGTCCGATTGAGCCCACGTGTGAATGGACTGTCCGGAGAATTCACAGCAAGCAGGTGGACGTGTTGATGATGTGTCTCTCATGGCACTGGAGAGAAACCGGAAGTATAAAAACATCAGAGGGTGAAGAAAAAGGGTCATTTACGCGAAGACGCCTACTAATTTCTAAGAGGAGAGATGATGAGTTTTGGGAACTTCTGTTGGTGCCAAAAAAGGCAGACAAATTCAAGAACCACAACCAAAGTTTATGACTAAATTACAGCTTCAGCTTCATAAACAAAACACTTTGCTTTTTCAGTCAGACAGTCTCCTGATGTGTGAACAAAAATCTCCAGACATTAGAGCTGATTGTCCAGATCGAGATCATGTGAGAAAATGACTTTGCAGTGCAGTAAATCATGTCACAATCCGTCATGCCATCTTTGGTTTCTTGGTTCTTAAAGGGAAATTTCAGTTTATTTCAACCTGTCTCCTATCGTCCTAAATTTGTTTCAAGTGACTAGTGATGAAAAATAACAGTTAGCATGTTAGCCATTAGCCTAAATACAGCTGGGGCGCATAGTAGCATCAGACCTGTTAAAACGTAAGTGAACGGGCAACCTTCAAGTGCAAAGTTAGTCCACTAAACAAGCTTTTTTTTTTACCACAAAGACCGCCTCATATCGTTAGGATAAATGTCAGAGAACATATAGAAAACGACACGTAAACGTGTTGTCTTACCTTACCGGTGTGCTGCCATGTTTGTTTACCATTTAGCTCTGCTTTCCAAAGTGCGGCCGAAATATCGCGAGAACAAGCAGCAACAGCTGGAAGGCAGAACCGGACAGTAGCCTGAAAAGTTCATTCATTCATTTTATGAAAGATTTATAGAATAATGGCTGACTTTTTGCCAGACTTTGACTTTGTGGAGGAGGAATTTGATTTTGCAGAGTTTGATGGCCGCCCTTATTTAGTTGAGCCAGAATACACTGACGAAGAGCTTCGTGAAATTGAAGAACGGAGGAGGAGAGAGAGAGAGAGGCGCAACAGGTAGAGGACGAGAGAGGAGGAATGGTTGCTGCAAGGCTGCGCAGCTCTGGAGATTGGTGGTGTACCTGTGAATGCTGTGCCCCAGTGCCCACAGAAGAGGAATGCCTCTGTTGCAAGGAATGGGACCGGTTGCAGCCTTATTTTCAAGGCCTGGATGTGACCGAGGACGAGACACCTCCACCTGGAGTAGTATCCAGCTGGGCTTTATCTAGAGCTCGCCAGATATATTTCGGCCGCGCTTTGGAAAGCAGAGCTAAATGGTAAACAAACGTGGCAGCACACCGGTAAGGTAAGACAACACATTTATATGTCGTTTTCTACATGTTCTCTGACATTTATCCTAACGATATGAGGCGGTCTTTGTGGAAAAAAAAAAAAGCTTGTTTAGTGGACTAACTTTGCACTTGAAGGTTGCCCATTCACTTACATTTTAACAGGTCTGACGCTACTATGCGCCCCGGCTGTATCTAGGCTAACGGCTAACATGCTAACTATTATTTTTATGTCACTAGTCACTTGAAACAAATTTAGGACGATAGGAGACAGGTTGAAATAAACCGAAATTTCCCTTTAAGGTTACGGAAAGAAATCAGTCTCAACACCAGAGACAGCTAATGTGTGGTCTGTGATGCTCAAAACAAGAATACAAATGCATGATGATAATTTGTGAGAAGGTTGTTGCATTCACAAAAACATCTTCTTATTCATAACTCCAAGTAACTGAAGGCTAAAATAACTCCACCTCAAAGATGTCTGATCATGTAACCTTAGCATTAATTAGCTGCAGCTGATCTAATCTGTCGGCGCTGAGGTCTGTCACTGTGGTGAGAGTCAGCTAAAACTGAGAAGCCTAATTCCAATACAGTGTTTTCCATTGTTCTTTGCTAATAACAGAAGAGTGAGGACAGATGAGGTTTTGACAAATTATTCGTTGTTGCAGAACTCAACAAATGCCGTGTGGTATTCTGCAGAGCATTCAGAACCTTACATCTCTAGTTGTTCAACATTTTTGTTTTCTAGCAGAGAGTTAATTCCACTATCATATCTGTATGCTAAATATGATGCTACCGCAGCAGCTGGCTAGTTTGGCAAAGCATAAAGACTGACAATGGGGAAGCAGCTAGACAGGCACTTAGGTGAGACGGCCCCCAAGCTGGAGATCAATGTTCTAGACCTGTTGCTGTGTTTCCAGCGGCTTCATTGCCACCAAAAGCTGGTGTTTTTTTGCATTTGCATTTTGCAAACTGCACCAAAGTCTGTTTGGAAGTGGACCGAGACCCACCTTTTCGAGGTGTCTCTGGTTGTTTGGTCTGCACAAAGGTTTGATTGACACCTTTCACACCAGCCCAGATGAACCGTACCAACTGCACAAACCAACCTGAACTGGTTAGGTGTGAAAGCACCCTAAAAGACAAGATGCTAGCTGTGTGTCTATCCAGCTGCAAAGCAATCACAAGCTAAGGCAGCCTCACGCGACCAGCCTCCCTTACTTCGGAATGGGAGTCTGGGGACATTCGTCTTTCGTTTTGTAATAGAAATGGGCGGGGATATCCAGACCACGTGAACTTTTACCGTATCTTGGTAAACAGACCAAAACATCTGTCTTCTCCTGCGCAAGGAATTTTAGACAGAGTCGCTGTAAGGCAAGGCAAGTTTATTTGTATAGCACAATTCAACACAAGGTAATTCAAAGTGCTTTACAGAGACATTAAAAGCAAGACACAATTTAAAACAATAAAAACAGTCAACTAAAAAGGGAAATAGAAATTGAGAATGATAGTGATAATAAAATACAGTAACATAAAATAAAAACAGGCTCAATACATTGCATCTAAGAGCAGTAAGAAGTAGAATAATAAAAGGCATAAATCAGCACAGTGTGTAGTTAAAAAGTACGGGCAGTAGAATACAGCAGGTAAGTATTTAATCTAAGAGTACGCTTCAGTAAAGAATAGTGTTTTTAGCCAGAAGTACACGGATTTGGATCCAATCACATCACTGCCGCTGGGAGCCAGCACTAGTTCTATTACAGCTCTCCTGTGTCCACAGACGACAGAGTCAGCCAGTGTGCTGACGTCATCAGCATCTGTGTAAGAGACTAAAGGCTCATTTATGCTCCTTTTACGTACGAAAATGTATACGTCCGTTTCAAACGATGTTACCGTCACTGCCCACATACTTCCATGCACCCTTTACGTTGGCATGGATGTTAACCAATATATCCACCAGGGGGCAGCCCAGCGTCAAAAGTGTATGACAACAACAAACTCAAAAACAAACATGGCGACTGTGGAGGAGATATTGATAATGTACCTCTTGCATAAAAGACAAAAACAGAGGCAGCGTTGTAGGAGACGGTGGTCGGTGAGGCCGTTAAATACATCGTGACTGGAGGACGGAGAATTCTTTTCTCTAGTACTGCCGATGAGAGAAATTGAATTGTTATTTCTTCTTCGTGTCTCACTAGAGCTACGTATCGGGTAGTGACAGCAACACTGGCCCCACGGTTCCCGGTGGTACTGCTCTGTTTGGCCTGTATCCGTAAGCTTTATGGAAACGTGCCGAAATACGGAGCACGGACAGATATAACAGATATGACAGACATAAATGAGCCTTAAAGCTAAAGCTGCTGTCAGCCCTAGAGTGGTCTCCTCTGGTCTGAATCAGGGACTCATGTTGTTCCAAAGTTGTATAATTGCCTAGAGTTGGTTCGTGTTCTCACGGCAGCATTTACAAGAGGACCAGATCAAATGCCTTGTGTGAGAAAGCTGCTCTTGATTGGTCAGAATTTCCATGTGGGAAAAATCCAGGAAGTAAAGCAAACGTTGAAGAAGAGTACACTTGCAAGATAAATGTGACACTTTCTAATGTCACAATGGAGGGACAACTACGCAGGTTGATTTTAGCGCTGCTCATCGTGGACTATATTGCTGTCATTGTTCATTTTAGTCAAAGCATACAGTTTGAAAACGAGGCAAACGCGGCTCCAACTAGAAAACAATGTTTTGATGCATTGGATGTGCTGAATGTGCATATTAAGGCAGTACAGGAGGAGGTGCACATTAATAATCCTCCAGGACTGTAACATGCTCATGTTTAACCCAAACAATGTGTCATGTGACTGCAGTTGCTTCACATCCAGGTCGAACACCTTCTCACCACAAACCAACCGCACCAGAGTTCCTTTGGAACCGGACTGAGACCACCTCTTCAAGAAGGTCTCAGTCTGGTTGTTTTGGTGCACACCTGAGTGTGATTGCTGTGTTCACACCTGCCCAAACGAACCTCACTGAGGAGGGGAACCAACCTGAGTTCGAGTGAACCAAACCAAACGGGTTAGGCGTGAAAGCACCATAAAGGAAGGAGCATTGCTGTGGAGCCTTGAGGTCAGTGTAAGCCACTGTAAACCCCACTAACCAAAACATCACTGCTCCACTGCCTCTCAGCCCACATCGTATGTATCATCATTTCAGAAACCAAAAACTCTGTTTCATATCTCGCTTTTGCAATTCCTCTCACCAGCTGCCTCTGTTTATTTATCTCCCGTCCTATCACCATCCTCTCAAAGTCCTCTGCTCCTCTCAAAGTATATACTGTACCTCCGCCTGGCTTGATCCATTTTTAGCACCAACACACAATCGTTTCATGCTGTTCTGTTGCTGCACGATCACCCTTTAACAAGCTCTACACGGGTCCTCTTCACCTGTCACACACACACACACACACACACATATATATAGACTCTTACACACACAGTTTGACCCATTTTCAGTAATGAGGGATTTTTATTCCTCCTATGCTTCCCCCAAACACCCCGCTCCGACAATCACACACCGGGCAGGAAGGAAAGAAGACAACATCCATTAGTCTTCTCTCTCATCTGCACCTGTGTGCTTACAGTACATGTCCTCATCCTCCTGGCTCATATCTCATGTTGTGTCTCTATTCTTTGCTAATCAGCGTCTGTCACTCTGCATGTGCGTGTACAGGTTTTATTTGGCCATGAAACACACACACGATAATTCCACAGATTCCACATCATCTAAGAAAGAGTTTTTCTTTGTGTTCGGAGACGACATCTCGGCTGTTCCCTCTCAAACATGACATCAGCGCAGAGATGCCCCGCAGGTGTGTTAATGCCGTCAAGTGTTCAGTGTTCAGCCTTCGTCTAACAAGGTGACAATCTATTTTAATAAAGGCATCTTTCACGTCTCAGACCTCATGGCCACACCGCCAGGAAACTATTTTGTAAGTGTGAAGATGACTCAGCTGTTAAAAGGCATCTCATAATCATGATTACCTTCAAGGCAGAAATCACTGAGCACAGAATTGTCTTTTATTCAAGACTACTTCCGTGTTTTCATGTCTCATAATTTCCTGATTAGCTCCTAAAGGCAAAGAGTCACTGAGCGCAGGAACCAACCAACAACTTTAATTATACAATGCTGATGACACTCTGCTGTACGTACTATGCGTTTACTGCATTCTGAAGGAAACCGTGGTGTGATAGATTGGGAGGACCAAGAAGAATCCTGATTGTTCTGTAGTAGGGATGCAAATAGTTAACTGGTTAATCACCAAGAATATATTTGACCGGTTGTGCATGTCAGTCTACAGGTTCATTTTGTCCCTGAGTTTTCTGCACCACCCGGGTCTGGTGGGAGTTGATGGGCACCCTCTGCAGGTGAAAGGCAAACAGCTTATTTTGAATTGCAAAACCCATTTAGCATTTTTAACTCTGGTAAGAAAGTTAGCTCTGTTAGCACCGTTAGCAGTGTCAGCACAACTAGTGGTGCTTATATAACAGACAAAGGTTTTACAGCTCATGAAGCCTTTTATTCACCAGGGCCACCTCAGGGAGGACTGGAGGGTGGCCATCATGTTTCCACAGTAACGTTGCCCCACCACAGTAGGTCAGGATGCTATTAGCAGTGGCAACGGTTAGTGGCTAACTGTTGACCCTGCTAGTACAGCCCAATCAGGATTTTTGAACAAATTTAATGCTAATCACACCTTATGTGGTATTCATACTTCTGTGTTGAATCGATGCTGTAAATACAGCATAGGTTCTGCATCCACATAGAGCCATGACGTGCACCTCCCCAGAACCATTTCCCTCAGTGGAAACAAAGCTTCTATTTACTTTAATTTCACAGATAAGAAACAATAAATTGTGAAGACAATAAAGCCTCCACAAAAAAATCATCTTAAGTCTTGTGTGTGATTTATCCTGGCTTCATATGAGCAGAGGAAATCTCTGCTAGCTGCTAGGCTAATTTATACAATGTAAAATCCCATAGGCTTGTGCTAGTAACGTTAGCATGTTGTATTTGTGGGGAAAATCTGTGTTTGTCTGTGAATGCTGCGAGTTATAGTGAAGCTGATTTGTGTTTGAAACTGTCTCTGTTAAGACATGTTAAATGTGTGTTAAATGCTCACAACGGTGTAGGCTACAGCGTAGCTTCAGACCACAGCTTAAGACAGCAAAAACAAAACTGGTAGTTTTTCAGTGAGTCATTGCTGCATTTCCAGATTTTACCATCAAAATCAGGTATTTCAAGCTAAAACAACACATTAACCACAATGTTGCTTGAACATAATATATAATTTTTATATTTCTTTACAGTTAGGTTGGATGGTCAATTTGAAAATTGATCGACAGTCAGGTAAAAGTCATTTGAAAATCTGCAGGAAAGTCTGGTCGTGGTTGAAGCCGTGCCAGCAGTGCAAGGAGCAAAAATTAGTATCTTCGGAAATCGCTGATCATATTAAATAAAAATGACCTCTGTTTGAAGTTACAGTTGGGTCTGATGTTGATGTCCGTAATGTTGATAAGGTTTTTAGCAACTTATCAAATGCCATCAGGGACTGAGTTAAGGGACATGAAGGTGTAGGTGACTGATGTGGTGGTTATTGGAGACGAAAATTTGCAGATCTGTTTTTTTTATTATTATTATTATTATTTGTCAAGGTTTCCTTAAGGTGACAGGCAATGTGACCTTACAGAGTGCATGTAACATTTGTTATTCAGAAACTGAGTGCCGTGTGTTCTTCTTTGTGGCTGCATTGTATTGCCCCTGTGTTGGGCTTTCAGTGAGATCCACCCCAAATTTTTAGGTGCATGTGAATCCTAAATTTGCACTGCTTCCTTACTGTACCATATACTGTATATGCTGTTTATCCCTGCTGTGCTGGTATGAAGCATTCTCCCTTTCTTATTCTTTTTTTTTTCATCTTGCACATTTCCCAGCTCTCTCTGTCTTATAAACCTCTCTGCCTGCACAAACACACTCACACACAGTGCATATATAATTGCAGTGGAGCTCTCTTGTAATGTACTCTAAGGTCTCAGTGGGGATCTCCTTGTCAGGGTTTATAAAGAGGGATCTTTATCCTCGGCACACTCTAAGTGCTTTGTTGTTGTCACATCTTCAGTCTCTTGTGACACACACTTCTGTTCGTCCAAACGTGTAGCTTATATGTGACGAGCTCCCTATTTCTGTTCATTTCTCTCCCACATTTCACCGTCTCCGCTCTGCTGCTGCTCTCTAATTATCTTAATAACATAAAAACGCTGACCACAGTTTGTTGGATTCCTGCTGTTTTTAACGACGTGCTAACTCCAGCTGATTGACACCACTTAGGAAATGATGTTTTCTGCACACACACACACACAGCAGACCAGGAAAGTCTGCGGTGAAAGATCCAAATTAAGAGTTTTTTCTTTTTCAGAGTGAGTTCATTACGAGTCTCCGAGCGACTGCCAAGAAGAGTAAATGAATCTAAAATGAATATGCTTGTGCAGACTCATTAGCCGTGTGTGCTCATTATGAAACAAAACCAAACTTGCTCTGTGCATTTCTATCATACACTTTATTTATGACTTATTCATACACAGCCGTGTGAGCATCGGCCAATACGGAGCACTTAATACTGTGGGAAGAATTAAGGGCCGAAGAGGCAATAACAGTAAACACACTAATTAGATTACACTGTTCAGTTTCACACAGAGTGGTGCTGAAAGGATTACTTTTGATCTTTATCCTCACAGAAACCACTTTATTCAGCACAGTTTGCAGTCTTTCAGCTCCGCTAAAATTACTCACAAGGGCTGGAGCTGTCGTGACTCATGGCTGCAGGAATTTGCATTTCTACCTTGTGTTGCTTCCTGATGCACCGTCATGTATCATGGATGAACACATACTGCAAATGAATGGAGAAAGTGAGGGCTGACACCAGCAGCTGGAACAGCGTCAGTGCTCCAGAAGTATTTAATGACACGTTTAATTTAGGATACACTTTCAGGCAGACTCACAAAGAGCAACATGAATTTGCAACTGCTATTTCTACCGTCTCAAAATCCCATTCACAAAAGATATTCCACGAATGAAGCTCAGCGTGAGCTCAATCAGGAAGTCTTTCTCTCTGCTACACTGTTAAAAAAATGCAATGGTCACAGTCTAACAGGAAGTCAGTGAAACTTCAGGGATATCAATGTGTCCATTTAGGAAGCACAAGTGATTGTGAATCAGTTTCAGCTGCTTTGGTGCAAATCAAAGTGACAACAGGTGCAATGGAGAGGCAAAAGCAAGACAACCGACACAAAGGGAATGGTTTTACATGTGGTGTCCACAGTTGCTCTCTCCTTATCCTTAAACTGAGGAGTGGTAAAATTAACCTATACTAGTCCATACCCATTGAGTACAGCATACCATACCATGACTTAGTCATACCAAAAATTTTTAAGCATTTTTCTGTTGTTATAGCGCCACCCAGTTGCCAATTAGAGTTAAATTTCTCCAGTCACCTTGAGGCGTCCTGTTCTACATATCTACCAAGTTTAGTAAAAATCCATATGGCGGTTAGGCCTAGATAAGAAATGAGCTCTCTAGCGCCCCCATTTTGTTTGATGGGCTCAATAATGGAGGGGTCCCCTCAGATTATGTGTGGTCATATGCCTACAAAGTTGCGTGGTGATGGGTGAAACCCTTGAGATGTTCTACACCTTTATGTGATGAGCCACGCCCTCCGCAATATTCATTGCCTTATAGAAGCTCAGTTTTAGGAAGTTTTCCAACTTTTGCCAAGAGGGAACTTTAGATATTGCTCCCTAGATTATGTTCACCCAGTTTCATGCAGATCGCTCAAACTTCCTAGGAAGAGATCCATTTGAAGTGTTTTTCAAAAAATTCAAAATGGTGGAAAATCTATATAAGCGGAAGTTATGGGTTCTTGAGGCAAATGTGTTCCTCATGAGGAGAGGCATCTCTGTGCAAAGTTTCATGTCTCTACGACATACGGGGCATGAGATATGCCCATTCAAAGTTTGACATTTCAAAGGGTTGCTATAGCGCCTCCCTTTGGCCAATTGATGTAATATTGCTTCATTGGCATCCTCCCATGACCCTCTACCACTGTGCCAAATTTCACATGGATTGACCAAGTCAGTGAGGAGAAAAACATGGAACAGACACACACACACAGTTTTCATCATTATATAGTCAGATGTGGACGTGTGTAACTGGTCAGAAATATTCTCAGCAGTTAACTGATTAAAGTTTAGTGGCTAACTGCGAGCACAGCCCAATCAGGAAGTGCACCTTGATGTTTGCTATTCAATTTCCAATCGGCAAGTGAGTCTATGAGAGCTGTGTGTCTGAGGGAAAGAGTGAGTCAGTAAAATCACAGTGTGATCAGACAATTTGTGTCACCTTGGCGAGACACCTGCCGCGCTGCAGACCACAGCTTGAGACCAACAAAACTGGTGTTTTTTTAGTGAGTCATTGCTGCATTTCTAGCCAGGATTTTACCATCAATACTGGGTATTTTAGGTCAAATCACTATCCTTACCTTCCTGTTTTTGTGCCTAAACATAACAACACGTTAGCCATAATGTTGTCTGACCATAAGGAAACATTATGTTTTAACATATCCTCTGCATAATAACGTACAAAACGTGCCAAAATTTCTTGAGAATCCTCCAAGATGGCACATCCATACGAAAGTTGTCTCCCAGCACAGTCTCAAGAGCATGGAGGAGATACCAGGAGACCGGTCATTACATGAGGAGAGCTGGACAGGGTCGTGGAAGGGCATCAACCCAGCAGCAGGACCGCTATCTGCTCCTTTGTGTGAGGAGGAACAGGAGGAGCACTGCCAGAGCCCTACAACATGACCTCCAGCAGGCTACTGGTGTGCATGTTTCTGACCACACTGTCAGAAACTTTGATTTGATATGTATGAAATGTAAAAATGTAACATATCTGTGGTTTGCAGAAACATAAAATGCCACACTCACTCATTCATTCTGTCTTTGTCACCTATTTGTTTCTCTTCAGCAGTAAACTTCATCCTAAAGGACATTATCTGATTTTACGTTGTGAACCTGTTCTCCAGTTTGCCTGCAGGGCCTTTAAACCTTCAGTCACACAGCAACACCACACTGTGAGGACGTGGCCACAGTTCTCCATTTCATGTTTGTTTGTTTGAAGCAGTAAGTCACGAACGAGTGCTGCTCACACAGTCACGTAGACAAATACTGCACACATGCAAGGCTTTTAATAACATTAATACTCTATATCACACACACACACACACACACACACACACACACATAAACACACCATGCTCAACTTTACCTGAGTGTTATCTGGGCTAATCCCTCTGCTTTTAATACTATAGAGACACAAAAGCATCATGATAACACAGCTTTTATATGAATGGGACCAGGAGAGGAGTGGAGGAGAGGGTGGATGAAGAGGAGAAGATGAGGACAGAAGGGAAGGAGTAAGGGAGAGTCACTCACCCGTCTGTATCCTGGAAGTTGACATTCACTTTCTTTGCAGAACCGAGGAGCTCTGAAACACAAAGAAAGTGGAACGTTAAGATTTTGCAGCATGTAAGTGATAGTCGATGTTTTTGTATGTAACACAGTAATACAGGTGTTTTATCTAATGTTGACGGCATCATTCTACTCTGTTGGAGGGGTATTTCTTTTATCTTCAAGCAAAAATAATAATAATTTTCACGCATTTGTTCCTCATTTGCCCAGAATAGAAGACTCATTATTATGAGTCATGTTGTGTCATATTTCCTTGAGTTCAGGCCCTCATGGAGATAATATCTGTCTCTCAGTGTGAGACCACATCACTCAGAGCATGCTCACTACTGTGCAGAATTCACAATCAAAACCAAGCCACAGAAAATTCAATAAAACCATACGAACTGTTCACCTAGTTTATACTGTAAATATTGGGACTGGGTGATTTAATGACTATTCATACAACAGTTAGTTCCGGCCCTGCAATCTAATTGGTCGAGAGACAGTAAAACCGTGACGATATTGGAGTACAACATCACGGTTATTTCACTGTGTATGTATCACTCCGCCTCACAGCTGATTGCATTCAACAATCAATCAGCGTTGCATCCCTGGAAAAGTATTTAAACAAACTTCCACCAGATGCAAATGCCCTTTATCTGAAGCCCAGGATGACAGCAGCTCACACAGACAATATCTGGTACACTAAAGCTCCGCTGGGAATAAACTCACTCGCACAGATGCTGCCGAAGATGTGTAAAGAGGCGGGGACAACAGCTATCTACACCAATCACAGCCTCAGGGCGACTGCCATACAGAAGCAGTCAAATGCGGGTCTTGAAGCGAGGGAGATCATGACAGTGAGTGGGCACAGGCATGATGTTGTTTTAACACAGCACGCTATGTGTAAAGTTCGTCTTCTAATTAGGAGTCGGGTCCTAAATATACCTTTTGTCTTGCAGGTCTGACAGCTTGTTAAAAAGCTACTGGAAGCCATCCATGGAGAGCAGGAAACGATGGAGCAACATACTGTCAGATCAGAAGGCAGAGTCGGCTGTGCCTGTGAAGTGACAGTCCACCATGCAGTCACCAGAAACTTATTTCACCAGCTACACAATTAATGGGAACATGCAGATAAATGTGTATAAAGAGTAAGTGCCTGGCGCACCATGTCTGCGTTACATCGCAACGGTGACAGCGGAGTCCTGAGGGAACTATTTTTGTTGGCGGAAGACAAATAAAATGCTTAAATTATCTATTTTGTCCTCATTTTTCAACATGTCTTAATCAGCCTCGCTTATTTAACTGTTGAACTGTTGTATAAAAGCAATATCACACTCGAGCTCGCGATGTTATACTCGTATATCGTCACGGCTGTGATTGTCTTGATCAAATCACAGCCGTGACGATATACGAGTATAAGATCACGAGCTCGAGTGTGATATTGTTTCTAGGGATAGACCGATATGGATTTTTTAGGGCCAATGCCAATACTGATTTTTTTCCATCACCCTTAGCCGATGACCGATTATGGACTGCCGATTTTCTTGAGTCGATATTTGGGGCCGATACTGCTTTTGCTCCCTCAATTTATATAAAAAAAAGACACAATGATAACAAATATTACAGGTCTCAAGTTTAAAATAAGAAACATTTATTGAACAGTAAAAAATACTAAAACAAGATGGAAAGTTGAGGTAGAACAGGTAGAATATTATTATTATACATTCAAATAAAAAAAGAGTTCAGTGCTCTTAAATCTTCCAGTAATGTCTTTATAAAATAAACAAATATTTAAGCTGAAGCATAAATAAAACAACAACTACTGTACACAGTAGGATTCAACATCTTTGTTCAACTTAACCACATACTTTCAAATGAAAGAAAGTGCCAGGGAAAAATAAATCCGCGAACCCACACGCATATCGGCCCGATATATCGGCCGGCCGATGTATCGGTCTATCCTTAATTGTTTAAGTATGAAATATTAATATATTTTCAAGTACGGCTGCCCTCTAATAGTCGGCAAGATTTCATTGGTCGCATCATCTGAAACATGGAAGAAGCTACATGCCCATTAGCCCACAGCGTCATTAACAGGCGGCTCGCTCAGTGTGTGACGTGCACTTGGAGATAAAATATAGGCCTATATTAATGAAGGTTCATTAGTACGGTTTGCTTTGACTTGCAGCTGAAAACATGCAGCACATTTCATAGAAAATACTGAGACATATCGTGTATCGCCAGTC
Organism: Epinephelus fuscoguttatus; assembly: GCF_011397635.1. Taxonomy (NCBI): domain Eukaryota; kingdom Metazoa; phylum Chordata; class Actinopteri; order Perciformes; family Serranidae; genus Epinephelus; species Epinephelus fuscoguttatus. The sequence continues at coordinate 38,237,149 of NC_064770.1, read as the reverse complement.
AGCCTGTAAATACCAAGACATGAATTTTTTGCACGTTACCCAACGCCATGTCTGGACACACAAATCTGATCCGATCACACGCAAAGAACAGTGCAGACAGTTTGTCTCAAAGATCTGACTGGAGATATAAATGTGATTTGTCTTCAGTCTGAACGAAGCCTCAGTGTCTCAGTGTACAGCTTCTAGAGGAACTAAGGTCCACCATTTCCCCTCCAAACAATCGCACTGTCAGGTACGAGTGTTCAGAGGTGTCTGCAAAGTGTCAGCAGATGCGACTGTAGAAATCCAATCGGAATCGTTCATTTTAAACCACTTCCACATGTGGTTTGGATCTCAATTGAAGAGGAATTCAATTTTTTGCCAGTTTTTATTTGCTGTCCAGACTTTTTAAAATCCATCTGGGTAAAATCAGAATGTGCCAAAAAAAAAAAAAAAAAAAAAACAGATTCAGGCTGGCAGTCTGAACGAGGCCTTATTTACAGGTAGAGGAAGTCAGAACACAACCTTCATCTACTTCTATTTTCTGCCCTTTGTTTTTATGTCTAATGTCAGCTGATGATGCAGAACCGAGGCACAGCCAAGATGAGTCTGTGCTTTCTGTTTCTACACACACACACACACACACACACACACACACACACACACACACACACACACAGTCCCTCCAGGGTGCAGGAAACAGGACAGTCCCTCTATTGTAGAGGAGACAGCTCCCAGCGCCACTGGCAGAGGAACATTGATTTCCTAACAGGCTATTTCTGGCCGCTAAATGCAGGGATTCACTCACACACACACACACACACACACACACACACAGATCGAGAGCTTTCAAAGCCACTATCTACATCCTCTGTCTGTGTGCTTCTTGCTGTGAGAGGGTGGAACACACTGGAACCTGATATGCATCCACTAACATGCATTAATACGAATGTGTGGTGAAGTTTTGTGTCAACAGGAAGTAAAGTTCAGAGGTCAGAGAAATGTTCGAGGAGAGAAGAGAGACAAGGAGGGAACAAACAGAAGCTTTAAAGATCTTCGGCAGCGTCGATAAGCTCCGTACAATGACTGGCTTCTTCCCAAATAACGTGTGCACACACACTAGTCTTTGTTCGCAGAGCTCCATGTGTCCAGCAGCCGTTAACCATGACCTTTTCATTCCATAACGTCATGAGACCGTCAGACGTGACCCCTGGTCATATGTTGCCCTGTGATGTGACAGGAAAATAGACACACCCACTGAAGAGGACGAAAATTTCCTCGTTTATTCTGATGGTGTCTTTGACCTCTGTGAGAGAAAACTTCACTCTGAGTGATTCTTGGATTTCTCTTTAGTTATTTCGGTGGGTGCACTTTGACTCACGCTGCCTCGTCTGTATCATTCCTACATTTCCCAAAATGCCTTTTTAACAACAAGGAAATGTGCCTGAATGTGTTGGACTGGTTGCTTAGCTACGAGGAGCAGTTGCAATAGTAGTCCTGACAGGATTACTGCTGCAGCAACACATCATCGAATGCACATGATGGTCACGTACGTGATACAGCGCTAACAGACTGAGGCTACAGCTGCAGGTCGCAGGCAAAAGGTCCTCATCATTTAATGAGCCATGTGGACGACATGGAAATAAATGGAGTCTAAACTCACAGTAATAACTAACACATGATGGCTCATTAATTATTTAATGATGTTTCTTTCAGACAGCGACTGCATAAGTAGGACAACCAGCAGTGGCACTTATATTTATCTGCTGCAACATGCAATATTACAACTGGAGGATCAGAGTCTATTTGTTCAAACCAGCATAATAAGAAGCTTCAAACAGTCCTGTGTGCAGTGTGTGTGTGCAAGGGAGAGTCAATACCTTCACTGTTCTCAGGGAGGGCTTCAACTAATGATTATTTTCATCACTGACTGATCTCTCAGTTACTTTCTTGATTAATCAATAAGTTGTTTGGTCTATAAAGTGCCAGAAAATGGTACAAAAAAAAAAAGAAAGAGGCAACAGACAGCATCTTTTCCTAAATATGTCATTATGAAAATAATGTGGGTTGCACAGGGCAGTGGCCACAGTAAAATCAGACTATCAGCGTTTACATAGGTTACTTAGTGGCTGTGCAATAAGCTTCTGCCACCGGTGCCGAAATTTTGCGGAAACAATCTGCTTTACAGCAGGAAACGCGTCATGTATTGCAAAACTGGTCGGTCAGCCAATCAGAGCTGGTCCTTATGAGGAGTTGGGCATGAGATAGTTGAGTCACGAGCACAATGGCAGACGGACAAAGTTTGGAAACAAGTGAAAAACAGCCTAGCAAAAGAAAAGGAGCTCCTCTGTGTGAGGAGGCAAAGAAGAGCAAAAAGGAAAGAGGCTTCAAAACCCATGTCCAGCTAGCTTTCTTTCTAATGGATCAGTAAGTAACACGGCTAAATGTTAGCTAGACCAGAGAGGACTGGACTGTACTGGCTGCTAGTTCATTCCTAGCTGGCCAGCATCGCAAATCGCCGCAACCAGGGAGCAGGTAGCGAGTGTTGGTCGGCTGACATCCTGGTTGCCATTCTACGGCAGCCCTCGGACAGTGATACCCCCCTCCCTTCCTTCTGTTCTCTTCTCACGGAGGCAGCTATCCACGGACATCGCCCAGCTAAGTTACGCCCAGCTAAGTGAACACTGGACTTTGTTTCCCATTCAATTTGAGCTCCAACCGGCCGCATGGTTTCCATACGGTAGCGTTTATTCTAGAATGGGGACTGTTTACATGTGCATATTGGTATAATTCCACTGTGTCTACTGTTGTTTGTACTGATACTGTACATATTGGTATAACTTACTGTGAGTTGTTTGTATTGGTACTGTGCATTCTGCTATAATTATTAGCATTACTATTTGTTTTTAATTCAGATAAATCTGATAATTGTTGCTCGGTCTCTTTACTCATTTATTTAGTAGAGTGTCCACACACCTTCTCATTCTACATATACATAGAGGTATACTGGTGGCTTTACAGCCTGCATTTTATTGATTATCTCTGATCCCCACGCTCAATTTGGTCATTGCGACAGTGTGACGCAGCACCACTGACGCTAGGTGGCGCCAAGCTAAAAAAAAAAAAACGAATCCTATCTGTTGCCTCTTTAAGATTGGTGTTCCCCAAAGCCAAAGAGGACGTTCTCAAATGTCTTGTTTTGTCCACAACCCAAAATATTCAGTTTACTGTCACAGACGAGGAAAGAAACCAGATTATATTCATATTTAAGGAGCAAATATCAAAGAATTGTAACTTGTTTTTCCTCAAAAAATTACTCAGACTTCTTAATCGTTGCAGCTCTGTTCTCAGCAGACTAATCAGGCTGAACACACACACACATACACACACATACACACACACACACCTGGTGTGAAAGGCAAACTGGGTGATAAATACCTCCCTTCAAAGGTTTTGCTATTGCATCAGATTGTCTACACTTCTGTGTACGTGTGCGTTGCTCGGAGATGCTGGACACAGTGGTAGACCGTCATAACAAACAGTGAAACCATGGTTATGATGAAGCCGGCCAGCTAAATAACACACACTCCAACACTCCACACCCACATACAGTATCTGCAGCCACATTGGATGGACACACACACACACACACACACACACACGCACTTTGAGAATCATAAATACGTTCATGTCCAACCAGAAAATGCCTTGCACGCTTTAATGCACAGATAAAAATTACACACACACACTTTAAAACCATCTGTCTGTCCCTCTCTGCTTCACACACAGCTGCTGTGACGTTGAACACTGCACTGACTGCAGGTCTATTGGAGTCACTGTCAAAGCGTCTGACAGCAGCCATATGTATTCCCAGTCTTCTAGCAGCCCGGACCTGCCTGCAGCGAGGACAGTATCTGCTGCAGCGTGAAGTCAAACTGAACAGAATAAAACAGAACAACACAACAACCATCGCCGGCTGACAACCACACATTCAACAGTCAGTTTGGCTTTTAACAGTGGAACAGCGGAAATGTGAAAATAAACTTTCCCACAGAAGCAGAGAGGCTTCTCTGAAAAGAGCTGGAGGCGAGTAATCTTTAAAAAACTGAGAAATAAAAATCTGGTATTATAAAGTCAATTAAAATTGCTGAACCTCTGGGGATTCTCAGGGTTTGTTCTCAGTGTGTGTGAGTCAGGATGTTGGCGTACTGCCTTCGGTAACAAGATAAAGCAAAAAAAAATTAGAAAACAAACTGAAAAATGAAATATAAACAAGTGGGTTAAGACTGAGCAGGAGTCAGAGACGTGCACAGACATTTTAAGGTGCTGATGCTCGAACCTGAATATAGGGCACCCCTCCCCCTTCTCTCTCTTGCATGTAGCCTGTATGTTAAAGCCCAGACACACCAAACTTCAACGTCAGAGAACTGGTGGTGACGAGAGGCCCCTGCTGCGTCGCCTCTTGTTGCTCTGTTAAGGCTAAAACGTTGCCCATGAACACACCAAAGTGACAACCACATATGTTCTGTGTCTGCGTGAGAGGACATACCCCACCACACCAGCAGATGGTGGCCGTCTGTAATTGTCATCAAAAAAGGGAAACCGGGAGACTGTTTTGTGCCAGTTAGCCAACAGATCACTAAACAAACAGATTAATAAACCAACAAACCAACGTCAAACAAGCCAACATACCAACAGATCAACAGACCAACAACCCAACTAACCAACAGACCAACTAACCAACAAACTGACGGACCAACAACACAACAAACCAACAAACCAACAGACCAACAAACTGATGGACCAACAAACCAATGGACCAACAACCCAACTAACCAACAGACCAACAAACTGACGGACCAACAAACCAAAAACCCAACAAACCAACAGACCAACTAGCCAACAAACCAATGGACCAACAAACCAACAGACCAACAAACCAACAAACTGATGGACCAACAAACCAACTAACCAACAAACCATTGGACCAACAACCCAACTAACCAACAAACCAACAAACTGATGGACCAACAAACCAACAACCAAACAAACCAACAGACCAACTAGCCAACAAACCAACAAACCAACGAACCAACAACCCAACTAGCCAACAGACCAATGGACCAACAAACTGACGGACCAACAAACCAACAAACCAACAACCCAACAAACCAACAGACCAACAAACCAACAGACCAACTAGCCAACAGACCAATGGACCAACAAACTGACGGACCAACAAACCAACAAACCAACAACCCAACAAACCAACAAACCAACAAACCAACAACCCAACAAACCAACAACCAAACAAACCAACAACCAAACAAACCAACAACCCAACTAACCAACAAACCAACGGCCCAACAAACCAACAACCCAACAAACCAACAACCCCAAAAAAACAGCAAACCAACAGCCCAACAAATCAACAACCTGAAAGACCAACAGACCAAAAGACCAACAACCCAACACCTTCAGAGCTGTACATGAAACCATGCTGCTAGCGAGGCTAAAAATTGCCCTCCTTGTCGAGACAAATTAAACAAACATCATGACATACTGTTGAGTAAGGTTCTGTTCCTGGCTGGATGTTTAGTCATTTGCATTATTACAACATCTGTGTGATTTTAAATGAGGTTGTCTTACTCTCGGAACACTTCTCTTAGGCTCTTTAGATAAGTGACATTTCAACACCACCCTGCGTCCTGATGGGGTATTGATCGCTCCCCGTTAAAGTGTCCCAGTAAAGGTCAAAGGTCAGGAAGAGCCGAAGGGCACGTTGTTAATTGTCGTGCCTGTGAATGTTAGAAAAGGTTAGACATCCCAAACATGAGATAGAGGCAGTGGAGGTAGAAGAGACTACGTGGTTTTTACTGGGGGATTATTTGCAGTCTGCTGATTCTCTGTTTTCTTACCCCTGGCAAAAACGGGCTGATTTTATCCTCATGGGAGAGGAAAGAGAACAGTGTCACTGCTTTTCTTAATATGCTGCGCTGTTATATAATATCTGTCCTGGGGAAGACTGACTCTGTGTTACAGATGACTCTAAAACAAGGGAGTTTGTTTTGTTCTACCACATGAAATACATTTAAGGAGGGGAAATGAAAGGAAAGGAACATTGCTCGGCCCCGTTAGCTTATAGCCTTAGCTCTCAATCTCTTTTCCCTTCCTCCCTCCCTGGCAGCGAGGATGGAAAATCGTGCACTGGACTCTGGAGTGTTCTCTGAATGTAGACCTGTTGTCTTGGCCCTGATCGATCTGTCCCAGTTTCCCCTCCTCTGACTATTTCCTTCATCTCCCAAACCCTCTCTCTTCGTTTATTCCTCTCTTCTTGTGCCATCCTTCCCTCCGGGTCCACAGATGAGAAAGGTGATAGCACTTCTTCTCTCTCATGCAATCGTTTTCCTCTCTGTTCCTCCGTCGTAGCATTTAAATTACATTGGCAGGCACTGAAGCCGGGCCTGTCTTCATGCATTTATTCTGCATTATGAAGGTAGAGCCTTTAGTCTTGAACGTTACCCAGCAGAATTAAATCAGGAATGCTGCAGGACTGCACTCTCATGTCGGTTCAGAAGTTTAAACTCTTCAACAAAATGATCCTTAACTGAACTTTGTTTTGTTTTTTTCTTTTGTCTTTTAACCTTGGTAATCGTCTTCTTATTTTGTGCTTAGGCAAACTTGGGTGATTGAGAGCACCCACCGAGGTATCGTATAGTAAGGAGAGGACAATGAAGAAGGTAACGAAATAGACACATTGCCAAAGCGACTACTTGATACAGTAATAATATTTTTTCGAGTAAAGAGTAGTGTGGCTCATTACTAATAAAATTTCAATAATATTAATATTACAGCTATCCCAAAACCAAACAACTCGTTACAATATTACGTTTACGTTATCACGAATGACTCTCCATCTTTCAAGCAGAGCCTTTGGAAAAGCAAAAGAATTCTCGAGTTATGGCCAAAAACATATTCTGTGAGGTCACACTGACCTCGACCTTTGACAAAAATTTCTAATGAGTTCATTCTTCAGTTCACGTGAATATTTGTGCCAAATTTGAAGAAATTCCCTTGAGGCGTTCTTGAGATATCGTATTTAACACGTATGGGTAACAAGGATCCTTCCAGAGTGATGGATGGACAACCCGAAAACATATTGACTCCAGCCACTGCTTCACCATCATAGAGGCATTAAAACTTCTAAACCAAAATCTTCACAACCAGACATGGTCCAAAAGGAACATGAAATCATGGAGAAACATTGTATGGCTGTACCTGACTCAGAGTTATGTCAACTGAAATAGATTCGGCCATTTAATACGAATATTTGACAAGTCCTGTTTTTTTTTTTTTGTTGTTGTTGTCATATAAAGATTTGAAGTTTGAACAGGCTCAGCAGAACATTCATATAATATAATAAACAAACTAATAGTGCTAAGGACGGATTGCAAATGTGCAACCACATTTTGTTGCCGACACTAGCTATCAAACAAAAGACACAATGTATCATATGGTAGGAAAAGTAATTGTGCAAATTTGCAGGAAAGCCCAATCAGTCTTTTTTCAGCATTGGCAGTATAAAAACAAAATCGGGGAGTGCAGCAAAATGCCGCCTACCTACTTTTGTTTATACAGAATGTGCCTTTTTCGGGGCAATGGGGGGCGTGAGCAAGTAACAAAACGTGTAGTTCAGCGTGTGACGTAAACAGTGACGTGGGAGGGAAGCCTCGGCTGGTCAGTCCTTCGGCGATTCTCTCATAAGTCGGCCCGTCCTTCACCGTCCCCGTCATCTGACGGTTAATGGCCTCTTCGTTTGCGAGGACAAGGAGGGCGCGCAATTCCTTGTCTCCCCAGTTGCTCATCTTTACAGTGTCTGTCAGGTTTGTGTTTCCCTCTTGCTACTAGCTGCTCGCTAATTCCTGCTATCAGCTGTTTCCTGTTTATCCACCGCCAGTGGCTCGCACGTGCAGCGTCATCGACAGCTCCTCCCAGAAGTCTTCAACAGCCCCTCCCACAAGTCATCAACAGCTCCTCCCATTGTGGAAGGCCGCCTCTGTCCATTTAAACTAAAAAGGGTTCCACCAATATGTCTACCCTACGAGGTGGAAAACTGCCCACCTCGGATCAACTCGCCAATCCAGCTCTGTGTGTCTAAACGCTCGCAGCTTGCCGGCAAAACGGCCCAACATTCGTCGAAAATCTGGCAGTGTAAAAGGGGCTATGCTGAGTATGTGCTAGCTGTCAATTCATCACTTTCACGCAGAACAGAAAAGATAATGTTATCTCGGAACCCTACGATTGAGAGTTTCTCCATCTTCTGTGCCACTGCATCATGTCCGTAGCGGTCTGTACCAAATAGTAGCGTGAAAGTCAAGAGCGTTCACTCTGCAGCAAAATCTGGGGACCAAAACCTCCCCAGAAGTACACTGCACAGCACGCTGACTAGCAGAAAGAAGAACTCTCAACTTGAAGCAATCAAGGTCGACTGAGGGGTCTCCAACTGATGATTTCAATCTCTACATTTCAAAGGGCAGCCCTAAGACGTTAGCAACCTCGATTACATTTACATGTTTCCCTGACGTTAGCATGTGGCATGTAGCCGGGTAATGACTGAGACGGAGAATAGCGGCACTTTCTAACATGAAAAATCACCAATGAAAACTTCTAAACCAAAAACTGTTCTAGTGGGAATCTGAAATCTGCAACCAAGATTACAGGTTTCACTGACATTAGCATGTAGCTACATGTAGCAGTGTATGTAAACACTTGCAGCAGTGTGCCTGGAGCAGATGACCATATAAAGAAAACCATCACAAGCTGACGTCAGCTTGAAGTCGAAGGTTTTTGCTCAGAGGGAGGGAACACTTTTACATATCTTTACCTCGTTATTTGAAACTTTGGCCACGTTTAATGTGAACAGTTGACAATGTGACATTATATAAATGACAGAAAATAAGGAACAGCACTTTAGAAGGTCAGCTGCCTTGATGCTTGTTTAAATGTACCAATCCAAGCATGTCCTTGGCGTGAGTGTGTGTAAATGTTTGTTTTGACAGATAAGCTTTTCAACCAGTTACATGGAGAGGTGACGATAACTCCTCCCACTTCACAACGCCATAAACACGTGTGTAAAACCACACACAGACACACAACACAATAAGCTGATTTAGATCCAGTTAAGATACAGAAAGCCGCCTCTCTCCATCATGTCTGTGTGCTCCTGTGTGTGTGTGTGTGTGTGTGTGTGTGTGTGTGTGTGTGTGTGTGTGTGTGTGGGCTGAACGCTAATTTTGGATTCGACGCACTCATGACCTCCCTCTTCATTTTGTGACATCATAACAGGACGGGGCCGCCCCCGTGTCATCAAATAAGGACAGAAGCTCTGTGAGAGACATCATATAAGGACAGAGTGGGTACGAGTGGGAGCTCTGCCAACATCATCCTCTGACTGCCAGATGTACACACACACACACACACACACACACACACACAGTAAATCTGCCTACACACACATTAACGCAAAGTGCTGCATCATGAATGTACACACACACACACACAGACACACACACAGTGACAGGGAACTTCAAAGCACAAACACACACATTACAGTGATTTGTGAACAAGTGCAAAACTCTGATGTCTCAGTAAAAATAATTAGCATTAATAATTCATCTGCATATAAATACTATCGGACAGATGAACTGTGTGTGTGTGTGTGTGTGTGTGTGTGTCAGCATGGTAACTGCAGGAGCTGTTTGATCCTCGTTGACCCTCTCTGCTTCCTCCCTCCTCATCAACGCTTCCAGGACTGAATTCCCTGAGCAGGTAGCACACACACGCCATCTGCTCACAGTTCACACACACACTGACGCACACAACACAATTAGAGCTATACACACAATAACTCACACATATCACCGTGCACACACATGCCACGATGTTAACATGTCCACACCCTCTCCTTTTCTTTCATGATTCATTTGCACGACTGGATAAATGAGGCCAACCGATGAGGAAACGTGTCGCTTTACGACGTGTTAAACCCCGTCAAATGCTCCTCTGTGCTCTCCGTAACAGATGCGAGCCAGTGATCATAAAACATGCAAAAATTGGGTTGATACTGGAACTAAATGTGCCGCCAAACAGTGAGTCCAGCCAGGAATGGCGTAGCGTCGGCGGGAATTTGGGGCTAATTTCGGTGTTAGTTCCACATCTGTTGCTGTTTCCATCCAAGTAACTAACGCTTGGATGGAAACAGGTCAGACTGCTCAGCACAAAGCCCTGGGAATTAACACAGAACTTAAACCATGATGTATTTTAATACTGGACTGGACACTATAATGTGATTTGTGATGCGTGTCAGATTTAGAGGGATAAATATCGTCAGAAATGGAATATAATATAATAAGTATGTTTTCTTTCGTGCTTAAAGGGATAGTGCACCCAAAAATGTAAATTCAGCCATTATCTACTCACCCATATGCCGAGGGAGGCTCAGGTGAAGTTTTAGAGTCCTCACATCACTTGCAGAGATCCAAGGGGAGAGGAGGTAGCAACACAACTCCACCTAATGGAGGCTGACGGCGCCCCAGATTCAAACGTCCAAAAACACATCATTGAAACCACAAAATATCTCCATACTGCTCGTCCGTAGTGATCCAAGTGTCCTGAAGCCCCGACATAAAAAGTTGTTTGGAAAAACCTCATTTGAACTCTTTTTAGCCTCACGTGAACACACATGAAGGCGGTGCCCATTCTCACGGTCTTGCACAAGCGCACACATGTGAGCGCGGTGCCCAGAGAGGCAGTCAGAGCTACAGGCTACAATGAGGCTAAAAACAGAGTTCAAATGAGGTTTTTCCAAACAACTTTTTATGTCGGGGCTTCAGGACACTTGGATCACTACGGACGAGCAGTATGGAGATATTTTGTGGTTTCAATGATGTGTTTTTGGACGTTTGAATCTGGGGCGCCGTCAGCCTCCATTAGGTGGAGTTGTGTTGCTACCTCCTCTCCCCTTGGATCTCTGCAAGTGATGTGAGGACTCTAAAACTTCACCTGAGCCTCCCTCGGCATATGGGTGAGTAGATAATGGCTGAATTTTCAGTTTTGGGTGCACTATCCCTTTAATCACCTGATAATAAGAATCACTGTGTCTTTGTTACCTTAGAATGAGACGTTTACATCTACATAAGGAGCAGGTCCTCGTCTACAGAGATGTAGACAATAATTTATCGATCGCTTCTGTTGTACTTTGATGGCTTTTTTTAACCTCCCAAGCGGCAGGGCTCCAGAGACGCTAATGTGGGTCGACACGCAGTCGGTCCACCACTTTGGTCCAGAAATATCTCAACAACTGTTGGAGGGACTGAATATTTTGTGCAGATGTTCACCATAAACGTGGTTTTCTAAGCATTTAATTGATTTTAAATGTTCAGAAAACAAATGGTCTTCTCAAAAGCTCACTCACACACGTCTGACAGTAACTCCATTAAAAGAGTGACCTCATACAAGCACCTGGCTATATGGACAGATGACAATGCACATGTTGCTACTCTAGTTAGGAACATAATAAGTAAGTAAATATAAAAACAATCATTATGTTTTCTTTAGTCATGTTATTGTTCCCTCAGAATGAGTCGTTAGAGAGAGCGGGTCGTCGTCTACAGAGATCGCCGTGTTTCTACAGTAGCCCAGAACACTAAAAATCAAACACTGGCTCAAGAGAAGGACTTTTACATGTTCATGTTTTTGTGTCAGCCACTATAGTTTGAAGCCCATCTACGACAAGCAGCATCAGAAAAACACTGATTTCTTTATCGTGAAACTGCTTCATTCAGTGTTTGTGTTTATCCCGCTTTAAATCACTGGCTTCATTTGTTTTGGAGAGAAACTCTGCAGATGATTCAGCCTCACTGCTAGATGCCACTAAATCCCTCTAAATCTTACAGACTGGACTTCTAATATTTTGTTTAATCGACTATGTCTTTTATTCTGAAAATAATTTTATATCATTAAACAATTATTTCAATTGTTTTATATTACTTTATTTTTATTCTAAAAATAATTTTATTATATTATTAAACAATTATTTTAATCTTTTTAACTTTATTTATTAAACAATTCTTTCATTTATTCTTATTTTATTTTTATTTTCTTTATTCAGAAAATAATTTTATTATATAATTTTAAAAAATTCAATCGTTTTTATTTCATTTTATTTATTCATTAATTTTTCAATTCTGAAAATAATTTTATAATATTATCAAACAATATTTAAATTATTTTTATTTTACTTTTTAATTCTGAAATATTAAACAATTATTTCAATAATTTTTATTTTATTGTATCTATTATTTATTTTAACTTTATTATATTATTATATTTATAAACAATTCTGTCAGTTATTCTTTTTTTATTTCTATTTTTTTATTCTGAAAATTATTTTATTATATAATTGAATAATTCTTTTAATTATTGTTATTTTATTTTTTTATTTCTATCATGAAGACAGTTTTATTACATTATTGAATATTCTTCTGATTATCTTTTATCTTTTTCTATAATGAAAATAATTTTATAATATTATCAAACAATATTTAAATTATTTTTATTTTATTTTTGAATTCTGAAATATTATTAAACAATTATTTCAATCATTTTTATTTTATTTACTTATTTATTTATTCTGAAAATAATTTTATGAAATGATTAAACAATATTTCAATTGTCTTTATTTTATCTATTATTTATTTTAACTCTGAAAATAACTTTATTATATTTACAAACAATTCTGTCAATTATTCTTATTTTATTTCTATTTTTTTATTCCGAAAATTATTTTATTATATAATTAAACAATTCAATTATTATTTTCTTTTTTATTTCTATCATGAAGATAGTTTTATGACATTATTGAATAATTATTTTAATTAGTTTTTTATCTTTTTCTATTATGAAAATAATTTTATCATATTATTAAACTATTAAACTAGCAGAAACAGTATCTGCTCAGAAATTATTCCCTAGGACTAATGTAGTGGATGACCCCTCCTCTACAGACTAATAAGAACAATACCAGTTTATTCCACCCTGACAGGAACAACAAAACTAAGTGGTGAGTGAAGAAAATGCCAATCCAGCCCAGTTTGCACACACAGCCCTGTAAACAGATCTTATTCAGTCACATATGTGAAAACACCTGTGCGGATTCATTATGGTCGTGTAGAGGCAACACAACCACTATAACATACCAATTTTAGAGCAATTAAACCCTCCACCAAACCCCACTGGTTGTAGAATATGTGCTGCACCTGCTGTGAACACACTCACACACTTGCACATGCGCACACAAAACCACACACAGCACAAACACACAAACTGAATTACTTCACTCTTTTGTTGCCTGCTGCAGCAGAACTCTGTGAAAATACTGATTTCATGATGTTGCTGCAACACCTCAGCCTGCAGCCCAACTCTCTGTTTCCCTGCCTACACACACACACACACACACACACACACACACACACACAACCAGGGAACACTGGGTTGCATAGAGGCGGTTGCTAGGCAACAAGCATCCTCTAGCTCTCCCTATACATGGAGAAGTGTGCTGTAGATACACCCAAAGCATGGGGATCCAGAGTCACACACACACACACACACACACACACACACATAGAAAGACAGTGGCGTAATGAGAGCGGTGTGAGAGTGTGACATCCTCATTTCCAGACTGTGAAGCAGCATCTGCCTCCTCCAGAGAGACTCCGAGTGAACAAATGTGACTTCATGGAGACTCCTGTGCTCAGACGTTCAGCTGACGCCCGTCCCCAGATCAGCTGAGCTCCATGCAGTCAAACAGCTCCAGTTCATTACCACAGTTAACTCATTAATTACTCTAAGTATAGACTGCCTCTCCTCACCGCCGACCCGTACGGGATGCGGGCAGTAAACGCACTAATTGTGTAAATCAAAGCAAAGCAAAAGGGAGCACTAAGCCATTAAAGCAGAAGGCAGCGCAGCTTTAATCAGAGCCGGGGAAACAAAACACAAACACATTAACGTAGCGAGGCACCGGGGAGAAACAGCAGCATTCACGTTACAAATGAGTGATTCTAATTTGGGTTTTTTTGTTGTTGTTGTGGATTATTTTAGTTGAATGCTGCTGATGGAAAAAAACTTGTCATAATTGTGCACTGATTTGTAGAGTGTCGAAAACTTGGCCCTCCTGCAGAGTAATTAGATGATGTATAATACAGTACAGTGCACAGTTGTTTGGATCTCATTCATCAAACAGCAGTGACAAACTGGCACAGACAGTATTTGCAAAGTAATATGCATCATAAATTAAAAATGTCTGGGATACAGACGGAGAGGGCTGATATATGACATGACACACGTGTATGTCACGCAATTATGTTGTCTCTTTTCAGCCCAGTCACCAGAGGAAAATGTTGCCATTGTGTGTTTCTGCAAACCACAAATACATTTGTACATTTCATGCATGTGTGTCTGAGATGACGTAGTATTTGAGCTGACTTTCTCGGTGGATTGTGTGACACTATGGTGAAACACCTGCTCAGCTGCAGACCATGGTCAAGACCAGCAAACAAAACTGGTTGTTTTTAGTGGGTCATTGCTGCATTTCCAGCAGCTTTTTAGCAACGAAATGTGGGTTCTTTTTAATGAGCCATCGCTGTGTTTGTACTCCGGACAGAGCCACAAATAGCATTTTATTTCACAGAGACATCGCTGTGTTTCCTGCCTAGATACTGCCACTAAAAGTGGTTGTGTTTTAGCACCAGATCACTGTGTTTCCTGCGTGAATATTGGCATGAAAAGCAGCTGATTTTTACAGAGACTACGCTGTGTTTCCAGCAGGGATAGTACTACAAGATGTGGTTGCTTCATTTCCTGTTTATAATAGTGGCATAAAAAGTTTTGTCTGTTTTTGACATAAACATTGCTGAGTTTCCTGACGGGATAGTGCCAAGGAGAGCGGCCATTGCTGTGTTTACAGCAGTCATATTGTCGCAGAAAGTGGCTGCTTTTTACCAAGATATTGCAGCTTTTCCTGCTGGGAGAGAAGCATGGAAATTGGTTATTTTACAGAGACTGTGCTGTGTTTCCAGCCGGGATTGTGCCAAGGAGAGTGATTGCTTTTTACCAACACATTACTGCATTTCTTGCCGAGATAGTGGCATGAAAGTGGCTGTTATTTGCAGAGAGTATGCTGTGATCCCAGCTGAGATCGAGCTAAGGAGAGTGGTTGTTTTTTACTAACACATCCCTGTGTTTCCAGCAGGGAAAGTGCTGCAAAGATTGATTGCTTTTTACCGACATATTGCTGCGTTTCTTGATGGGATAGTGCTGTGAAAAGTGTCTGTTTTTTCACAAACACTATGTTGTGTTTTCAGCCAGGGTGGTGCCCAGGAGAGCATTTTTTATACCAACACATCGTCGTGGGGAAAGTGGTTGCTTTTTTTTTTTTTTTTTTTTTTTTTACAAAGATATTGCTGTATTTCCTGACAGAATAGTATCACAAAAAAAGCAGTAGTTTATATCGAGACATTGTCGCCTTTTCTGATAGAACTGTGCCCCCAAAAATGTGTATTTTAAGCCCCTTTTCATAACTATAATCAAGTGGTTTTTATGCCTAAACATAACCACACGTTAATCACAGCGCTGTTGAAACCTAAAGAAGCATAAAGCTTCAGTGTATCCGCTTCATATTAACATAAAAATGTAATGTATGCAGGGTTTGCAGAAACGTACAATGGCGGCATTTACTTTTTTCCTTTCTGTTAAGTTTTTTTAAGTATATCATTAAAATATAAAACATGTCGCCCAACTGACCTTTGAAAATGACCAAAAATTATTTTGAGCCTTGAAGTTCAATTGTGAACTTCAAACAAATCTTCACTCAACATTCACTTACTGATCTTTTACTGGAGTCTTCTTTAACGCCATCTACTAATACAGACAGTGACATTTAAATTCAAATTCACTCATTTGGCAAAAACTTTTGTCCAAAGCGACGTACAATCCAAGCTCCAGTAGATCGAGGAGACATCGAAGATAAGATGTAGTTAACAGCTTGATCTTGATATCTTGATTTTTTGGTTACAATTTGGTTCAATCAGTCAGATTTAGGAAAAGATTACACATTTTATTTCTACATTTTTATTCAATTTTTGTTTTGCTATCAACTAATGTAGGAAAAGAAATAACAAAAATCTAAGTTTAATAAGTACAGAAGCGTATTGCATTCACTTGACAAATAAAAAAAAATCTGTTTTATTGAGTTTGAATTTTTTTTGTTTTTCGTGGTATTTCTTTTTTGTTTTTTTTTAGTTAAGGGAGCAATAGAACAAACATGACCCGCTCGTTTAGTTTAATCCAGTTTTACTTTGTTTTGGGTTTGAGACACTGGGAGATACTCTTGTCTTTAAATCATACAGATGGTGTTATCATTAGTTTGTCGACTTTACGCAGGCACCTTATCCCAGTGTCTCAAACCCAAAACAAAGTAAAACTGGATTAAACTAAACAAGCGGGTCATGTTTGCTTCCATTATATCCAGCTCTCAAGAAAGGAATGAAAGCGTCTGTTGTTCTATTGCTCTCTTAACTCGGAAAAAAATACCCTGAAAAACAGAAAAAATTACCCCGAAAACCAAAAAAGAAAAACAACCCACGAGAAACAGAAAAAAATACCCCAAAAACCAAAAAAATACCCTGAAAAACAAAAAAAAAACAACGAAAAACAGAAAAATAAAAAAATTACTAAAAAAAACTGAAAAAATTACTCAGTAAAACATATTTTTTTCTTTTGTCAACTGAATGCAATACGCTTCCGTAAATAAGACTATTAATAAATTAAAAAACTTTTATGTTTCAAAGACATCAAAAAATGACCTTAATTGAAGACCTTTTTAAAGAATAAATAAACTAGAAATTAGAACCAGATTAGATTAACACAGATTACAGTCGATGACCGCTCTTAACCATCTCTCTCTCTCTTTCTCGCTAAATAATTGACCCTCGAGCATCCCTGTCACTCTGAGTGCCGCCATGGGACAATTTCATTGATTGACAGCTGCATTATGGGAAAGCAACAGTCAATAATTGCACGCTGTCAGACCGGGCGACGTCACATGATGGATGCGTGGCAACACATAAACACAGAAACGGAACCACACGTGCGTGCAGTGTTGAACGTGTAAATAAGACGACATCACAAACACATGTACAGGCAAAGAGCATGCAGCCATAACACACACACACACACACACACACACACACACACACACACACAGATGGGCATTGTTCAGAGTGTGCCAGAGGAAGTCAGAGGTGCAGCCAGCTGAATTCATTTACTATAAATACACACGTCACATCCTCGCTCACACACAAACCAGCTCCTCTGTGCGCTCCTCCGCACACACGTGTGATCCTGACGCTTCTGTTTCTGCAGCCTCGGAGAGGAGGAGCGGTGCTGGTTTTAATTTTCTGTACGATATGAATTTTTCATATTGTTTCACCGGCGTGTCGCTGAAACAAGTGCTGAAACTCTTCAGGAGGCAGCGAAGAGTGTTGGTACTGTAATGTCATGATGCTGGTCTGTAAACACGACATCTCTTACACGTCTCTCCGTCCAGGGAGAGGGAACCCTTTCTCACGTGCTCCTCCTGAGGTTTCTACCATTTGTTTCCCATACATTTTTTAATGGGGGGTGTTTCCTGATACGCTGTGAGGGTCCAAGGACACAGGGCATCGTCCCATGCCTAATATCGCACTCACAAAAATGAGACAGCCGGACAACCCGAAAAAATAATGCTCTGATTTCCCTCCTCTTCCTCCCCTCTCTTTTTACATCCTCCCCCACAACCGCTCCCCCCTCCTCACCTTCCTCCCCTCCATCTCTGCTCGGCTGAGTCATAAAAACACTTCTCTGTTCCTTCACATCTCTCACCGATACAGACAAAAGCACTGAAGTTTCAACTGTCATATACAGATGTAATGTTCGTCCACATACTTTTGTCCATATTGTGTTAGTGGCGTTTTCTCTACTCTTCATCTCTTTTCCTTCTTCCCCATGTTTCCCTATATGAACAGGTCCTGTGTGTATGTAGTGACAGTATGCAGATAAATCCTGCCCCCTGACCTCTGCGTGCATCACACACCAGCACGGGAAAAATGCAATAAAATCATTTCATGGAATTACACAAGAAAAAAACATATACAGCAAACATCCAACAGCCCAGCGTCCTGTAGGACTGTTTTATAAAAAGACGGAGAGAGTAATGTATCACATGTGTCACTGTGTACATGATACAACACATCTTTGTCCGTTCCGTCATTAATAATTCAGCAATAATTTATCGATCACTTCTGTTGTACTTTGATGGCTTTTTTTAACCTCCCGAGCGGCAGAGCTCCAGAGACGCTAATGTGGGTCGGCACGCAGGCGGTCCACCACTTTGGTCCAGAAATATCTCAACAACTATCGGAGGGTTTGAACATTTTCTGCATTCCCAAAAACTTCAACTGTATCATTGCCATTGTGAGCAATATAACATGCTGAGATTAGTGTTTAGCTTAAAGGTCCAGTGTGCAGGATTTAAGGTGCGGACACACCAAACCGACATCAAAGAACTAGCGGCGACGAAAGCCAACTGTTGCATCGTCTACGTCGCCTCACGTCGCCCTGTGTCAGTTGCATTTGAACACACTACACGGACTACATCCGACGGCCAAGTAGCACGTACGTTCTGCGCCTGCGTGAGAGAGAGCGGAGTGAGAGAGTGGTACATCCTGTCAGCCGAGGGGTTTCCTATCTGTGCAGCCGAGCACCGCAGCACCTCCACGGACTATTACATCCAGACGGTCCCGGTGTTTCCTCCGCAGGCTCCACTTCACTCAGCTGCCCGATAAACCCGCTGCTTCTTCCCACTTTAACCTGAATAACAAACCAGGGCTCGGTGCTCCGGTTGGATCCAAACGGAGAGCCGGGGCCAGCTCAGAGACTAGCGGAGGCTAACTGGCTGTGCTTCCCTCCGGTCATGCTGCGGCTAAATGTTTTTTAATATCTTTATTACCATTTAAAAACGAAAATTAAAATGACCGGTAAAAATAGATTAAGACCGGATTTTTATGACCCTGACGGTCAAAATGACCAGCGACAAAAAAGTCTAGTGCAACGTCTGCTACAGACATTGCCATGTTTCTACAGTAGCCGAGAAAGGACAAACCAAACACAAGCTCTAGATCGGGCTATTTGTGTTCGTGTTTTTTTGCATTAACCACTGTAGTTAGAAACCCATCTGCATCAACCAGCATTGAAAACAGAATAATTTGTAAAATGAAACTTCTTTATTCACCTGGTCCGTTTGTTTTGGAGAGGAAGAGACCTCTGAGGGTAATTCAGCTCTGGGTAAAAACCTCCTGAACGCTGACAGAATTCAAACCATGAAGTTTCAGCAGGTTGCGATCTGTAGTCCTCACCTCTATACGCCACTAAATCCCCCTAAATCTCACACACTGAACCTTTAAAGCACCCCTGTGCTTAAATACAGCCTCACACAGCCAATAACACAACTGTGGACTCTTAGCTTTGTTTTACCCAGGTGAGGATGACTGCATCGCGCATCATAAATGATAGAAACATCAACAAATCTCTCTGAAAAACTTCCATCTAAACAGTTAGTTACAGTTACAAGTGTAAACCAGTGTAAATACCAAAGAAAAAATGTTCCTCTGGCTTTCCACCATGACAACAGTTAGTAAGGAATGACTTGCACATATTCAGGTTATGTATGAATCTGGAGTTACATCTTAACACTGGGAATAAACTTGAGTTACAGAAGGACTCCTGGCTGAGCGAGGTTTAAACACGGAGCCGGTGCAACAGCAGGTTCAGGATAAATGAGACATTTCTGTGCACGAGTAAGCACAACAGTTGTTTGTGAGCACAACAGTTGGCAAAGTGCTCAGGACAGGATGATGGTGGTGATTAGCTCCATATTTGCTCAGCTGCACACACACACACACACACACACACACACACACACACACACACACACACACACACTGCCAGGTAAACAGGAAGTGGGGTGATTGAATTAGAGAGACCTTTCCAAGCGGATACATCTGAGAGACGAGGACAGAGATGGATCAAGAGGGAAAGCAGAGGCAGGAGGCGGGACAGGAAGCACTGACACAGGAAGTGATTAATGACACAAACTGATCGATACAGGCAGACTGTAACAGCGCTGAATTAATCCTCCTGTGTTTAACAGTATAATAAAACTGGCACCAACATGTGGCTGATGCACGCTGACAGCTTGGAAGGTTTCATCAGTATTCATTAGTGTTTGTGTCAGTCATCAGTGCACGTTCAGGAATCTCTTTCTACACCTTTTAGCAACATGCTATCTGCTAATAAACCTCACTCTACCTAATGTGCCATTCGTGACTGAACCAAGCCTTCTATGAGAACTGCAGGTTATCAATCTCCCAAATTAGCAATAATTCTCTACACCAACGACCTGCACAAAAGTACTACACGTTACTGCTGTAAATGTCACATTAGATCAGATCCAGAAGTCGCACAATGACAAAAACAAACTAAGCGATTGAGGCAGCAGTGAACCGCACAACGTGAGTTTGCAAAGTAGGACATGTTCCGGGATCAACGTCCCACATCACGTCCCTGGACCAACATTGCAATCAACCATTCACAGCCATCTGACATCATCAATGTGCTGCTCCTGGACGTCTTTAAAAATTGCTCTGCGTCAGGGCTGCAACGATTAGTCGACTAATCGATGACTAATCGACTCTTAAAATAATCTGTGACTATTTTAGTAGTCGACTAATCGATTTGAGTCATTTTTCATAGAAAAGTACTATAAAAGTACCCAAAATACTCTTACTGCAGCTTCTTACGTTCAAATATTGGCAGCTTTACACACTCTCCCATGACGGTGAACTAAAACCCTTTGTCTCTCCCAAACCCAGACCAACATTTTTCAACATTTTAACACATTGTTCGATAAAATGATTAGTGGACTAATCGAAGAAATAATCGACAGATTAGTCAACAATGAAAATAATCGTTAGGTGCAGCCCTAACATCTGTGGAGCTAAGCTAGTTTTCCAAATTGAAGTTAGTAGAATGCACAAAATCCTTGGCAACATTGAACAACATTGAAAAAAAACTCTTAGCTACTGCAAGGCTAGTGAATTAGCTTACTACGTGGGTTGGCTATGCTAACAAGTAGGCTTGCCAGTAAGCTAAAATATTGTTCACTGACATAAAGAGTAGGGATGATTTCATTTTGCAGTTGCAAAGACCTGCAATGGACACATTTTCCCTCCTTTCTAATAGCCGAGTCAAAACTATTTTCATGCAAGATTGCAGTGCTCGTGTTGATCCAGGACTACGTCATCATCATCATCATCATCATCATCATCTTTACCCTGTGTAATTTGTTCGATCCAGGACCATCACTGCCATGTTGATGCTGGATAGGGTCTGGATCAACACAAGCACTGCAATCCAAAG
Organism: Epinephelus fuscoguttatus; assembly: GCF_011397635.1. Taxonomy (NCBI): domain Eukaryota; kingdom Metazoa; phylum Chordata; class Actinopteri; order Perciformes; family Serranidae; genus Epinephelus; species Epinephelus fuscoguttatus. The sequence goes on along the minus strand of NC_064770.1, from coordinate 38,215,597 downwards.
GAGGGAAATGTTAATCACAGGTATTTGAAACTGTAAAATCATATTAGCCACATTCTAGTCTATTGGCAAGCTTACTCGTTAGCATAGCCAACGCAGATAACAAGCTAGCTCACTAACCCTGCAGTAGCATGTAAGTTTTTTGTTCAGTTTTACTGAGGATTTTGTTGAGTTGTACTAACTTCAGTTTGGAAAACTAGCTTAGCTTTGAAGAAGCACAAAGGAATTTTGAAAGAACAGGTACAGCACATTGATGATGTCAGAGGGCTGTGATTGGTTGATTGCAGTGTTGCTCCAGAAACACAATACATGACTTCAACAGGACTACAGCGAACTACAAAGGGTTGCGCGCCGGTGACGTCATAGGTGATAGAAACATGGGATTTTGACTGGCGGCAGAGCTCTTCACACACATAAAGTGTAAATAAAAACAAATCAGTTGAGTCTTTCCCCTTCGGATGAAATGGCCAGTCAGGCTACATGCTATGGAGAGAGTTTAAGAGGTGCTGATCGCCTTTGGTACGACGAGAAAGTGAAAATGACAGGAGGTGTGTGCCCTTTACAGCTGCCAGCCTCTGTGTGGACGAATGACCCTGTCAATTCATTCATTCAATTCATGTCCTGTCGATTCATTAGTTAACATTCATTAGAATTAACTCCTTGGCTTTGAACATCTCATGTTATTGTTTAGATCAACTGACTTTAGCTAGCTAGCTAACATTAGCCAACTAACCTGTGATGAAGTGCCTGCCACAGACGTAACGTTAGGTATAGTGACTGGCTGGATCCCACAGCTTTCCGTCTTTACCCTGCCGTTTCCCCATTCTTCACTCTCTCCGGGAGCAAAGAAAATCGCAATTCTGGGTTGTTTTTTTTGGTATTGTTTGCTGTGCAGTGAGCAACGCAGCAACTTTTCGGGATTATGAACTCCTAGCCACGACTAGCGTCTCTCCCGGGTAAAGGTCAAAACTTTCACCCAAAAGGGGGCGTGGCCGTTGTTACGGCAGTGAGTGATGTTGCATTGAAGTCATCTATGTGGGGTGCTGATCCAGGAGCATGTCCTACTTTGCAAAATCATGTCATGCGCAATGGACCGGTAACTCCCATGGCCATATCTCAAGAATACCTCAAGGGATTTCTTCAAATGTGGCACAAATGTCCACTTGGACTCTGTGATGAACTGATTAGATTTTGGTGGTCAAAGGTCAAAGTCACTGTGACCTCATCTGTCTCATTCTTGTGAATGCAATATCTCAAGAACGCCTTAAGGGACTTTCTTCAAATTGGGCACAAATGTTGACTCGGGGATGAAGTGATTAGGTTTTGGTGTCAAGGGTCACAGGTCAAGGTCACCGTGACCTTGCATCCATCTTATTTTCATGAATGCAATATCTCAATAACAGGAAGATCTCTCTTGATCCCAAACACATCTTCTACTGTCCTGGGATGACAGTTAGTCTTAAGCCCTGCTTTTTATCCTGCGCAAAACTGATGTGACATAATAGAAGATCAGCTACTGCCATCGGTGAATGGCGCCCAACAAGGAGAATATCGTCCAGTACTAATGTTTGGTTGATAAATTGGTATATTCCTACATACTGAATATGACACATCTGTTTTAAAGATAATTAATGATGCTCTTTTACCTCTGCTTCCCGTCTTTATGAGTTTCTTCTTCTGTTAATTCTATCCTGAGGACGTCAGAGGGGGAAACTCTATACCCCCCTTGCTCCCTCGTCCCTCCCCCGAGCTGCTCACATGAAGGTTAACCCTCACACATGGAGGTCAACAAGATGCCATGTTTGACCTCTGAGCTCCGCGCTGTGTGTTCAGCTCTGCTTATCTCCGTCACACTGCTTCACCCTGCGTCTCAGAGATACAGACCCGAGACGTTCCCCGCTCTGACTGCAGGTGGTCAAGTTTCAACGGGGCCGGTGTGTTTGGAAAACAGTGTCGGTTAGATAATAAGAGTTGTTTCAGCGGGGAGTTCAATCGAGGAGCGCAGAGGTATCCATGGAGACAGCCTCCCGTGGTGAGCTGAGTGTGTGTGAGTGTGTGGTCGGAGCTCGGGTTAGAGTTTCACTGTGTGTATAAATAGCAGGTTATAATGGAAACAAACCCGTCGTCCTGGTAAAAGCCTACAGTGTTACAGCACAGTGCACTACACACCACCACTACTACTACTACTACTACTACTACCACCTGCTCCTCCACAGCTCCTCCTGTAACTTTACATAGAGCTGAAAAACAGGAAATAAAAACAAAGGTCTAAAATAAAAGACAAAAAATTGCAATCAGCAGATGTCATGTACAAATGGTGACGTCATTGTTGCAGCAGCCATGGGTTTGATTCCAGCCTGTGGCCCTTTGCTGCATGTAAACTGTCCTGTCAAATAAAGGCTAAAGCCAAAATGTGATCTTTAAAAGGTTACAAGTGAGGCCAAAATATAACTGAGTGTTTGCATGTTGCTGCGCCTGTTCAGCTTTCCATTCTCACCGGGCCAACAGGAAGTGCACCAGGCTTAAAGACCAATTTTTGTAGTGGCCAAACAGTGGTACTGCAACTTTCAGGGTCCGTCACCTGATGCCACTGGGTCCAAAAAAAGACAAAGATGTGTTCCCATTGACTTAAACTGGGAAAGATACATCTGTAAATCAGTGGATACATTTTTTTTTGTGCGCCACAACCCTGCGAAAAGACTCGTTCTTCTATCAAGATTGAATCCATTTGGTCTGACAACATCGGAAATTCTAGTAGAGCCACAAGATTAAATAATTTTATCCTCATTTAAGTTAGCAGAGACAGATGAGGTCACATAGACTTGACCTTTGACCAATGACCACCAAAATATAATCATTTCATTGTTGAGTCCAAGTGGACGTTTGTGCCAAATTTTAAGAAATTCCGTTAAGGCCCCTGCCATCGCCTGCACAGAGGCATATAAAAAATCTGTATTGGTACTGGCCTAAAATCTCACAACCTCCATCCAACACATTCTCACTCCGATCTTCTCACATATAGATGTTTGGTCGTGGACTTTCCACGTCCACATACGGCATGCAAGGTACCCTGGGTGTGTTGGTTGACGTTCTAGGACGCTGTGTCAAGTTTGCATGCAGTCTCTTTCAAAATAAAAGCACTATGTCGGTACCACACCACGAATTGGCTTTCTTTTCCCTGTAACGACAAACATATGTGGTTACGTTTTGCAAACACATATGACTGGATTTAGGCAACAAAACCACATGGTAATCAAAGTCCACATCTCAGAGGAGCTCTCCTGGTCCATGAACACAAGGGTAGTGATGAAGAAGGCCAAGTGGCGACGGCATTTTCTGAAAATTCTCAGAAAAAATAAACACTCACTCCATGATCGAGAGTGTACCCACATACTGCATCACGGCATGGTACACTGGGAGCTCAGCTGCAGACAAGAAGGCTCTACAAAGGGTCATAAACACAACCCATAAGAATCATTGGCTGCCTCCGAAGGTCCGGATCTATCCTCAGTGACTCCTCCCACCCAGCACATCATCTGTTTGAGCTGATGCCCTCGGGCAGGTGCTGCTAATATTAAAGGCCCGCACCTCCAGACTAGTGAACAGTTTCTTTCCCTGAGCTGTAAGAACACTAAACAAACAGTAATCATGTGCAAAATTTTTAACCAGTCTTTTGTTTTTATTCTATCACTTCCTGTTACAGCTGTTATATAGCTGTGTATATGTCATGTTTAACTGGTTGTCTTGTTTTATCTGTTTTACTGGCACACAACCTCATTGTATTTAATATATAATGACAATAAAGCTTCCTATTCTATGCTAGTGGTTGGGTTTAGAAAAAAGAACAGGGTTTGGCTTTACAATCTTACAGAAGTGAACACTGGCCAAATCCACCATCCCTCCTGCCCCCCTACTTAGACTTTTGCCACCTTAACTTTCATAGTTGTCCCGCTGCGTTTCCCTCTGACGCTGCGGCTTATTTCATTGGTGTCTGACAACAGAAATCACTGACCAAGTGCTGCATTGTGACAGCTTCCGAGTGAGACCTGGTTGCCCTATCCATGTGTCTAGTAACATACATCCATATGTGATTAATAAGAGCCAACCATGTTAACAAAACTCCTAAAAATTGTCCCTTTTAAACTGGATAATAAGAAATCCTTCTGCCACTTACAGTAGTGATGTAACAACTGTGTTAGCCTCACCGTTACAGGAATAATCAGTGTGAGGTCTCTGTGTCAGCGACAGCAGAACAGAAGCTTCACACAGACAAGAGCCATGTTTCTTTAATCATGACTTCTATCAGTAGACCTGAGCTCCATCTGTCTCCGAGTGGTACTTCCTCATCATGTCACCTCCGACCACTTATATCCAAACCACATTCCTATCAGCAGAACAGGTTAAAGTGTAATTTTGTCACAGCAGCAGGAGGACCGACAGTGTCTTTAGACACAGCTGCCACCCAAACTAAATTCAATAAAAGAAGAAATATGTGTTTTATGTATTGATTATCCGCAAGACCTTGGACTGGAAACGTTGCAACTGCCACAGTCAGAGGTACACTGGCACTCTATTGTTACCTAGCAACAGCTTCCTCACCCGCTATCAAGGTTATCTCCCTGGCGGCTAACACACACACACACACACACACAGACGTGTGTTTGATTGCCGCACACATTCCTGAAAACAAACATCTGTTCTGCTCTGCTTCTTGTTGGTGTTATTTATTTATTTCCCTACATGTGTTACCGTCACTGCTTTGTCTGATGTTTTTCCTGAGGATGACGTGAGACGGCTCATCTGCTCTGAAGCAACATTCAGGGCTTCTCCATAGATACAGGCGGCAACGTCACATCGTTTTACACCGAGGGGGAAACAAAACGTTTGCTGTGATGCTGAAGAGTTGCTGGGTGGCTTCCTGCACGTCAAATGAACTTAAAAATCCAGAGTCAAAGGGTATTTTTATGACATGGATCTTATTTTCTCATGTTTTTGGGTCTAAGTGACTGATGGGAACATATTTTTTTGAAGCTGGTTTAGTATTGAGCGAGAGCAGTTGAAAACATGCTGCAATGTAAGCACTCAGAGCATATTTGCTCCATCCATTTACACCCATAAAAAGTGTTTTTGTCACTGACGGGCTCAGATTGTTATTCTAAGTGTCTGACACCATTGTTGAGAGGATCCATACAGAGAGGGACCATTTTCTTTAACCAGAAACAGCCCTAAAATGTCAATCGTCAAACCCACCAGACTCCATTTAAAAAAATACAAATTTTACCATCATAAAACACACTTCATTCAAAGTCGACAAAAACAAAACAAACTCTCAGAATCAGTCTTGGTTTGTGTTTCCGCTGTTATAAAATTCACAAATTCTGATTTTGTTGAAATTAACCCTTAATTCAACCAGTTAGAAGTGAAAATATGCTGCCTCTGTATGCAGGCTAAAATCACTATTTATTTAAATGGAGTCTGGTGTGTTTGCCAATAGCGATTTCAGGGCTGTTTTGGGAAAGTTAGCATCCTGGGAAATTCACCTAAATTCACGGCATAACCAAAGTAAACCATCTTTGGTGCATGTACATGCATTGTCACATTTGAAAGGTAACCCAAACACTCAGAATCACTGTTAGTGCTTCTGTAATTGAGTTATGGAAGTTTCAACACCTGAATATTTTCTTGAAAAAAGATGCTGGAGCTCGAGCTTACTGTACATAAATACACTTAAACCTATAGCGTTTCCCCCCCTTAAGACAACATAGGAGCCATTTGCTTATCATTTCTCTACATTTATAACAGTCTTTGGGGCCTGTAAGGAGTTTAAACCTCCTGTGGACCTCCAGAGCGTCACTGAATACAAGACCCATAAGCCATCGGGGCAATCACTGGCTTTTTGATTGGCTAGATTCCCAGAAATTTGAGTGACGTGTGTTTCTTCAACACAGACATTCATTGGCTATCGAAGCCATAGCAACAGCATTGGCTCATGTGAGGTGTCAATGAAAAGGTCAGGAGCTCGCCTCCATTTTGAGAAATGTCAGCCGATTTGTTTACATGGAGGATGGAGAAATTATGGATAATATTTTGAAAAACATTAATGTTTGAAACGAAGAAAACAACACACACAAAGCAAGAGTGCTTTCATTGACTTAACAAGGGCAGCATCTACACACCCGACACAGTGGGTGGTGGTACATGTACCTTTGAATTTGGTTTGCGAGCCGAAAAAAACACAGAGAAGAAGAAGAACAACAACTGCAGCACGCTGTCCAGAGGGCAAAACATGTCGTGGTGTAAACGTCTTTCACAGTTCCAGAGGAAGACAACAAGATTGCACCGAGGGTCTGATTTCCGACCGCCCGACACCACACAAGATCGACAAACTTCCTGCAGCTGTTAAACATGTAAGACACAGTGCTGAAGGACCGTCTCCAGAGTGTTAGCATGAGCTAATTAGCAGCAGCTAACATCCAACACCAAGCTTTTAAAGAGCTCGACTCTGTTGTTAAAGTTATTAATAACCACTCGCCACATGATGCTCCCTGATCTGAAGTTTCATCCAAACAGTATTGGATCATTTAGCCACTGTAATCTTGCAAATCCCTGCGTGATGACATTATAGCACATTGTCAAAAAACATAAGCTAATGCCGTTAAGTATTGTCAGTGCTGCTGTACTGTCTCAAAATATGGATGGAATTCAGCAAAACATGCCGGTCTATTACATGCCTGTAGGGTACTAGCATCATGGTAAGTTTAATTAATCATATCTATAATCAAGAGGTGTTCACACTTTGAATCTGGGAGCCAAACTGAGACACACACAACTTCCTGCTGCTGCTGGATTTTCTGCCCATGTTTCAGTCCGATTGTCACTTTACATCTGAGCTTGTTTGCCTGGAGAAATGCTGAACACAATGAAGTCTGAGTTCAGACACGCACGCCACTTCTAATCCCCTGTACACTTAACACGCTGAGACACGCAGACGGCATGACGACACCCACACAGACAGGCGAGCATGCTCCGGGCAAAGAGAGACTTACAGAGGACCATAAGACACCCTGGGGACCGTCACATGGCTCAGTGATCAATGGAGACCATGTGTCTGCTGTATAAAGATCCCTCGCTGCCTGTCCCTCCATCTGCTTCCCGTACTCTGCTTCTCTTCCGCGACCCTCCATCATTCTCTCATTTTGTTTATTATTCTGTCTCGTTATCATTCCAACACAATTTATGTTTTCCTCTCGAGTGGCTCCTCTTGACTCTCCTTTCTTCTTGCCAACTCCCTGTGAATGATTTTGCTTCCTATCTCTTCCGACCTGTTTTTGTCTGATCTTAAATTACTTGATTTTAATCATCCGCGGCCGCTCTTCCGTCTCCCGATGTGACCCTGCACAAATCTTCAAATCTAATAAAACATAAAACAGCCCACTTCACAGTCGTGTATGTGCTCTACCATTAACCTCAGCTCAACAGGCCCCATTTATCTCAGAAAATAAGATAAAAAAAATACACTGTGTTGGACTTGAAATGAGAATCAAATTTATGCCAGCTCCCAAATTTTCAGGATTGCAGATTAGCTGCGGTAATGAGGCACGGTGTCTCTAACCCAAAATCCTAACTTTGTGTGAGATAGTCGAATAATTGACAGTAAATCTGGGCCAGTATGTGCTAAACCGCCCAGAATAGGATTGCTGATCCTGCATTACTCAGTAATTCATTCACATGGGTGAGAAAGGAAGACTTTCTGCTACGGCAGCACTCCTGTTCTCAGACGCCTGATATATTATGGACACTGGTGGTCTATATCTTACAGTCCAATATCTCATCTGGGTCCTGGGCTCAGATTAGGTGAAGGGTTTCTTGATCTCCATTTCACAACAGAGGAGGGACGTTGCAGCGTTTGTTTGTTGCAGCTTGTGTACAGAAAAATGTGCATGTGGTGGGCGGACGCCTCTGAGACAGCTGTGCAACACAGTTATCGTCATCAATAGCGTTGAGATAATGGAGTTTAATGTCTGACCTATAGCAAGACTAAACCTGCTTCTCGGGTAAAAGCCATTACAGGCAAAATGCATGAGAGGCATTTGGAGGTAATTGAAAACAGAAACACTTTCAGGGGCTGAGTATCAGTAAATAGGAGGCGAACAGAAAATACTGCTGGCAGGTCTTGTTGGCGAATAGTCTTTATATTGTATTTAACCATTAGTGTCACTGTGAAAACGGGATTAAACAAGGCTAAGAGTCCATAGCAATGATACTCAACCTGCTTTGCCTGGGGACCGCTTTTTCAAAATGACAGGGAGCCGGGGGCCAGTCACAGCGGCTCTGCACAGGTCAGTTGTGCCCAGGGGCGTTTTGAGGATTTAAGGACATTCAGGCCTCGAGGCTGAGACACACCAAACACACATAAAAGAACTAGCTGTTGCGTCGCCTCAAGTCACCTCTGTCTCAGCCAAAATGTTGCACCTGAACACACCTCAAAGTAGGGACACACAATACTGGATTCTTTGCCAATATCTGACATACTGATATCCAAATATCCACGTTTCCAAACTAATTTTAGTCATCATTAAGTCTCTTCTGTCATGGAATTAATATCATATGAACGCATACTCTTATCATGACGGCCCAGCAGCAGATGGAGACATGAAATACTCTTCAGTGTCTGTGATATGTATTTTTTGTGGTTATTAAGAAAAAGCATGTTGGCTGATTCCGGCACGTATGTTCTGCACCTGTGTGACAGGAAATAACTCTCCATACCATCAGGCTATGAGCATGGTCCAAAATTAACTTTTTGGTCTGCCAGTGACTCGTCATCGGAAAATATTTACCGGCCAAAACCAGTCATAAAACTGCATGAAATAAAAACAAACGAGCACAGTGTCATACCTGCAGCAAACCATCATTGTATTGGGATTACTGTTATAAAAAGTCAGCCTCTCCTCACCTCCAGATTTACGAAGCATCACTTCTCAGTACATTTTTTTAACTGTGCGTTTTATTTTTCCTTTTTGGTCGATCTATTCCAGCGATGTGCATGGAGTAGGGATGCACAGTAATATCGGCACGCCATCTGTATTAACCAATACTGGCTTGAATGATCAGAACCAGCCAACATGCTAATATCGGCCAATGTTTTTTAGAAAAGGAGAGAGACCATTGGTTGCTCTTTATGATCAAACGTAGATCAAAACCTTGTGTCAGGCGCTCATAGAAAACAGAATACGACAGGACACATAGTAAGGCAATCCAGGCACTCCAGAAACATAGAACGTGAGGAATGAAGTGTGTTGAAAGTTTGTTGAAACCAGGGCTTTAAAAACAAGTGTTTAGAAATTTCTTAATCCACCACAAAGTAAAACACCCTTGGAAAACAAAAGGCTCTGAGCCATAACTTCCTCTTTCGCACGCTAGTCATTTTGACTAATGTCTATAAACACATGTCTGCATATAAATCCAGATACATCTGACAAAAAGCTAACATAAAGCCAACCTGTCATAGAAACTGCTTTCCGGACAATGCATCTAACCTTCCCATGACTGTTAACCTGCCATTCAAACGTGATTGGTCAACACTACTTGGACTATAAGCAGAAACCAAAAGACATCTGCTGGTGCTAATTCTGGACCCTGGCTGTAGGACATCAGCTCCACACACAGCTCCATCAATTCAAAGTCCAAACAGTTGTTTTAGTGGAGGAATATTAGTCCAGCTTTTAAAAGGACTGAGTGTCTGGTAGGGAAGTAGTTCAGTGTCATTTAGCTCTGTTATGCATGATAAATAATTAAACACTGCAGGAGAAACTCACAGTAAGCTCTGTAAGAAACAGTGTTTGGTGACGGGTCAAATAACAAAACAGCATGTCTTACATCTACAGTCGGATTGCCAGATTCACGGGTGTTAATATTTAGACTGTTCTCGTGCACTATTAGTACGCTTCCTATGAAAAGGGAGGCACCAAAATCTGTATTAACCCACAATCATAAGCCAGTCATTCATGTATTTGGGGAGTCTTTGATCATGTGACCGATGAGCTGACGGGACTTAAGAAGGAAGTGGTCCTCTAAGGAGGCAGGCTGAGGTGGTGGATGGTCACAAAACACAGGACTTTCCCTGGGAGACCAAAGTTCAGAATCGTATGATGACTACAACACATAGTCATTAGCGGGACAATAGGCTAATTTATACAATGTAAAATGCCATAGGCTTGTGCTAATAACGTTAGCATGTTGTATTTGTTTGGAAAACGTGTTTAGTATAAGACAGTTGTTTTGTCAGTTGTAATGGAGCCAAATTTTGTAATGTTACCTTTGTCGTCCCTGGCTTCATATGAGTAGAGGAAAAGTCCGCTAGCTGCTAGGCTAATTTATACAATATAAAATGCCATAGGCTTGTGCTAATAATGTTAGCATGTTGTATTTGTGGGGAAAATGAGTCAAGCAGAAGACAAATGTTTTGTCTGTGAAGTTTTAATAAAGCAGATTTGTGTACTTTGTGTGTGTTTTGAATCAACTCAACTTCTCAGCACTTCACAGAAACCTCCGCCGCAGACTAGTGTTTTGGGGGTGTAACTGCAGAGTCACACAGACACACACCACCGCACAAGTATAAATGCTCACAGCGGCGTAGGACTGTGTACGTAGGCTACAGCATAGGTCTGCTGCATCCCACATAATTCGTAGGACAAACCGCTGTATGAAGACACGTTGTAATATTCAAGAGGAAGATGGATTCCAAAATATTCCGCTGACCTGACCTTTAACTTTAATCTGCCCCCCATCACCAGGTGTAAACTTCTCCTCAGTACTTTCCTCTGTCTGCTGTAGTTTCATGAACTTGGCTGTGCAAATGTAAAGTGGGACATTGCTGCAGGAGGAAACATGTGATTCCCTCTTCTCTCTTTCCTGTCTGTGCTGTTCAGCATCACCCGAGTGTAATACCGCCACAGACATGATCTTAAAAGATGAACAAGGGGTCAACTGCTGCCTTTGGGTTCTCCCGGAAATGGTAAGAGCAGAGTGCAAAACACTCGCAGCTATTCTCGGACAAACACACACACATGAGACCCAAGCAATTATTAACCTGTGAGGCTGCGTGTGAGCAGGGCGTGAAGTGTTATTGACCTGAATCATATTGTGTTCAGATGTTCACACATTAAGGGTGTGACACAAAGCTACTGTATGTGTATGTGTTTATATTAATATATCAGTGTTGTGGTATGTACAGGAAGTGGACTCAAGGATGCTGGAACTCACCTGAACTGCAGGTGTTTTCTAATGCCAGATATACTACTCTATGAATAAGTATATTAATATTAAAGCTGTGTGTAATGGGAGGAGGCCAAGATGGATTTACAGCTAGTCTGAAATGTCTATGATTTTAAAAATGAAAAACAAATAAAAATGGGCCATAAAAGCTAACTAGGCCTTTTCTTTTTTGTGCACAGAGAAGGAAACGGTCCAGTTAAAAATAAAGTTTGTTTGAAATTGCGATGAAAAAAAAAATTGGGAGAGCTTTCTACAAAAGTCTGAAAATCTCCATTGACCCGCTCACATGTACTTTTGAGACGGTCCCTAACTTCAACTCATCACTTCCTGTGTACTGTCAAATCTTCAAGGTGCCAGACTGTAAAGAGGAGCTATAATATTTTTCTGTATTTTTGTAAGTAATAAATAATCATGTAATTGAATTCTTAATTGTCACTATAAATAAATTAATAAATCACAAATTAAATAAGACCTCAAATATATACATTTAGATTTATTTGTGTATTTAATTATTGATTAATTTATAAATACATTTATGTATTTACACATTTGTAGATTAATTAATTCATTTTCTTACTGATTCATTCACAAATTTATTTATGTTTTTATAATTTTATCTATTTACATATACTTTCACCTATCTTCAGTTTAAGTTGCTGCAGTGAAATAAATCTTAATCCATCAATTCTCATTTATTAATGATTTATTTAATTATGGTGATGATTAAGCATTAAATTACATAATTATTTATTTATTTTATTGTATAATTACATATTTATAGAGCATTTAATTATATAATTATTTATTAATTTACTTAAGTATTTTATATAATTATTAATTTATTTAAGCATCTTATCACACATTTATTTATGTATTTATATTTATTTAGTTTTGGCCTTTAAAACCCTGCGTACTTCATATTAAATGTGGCCAAAGTTATTGATAAAGTATCTTTAAGTGATCCCTGTGAGCAAAAACCTCAGGCTTTAAACTGAATTCTCTGTTTCCAATGATTTTTTTTCTACTTTTAAGACAAGCTAACGTCTGCTTGTGACATATTTCTCTATATGTTTATCTGCCTCAGACGCACTTCTGCAGGTGTTAACATTACATACACTGCTACATGTAGCTACATGCTAACGTCAGGAAGTCTTGGTTAGTCTCACATTTTGGATCATATTCCTTCTTGATGATGTCTGACTGTGTTCAGAAGCTTTTACTGGTGATTTGTCATGGTAGAAAGTGTTGGTATACTCCGGTACAGTCATTCCCCAGCTGCAAGAGTGGAGAGATGCCAAGATGCCGAAGATCCGGAAATGGTGACCCATCTTTTTTGGGAGGGGGTCTTAAAGTGTCGCGCAGTGAGATGGTGCATTTTAGGGTGGATACAGGTGTTGTAGCACAGACAGTATGAGGATAATAAAGTGTTTTTGAACATTAAACCAACATGTTCTGGTAGAAACCCACAATGCAAGTGATCAACCTAAAAATGAAGAATCGATCCCCTTTAAAGGGATAGTGCACCCAAAACTGAAAATTCAGCCATTATCTACTCACCCATATGCCGAGGGAGGCTCAGGTGAAGTTTTAGAGTCCTCACATCACTTGCAGAGATCCAAGGGGAGAGGAGGTAGCAACACAACTCCACCTAATGGAGGCTGACGGCGCCCCAGATTCAAACGTCCAAAAACACATAACTGAAACCACAAAATATCTCCATACTGCTCGTCCGTAGTGATCCAAGTGTCCTGAAGCCCCGACATAAAAAGTTGTTTGGAAAAACCTCATTTGGACTCTGTTTTTAGCCTCATTGTAGCCTGTAGCTCTGACTGCCTCTCTGTGGACCGCGCTCACGTGTGTGCGCTTGTGTATGGAGATATTTTGCGGTTTTGTGTTTTTGGACGTTTGAATCTGGGGCGCCGTCAGCCTCCATTAGGTGGAGTTGTGTTGCTACCTCCTCTCCCCTTGGATCTCTGCAAGTGATGTGAGGACTCTAAAACTTCACCTGAGCCTCCCTCGGCATATGGGTGAGTAGATAATTTTTGGGTGCACTATCCCTTTAACGTCAGACCAAAATCAAGCTTTATGTTACACTGCTAATCTGGTCAAGAGTGATGGAAAGTTACTGAGGATGAACCTCGCTGAATTGCGGAATATCAAACATAAAACTTTCTTCACACAGGCTGCTTCTGTGGTCTCTTGACTGATCAACAGACCGCAGTGTTGCATGGAGACGCAGATCCTGAATGAACTGAATACATGTCTCACAAGAATGCTCCAAAAACTAATACAAGCGCATGCAATCGGAAAATGCTGCAATCGGAATTCAGAACATCCAAACAGTTTTACATGCTGTTTACATCAAACTCAGTGTAATCAGTGTGCATGTAAACGTATCATTATTGTCAGATTAAGCAGCTCTGCTGCAGCGTAGACCGTGCCACCGTCAGGACTGAACACAGCGACAGTAAAGCCCTCAAATCCCTTGGAAACATCCACTGTTGGAGGCAGAGCCACAGAAGAAGAAAAGGGAACAAGACAGGAAGTTACTGAGGACGGAGATTAACAGATGAGATGTTTCTGGGTTTGATGTCAAAACACAGCGAGACACCACATAAAGACACGGCCGTATCCATGCTGCTTAATTTAATTTATCTTATTGGATAATTTCGTGACCAACATTGTGTGTGTTAACAAAGCGCAGTCTTTTTACAGCCTGTGTGGTGTGTTTGTTTTGTTGAGTGTGACGATTGACTCGGTGGCATCTCTTCGAGTACAGACCTCAGGGCAGCACTGCGATGACTCTACTGAACAGACAGTGACCTCATCACACACACACACACACACACACACAGGGTCCAGAAATGAGGCGAACCCACCATCAGACTGCAGTTTCCACTCTGTTAACCCAAAAGCCACCAAATAACTGTCATTTGCACACAGACACACACCCACTGAACGAGCTGAGCACACGCTCCGACACGCTCCGACACGCACAAACACCCACACACATGCACACACCAGGTTGCCTAGTAATACGGTGCCTTTGACAAACACATGCAAACAAAAGAGTCGACTACACACGCACACAGACAGGATGGAAGTGCTCCACAGTCAACACCTGGAGGACATTTAAGTCACAGGACATCATTATGTGTTCCCCTCTTGGCTTCCTCCATCACAGCAGCCACATGTTTGTCATTGAGCAGGAAGGCAGGGAGGAGGAGATGATCAACACAGTGGTGAAGCAGAGACTGAAGGAGGAGGAGGAGGAAGACGGTAGGAGAAAGAAAACAAACTAGGTTGTCAAAAATGCCCCTGTGAACTTTTTCTGATGGGACCAGGAAGACAACATTGCTTGTCTGTGCCTTCAAAAACTGATATCAGTGTCACAGAAACTTCTGTCTCCCAATGAAGAGCGACGATGCTTCATCAACTGTCGGCTAATCAGCGTTAACGACTGAATCACTCCGCTCGCACCGATCATGTAAGACCTTATTACATCATGTAAATAAAATTAGCAGAGACTTATTCACGCATTCATCACTTCCAGGCTGCAACAGTCTCCTCAACGGTTCGTCATCCTCTCACACACTCCTGCACCTGTGAACACATCACCCCCCCGTCATAACCTCTACCTCCATCTTCAAGTGTATCCACTTCAAACTCCTCCTCATCACCTATAAAGCCCTCCACAACCTGGCTCCCCCCACCTGTCTGAGCTCCTTCACCAACACACTCCCTCCCACACTCTCTCAGTTTGCTCATGGACTTTCTACGTGCACATGCGACGTCCAAGGTACCCTGGGTGTGTTGGTTGTTGATGTTCTGGGACGCCAAGTAATCTTCTTTCAAGAGACTCTTCCGTTGTCACAAGAAATATATCAGTGTCTTTCAAAATAAAAGCACTACGTTGGTACCACACCACAAATTGACTTTTTTTTTCCTTCAGCAACAAACACACGTGGTTAGGTTTAGGAAAAAAAGAACAGGGTTTGGCTTTATAATCTTACGGGACTTGGAAACCACTCTCTCGGGTGAAGTTCGCTGCCTTAACTTTCGTTGTTGTCCGGCCGTGTTTCCTTTTGACGCTGCTGGGAAAATGTTAAACAATAATGTGACATGAAATGACGGCTTTTTTCGTTGGTGGCAGACGCTGGAAGTAACTAACCAAGAGCCAGATTTCAATGACTTCAGAGTGAGACTAAGTTGGAGGACAAGTTTTAAACTGACTCATGGAGCAAACGTTAGCTTGCATAGTTAGCTAGCTATGGCGAAATTTGCCAGTGACAGTTGTTATTTCAGACAAAGAAAACGACAGTCGTCAGCTAAAAATATAGGACAATGGACACGGTTTCATTATTTCTATGAATTTTAAATTGCACATCTGTCACTGAAATCTGCTGCGCAAGAACGAAAGAACTTAAGCAACAGTCAAGGGGCTGGGGTTTGAGGATGGCTAATTGCACACATGTATACATCTCTGTGAACATGCAGCAGTGTTAGGTCAGGTGGTCACATATTGACGTTTGGTCATGGACTTTCCGACATCCAAGGTACCCTGGGTGCGTTGGTTGTTGACGTTCTGGGACGCTGTTCTTCTTTCAAGAAACACCTCTGTTGGAACAGGAAGTTTAGCATTTACATACAGTCTCTTTCAAAATAAAAGCTCTACGTCGGTACAACACCACAAATTGACTGTTTTTTTTCCTTCAACAACAAACACACATGGTTGGGTTTAGGAAAAAAGAACAGGGTTTGGCTTTATAATCTTACAGGACGGGGACACTGTTCTCTTGGGTGAAAGTCAGGGTTTGCTGTAGTTGCACTTGGACGTTCACCGCCTTAACTTTTGTCCTTGTCCCGCCGCGCTTCCCCCGAAGTTGCCGGGCACTGTTAAACTATAATGGCAACGGGCTGACGTTAAAGGGCGGCTTTTTTCATTTCGTTGACCACAAGTCACTGCCAAGTGCCAGATGTCGACAGCTCTGGAGTGAGACCGGGCTCGCTGATGCCAACCTCATGATGGCTACTTCCAGCAGGATAATGCACCATGTCACAAAGCTCAGATCATCTCAAACTGGTTTCTTGAACATGACAATGAACTGTACTCCACAGTCACCAGATCTCAGTCCAATAGAGCACCTTTGGGATCAATAAATTCAATATATACTCAATAACAGAAAATATTTGACAGGAACTCCCCTGTTCGTCCAGGACATCTTCTAGGACACATGGACCGACACACTGGTTAACAAGTCCAAGAATCAATTTTAAAAACTGCTTGAAATTAAGATCCCTATCTCACAGCCAACAGCTCTCCCCAGACTTTTTCCCTCTGATGGATAACAGTCATTATTCGCACAGCCACAAGAGGTCCTTATCTGGTAAATTCGACCAATGCTATCATCACTGCAGTGAGGTCATTCAAGAGAAGAGGAACTGGATAAACTGAAGGTGCAAGTGGGAGACGACAGAGACCAAAAACGTAGATGAAACAATGGAAAAACTTGGCTGCAGGCTGAGTCAAGTGGAGCAAACATGAGAAGAGGAAAAGGAGACAGAGGTGACAAATTCATCACCAGTGTGACGGTGATCATGGCCAGGAATACACCAGGAAACAGAGCTGCTGGGTGCAACACAACAAACACAAACAACCACCTCACCCTGCTGGTTTACACCCCCCTTTCCTCCCCCCCTCACACTCTCCATTTCTCTCCACCCTGTTATTCATCACCTATCAATATCTCTCCGATCTGACTCTCCCTCCCTCTTTGTCTCCTCTGCTCCTCGTCCCTCTATTATAACCCAGCAGCGTGGGCTCGTGCTATTATGGAATATTGTGATTGTCGGCTACATTTAGACTGTGAGAGGAGGAGAGGGGGAGGAGAAACAGAGAGATGGAGAGAGATACGGAGAGATGGAGAGAGATACGGAGAGATACAGGGAGATAAAGAGAGATGGAGAGAGATACGGAGAGATACAGGGAGATAAAGAGAGATGGAGAGAGATACGGAGAGATACAGGGAGATAAAGAGAGATGGAGAGAGATACGGAAAGATGGAGAGACACAGATAAAAAAAATAACTTGTACGACCTTTCACGTAAAGCTAGTTAGGTGTGTGTGTGTGTGTGTGTGTGTGTGTGTGTGTGTGTGTGTGTGTGTGTGTGCAGAGAATTGTCTGGCCTTGCAATGCTGCAGTAAATCTGCCCCCATACAATAAAAGGGCAAGGACTGAGAGGAGAGGAGTAGAAACAAGAGAGGAGAGACGAGTAGAGGAGACGAGACGAAAGGAGAGGAAATAAAACAGGAGGGAAACAACAGAGAAGAGGAGAGGAAGCAAGAGAGGAGAGGAGACAAAACACAATAGGACAGGAGAGGAAACAAGAGAGGAGAGGAAAGAACATAGGAGAGAAAACAGGAGAGGAGAAGAAACAAGATAGGGTAGGTAAGGACATGAGAGAAGAGGAAACAACAGAGGACAAGAGAGGAGAGGAAACAAGATAGGAGAGGAAACAACAGAGACGAGGAGAGGAAACAAGAGAGGAGAGGTAAGGAAACAAGGTAGGAGAGGAGAGGAAACAAGGTAATAGAGGAAAGGACACAGGAGAGAGAACAGGAGAGAAGAGGAAACAAAATAGGGTAGGTGAGGACATGAGAGAAGAGGAAACAACAGGGGAGAAGAGAGAAGAGGAAACAAGAGAGGAAAGGAGAGGAAATAAAATAGGAGAGGAAACAACAGAGGATAGGTGAGGTCACGAGAAGAGAGGAAACAAGAGAAGAGAGGCGAGGAAACAAAACAGGAAAGGAGAGATGACAAGATAGAAGAAACAACAGAGGCGAGGAGATGAAACAAGGTAGGAGAGGAGAGGAAAGAACTCAGGAGATGAAACAGGAAAAAAGGAAATAAGGGAGGACATAAAATAAGATAGGAGAGGAAATGAGAGACGAGGAGATGAAATAAGATAGGAGAGTAGAGGAGGAAACAAGAGAGGAGATAATAGGAGAGGAGGAAACAAGACAAAACATGAGGAAGCAAGAGAGGAAAGGAGACAAAACACAATAGGACAGTAGATGAAACGAGGGGAGAGGAGAGGAGAGGAGAGGAGAGGAGAGGAGAGGAAGCAAGATAGGAGAGGAGACAAAACACAATAGGACAGGAGAGGAAACAAGGATAGGAAAGAACATAGGAGAGAAAACAGGAGAGGAGAGGAAACAAGATAGGGTAGGTAAGGACATGAGAGAAGAGGAAACAACAGGGGACAAGAGAGGAAAGGAAATAAAATAGGAGAGGAAACAACAGAGACGAGGAGAGGAAACAACAGAGGAGAGGTAAGGAAACAAGGTAGGAGAGGAGAGGAAACAAGGTAATGGAGGAAAGGAAAGGACAAAGGAGAGAAAACAGGAGAGAAGAGGAAACAACGGGAGAAGAGAGAAGAGGAAACAAGATAGGAGAGGAGAGGAAACAAGAGAGGAGATCAAACAAGAGAGGAAAAGAGGAAATAAAATAGCAGAGGAAACAACAGAGACGAGGAAAGGAAACAAGATAGGATAGGTGAGGTCATGAGAAGAGAGGAAACAAGAGAAGAGAGGCGAGGAAACAAAACGGAAAGGAGAGATGACAAGATAGAAGAGGAGACAACAGAGGCGAGGAGATGAAACAGGAAAAAAAGGAAATAAGGGAGGACATAAAATAAGATAGGAGAGGAAATGAGAGACGAGATAATAGGAGAGGAGGAAACGAGACAAAACAGGAGGGAGCAAGAGAGGAAAGGAGAGGAAATAAAATAGGATAGGTGAGGTCACAAGAACACAGGAGATGAAACAGGAAAAAAGGAAATAAGTGAGGACATGAAACACGATAGGAGAGGAGATGAAAAGAGATAGTAGGAAAGACAAAAGAGCATGGGACTGGAACGGGAGAAAAGACGGAACGAAAGAGGAAAGGAGAGGAAACGAGAGGGGAGGAAACTAAATAGGAGAGGAGAGAAAATACGGTAAGGGATGAAACGTGAGACGAGGAGATGAAATAAGATAGGAGAGGAGCAATAGAATAAAGGAGAGGAGACCAGACAGAAGAGGGCAGGAAACAGGAAAGGATTGGGAACATGAGAGGGAATGAGAGGAAACAAGTTAGGAGAGATAAGGAAAAAGGCCAGAAGAAGAGCACAGGAGAGGAAAGGAAACGAGAAAATGAAATAAGATAAGGTAGGAGAGGAGGAAACAAGAGAGGAGATAATAGGAGAGGAGGAAACGAGACAAAACAGGAGGAAGCAAGAGAGTAAAGGAGAGGAAACAAGACAGGAGAGGGTAGAAAAGAACAAAGGAGAGGAAACAAGGAAAAAGAAGATAGGATAGGACACAAGAGAGGAGAGGAGAGGACTGTTGTGTCCCAGTTTTACTTTGACCTCCATCCGCCCGTCCGTCTGTCTGTCTCTCATCTCCCTGATGACAACACACACACATTATGTGAAGCTCCAGAAGGCCTTTTGATGCCTGGGACTGTCAGTGAGCTGTTTCCCCAGTGGCACGCAACCTCCCTGGGCATGACTCATAATGAACACCCCCTCCATCACCACCTCTCCACCTCCTCCTCCTCCTTCTGCCAAGGGTCCTCCACTCATCCGCCATTCAGCTCTCTCCTGCTCTCTTCTCCTCTTTCTAATCCTCTCCTGTCTTCCGGTCCTGCTGTGCTATCTCTCTCCTCCTCCTGCACTCCCTTTTCTTCTCCTCCTCTTCCTCCCTCTTACTCTTGTTCTCCATCATCCTCTTATTCAATCCCGGTTGGCCAATAAACTCCCATTTCCTTTTCTCTCTCAGTTGCTTTTCGTCTCCCCCCTCTGTCATCCTCTTACTCCCCTTTCCGAGCAGTGCTGTGTTATCTCCCACTTTCAGGCTGAGAATTGGCTCTGGAAAACAGCCAGCGCTGCACACACACACACACACACACACACACACACACACACACACACACACACATGCACACAACAACTCACACACAATAAACCAGTAATGCAAACATGACCCAACACTGCTGCATGTTCAGGGAAATGCATACACGTGTGCAATTAGCTCTCTGCAAAGCCCAGCCCCTGTGGTGTTGCTAAAGTCCTTAGGTTCTCGTGCAGCACAGTGGCAGATACAAAACTTAAAATAATGAAACACTGTGTCACATATTGTCCTTTATTTTTAGCTAACAACTGTCATTTTCTTTGTCTGAAATGACTGTCACTAGCAAATTTCATCAGCTGTAGCTAGCTAACTATGTAAGCTAACGTTAGCTCCATGAGTTTGTTTAAAGCGTGTCCTCCAACCTAGTCTCACTCCAAAGTCGTCGAAATCTGACTCTTGGTCAGTTGCTTCCAGCGTCAGACACAAGACAAAAAATACACGGCAGGACGTCATAATTGTTTAACAGTGGCAGCGTCAGGAGGCAACGCGGCGGGACAACAACAAAAGTTAACGCAAGTCCGAGCAGGGCCGGTGGGAGGAGTGGTGGATGGGTCCAACAACCACCAACCTTTGCCCAGGAGGCCAGTGTTCACGTCCCGAAGATTTTTTCCTAAAACCAACCCTGTGTTTGTTGTTGAAAGAAAAAAAAGACATCAATTCACGGTGTTGTACCGACGAAGTGTTTTTATTTTGAAAGAGACTGTATGTAACTAGGCTGAAGTTGACATGGCGTCCCAGAAAGTCATATCTTGACGTGGAAAGCCCATGACTAAAATGTCAGTATGTGATGAGGTCGGAAAAATATTCACTTTATGGATACATATATTATCTGCTTATAGACGGTGCCGTTCCACTGTTACGATGGCCCAAAATCCCGAAGCCCAGTTAGTCAGAAAAACGCCCCACTGGACTGACAGTCCGTTATCCCAATAACAAACGTCCCTTGCTCCGAAGTTCTATGAAAATACAAACTCCCTGCAGTTAATTTCAGTTTCCCAGCGGCATTTGAGCCACCGGTCTCAGTTGTTTTCACCGACCCTTCGTAGCGTTTCCTAGCGGAGGTTGAGTCACCAAATTGGGTAACCCCTTTTGCTTTTCAAGCAACTGTTGTGCCACCAAACATCTGTGGTTTTTGGTTGGTTGGTTGTGTCTAAGCCTGACTGCACGTTCACCAGAGAGTTGTTAACAAACATATCCATGGTTTCCAGAAATGAACAACACAGTCATGAGCTCTGGGTAGTGACCGAAAGAATGAGAGGTCATGGATACAAGTGGCTGAAAGGAGTTTCCTCCGTAAGGTGGCCGGGCCCAGCGTTAGAGATATGGTGAGGAGCTCAGACATCCAGAGGGAGCTCGGAGTAGAGCCGCTTCTCTTTCACGTTGAAAGGGGTCAGTTGGGGTGGTTCGGGCTTCTGATCAGGATCCTCCTCGGTGACACTTCCAACTTGTAGGAGGCCCAGAACACACTGGAGGGATTATATATCTCATCTGGCCTGGGAACAGCTCCAGGAGGAGCTGGAAAGCGTCGCTGCACAGAGGGACGTCTGGTAACTTGCTCAGCCTGCTGCCACAAAGACCCAGCCCTGGATAATCAGATGAAAATGGATGGATGGATGATGGTAGTCCTATAGATACTACTGTAGGTAGCGATTGTACCTTATGTTTAAGCAGCTAAATACAGTGTTGCTCTTGTGTTTTTGGTTTTGGAAAAGCTGTAAAAGAGACATCACGCTCCAAATTCTCTGAATGCCACTGATCTCTTTCATCACAGCACCATGAGCACAGTTTTGGCATGTTGAGAAACCTTGACAGTTGCTTAGCAATGATTGGGCAATCACTGTCCAGGGCAGGGGTGAGCGAACGGTCAATTAGGTAAATG
Source organism: Epinephelus fuscoguttatus (assembly GCF_011397635.1). Taxonomy (NCBI): domain Eukaryota; kingdom Metazoa; phylum Chordata; class Actinopteri; order Perciformes; family Serranidae; genus Epinephelus; species Epinephelus fuscoguttatus. The sequence continues at coordinate 38,193,491 of NC_064770.1, read as the reverse complement.
TAATTACTCACACACACACATAATACAGACACACACACACACACACACACACAGAGAGGCACATTCACTCACACGTGACACTGACATCAGCGGTCCCTGAACTATCAGAGCGTCGAATTCAGCAGAGAGGGACTCTCAAACCTGACTCCTAATATAGCTCATAAACCAGGCCTGCTGCACTGATTCAACACTGGATCACTGAGTCTGTGTGTGTGTGTGTGTGTGTGTGTGTGTGTGTGTGTGTGTGTGTGTGTGTGTGTGAGTCTAGCCGCTGTGTATCTCTGATTATTGTGCAGATCAATTACCCAGCAGTAAATTACCCTGCAACTATATTCACATAATTATCAAAGGCACAAATGACAGCCGAGCCGGTGTGTGTGCAGGGGTATTTCTTCACATATTGATTCTCGGAGCATCAAATTAATCAAATATTTCATCATTACACCTTGGTAGTTGAGCAGGTAGTTAAACTTTAATCAAGTCAACAGCGTGTGACTGGAAAATTAGGATGTTTTCTCCAAAGTGAGCCATCAATTCTGATGTGGGTGTGGACCTAATTCATATAACGTTACCTTACATGACCTTTATTTTGAAATCTTTAAGGAATTTGTAAAAATAATTGAGTTTTTTTTCTTTGAGTTGGGTAATAGAGGTCTTATGTTACTCGAGTATAAAAAAGAAAAGTCAATCTTCACATTTCAGAGGCTGAAACATTTTGCTTTTTGTTTGTTGCACTTTAATTGTTCTGATCATCAATGTATCAACTAGTCCGTCCATTTCCATCTGCTTATCCTGGGCCAGGTCGGGGGCAGCAGGCCAAGCAAAGCACCCCAGACGTCCCTCTCCCCAGCGACGCTTTCCAGTTCCTCCTGGGGGACCCCAAGGTGTTCCCAGGCCCGAATCGATATGTAATCCCTCCAGCGTGTTCTGGGTCTGCCCCGGGGCCTCCTACCAGTGGGACGTGCCCAGAACACCTCTAAAAGGAGGCGCCCAGGAGGATCCTGATCAGATGTTGAACCACCTCAACTGACCCCTTTTGACGCAAAGGAGCAGTGGCTCTACTCCGAGCTCCCTCCAGATGTCTGAGCTCGTCACCCTATCTCTAAGGCTGAGCCCAGACATCCCACAGAGGAAACTCATTTTGGCCGCTCGTATCCGTGATCTCATTCTTTCGGTCACTACCCAGAGCTCATGACTATAGGTGAGGGATGGGACGTAGATGGACCAGTAAATCGAAAGCTTTGCCTTCTGGCTCAGCTCCCTCTTCACCACGACGGTCCGGCGCAGCGCCCATATCACTGCAGAGGCCGCACCAAACCGCTGATCCATCTCCCACTTCATTCTACCCTCACTCATGTACAAGACCCTGAGACACTTGAAGTGAGAGGGCAATCCACCAGTTTCCGGCAAAGAGCCATGGCCTCAGATTTGGAGGTGCTGACTCTCATCCCAACCACCTTACACTCGGCTGCAAACTGTCCCAGTGCATGCTGGAAGTCACGGTGTGATAAAGCCAACAGCACCACATCGTCTGCAAAAAGCAGAGACGTAATTCTGAGGTCCCCTAACCGGACCCCTTCCTCCCCCGGCTGCACCTCGAGATCCTGTCCATGACTATCACAAACAGGATCGGTAACAAGGGACTACGCAGCTCTCACTTTGGTCATACAGGGACCAGATGGCTCGTAGCAGTGACCCCGTACCCCGTAGTGCCCCCACAAGACTCCCCGAAGGACGCGGCCATAAGACTTCTCCAAGTCCATCAAACACATGTAGACTGGTTGGGCAAACTCTCACAGTCCCTCCGGCAGCCCTGCAATGGGCTGATCCACTGTTCCACAACCAGGACCGAATCTGCATTACTCCTCCTGAATCTTATCAACTAGTGTTTCGATTAGTTAACTTTTTGGTAATATGCACGTTCTGAATCATAAATGCTAAACTATAGCATTACAGAACACAAGTAGAGATGAGTAATAAAGCCAGCACTGACTCAATAATGGAGGTTATACAACAATATTTATCTAAAGTTTGCCAATGGTAGTTAACTTGAAGCCTCCGTTAGCTGTAGGTCACATTAGTTTAAGTGATGCTGTAGCAGTAAAACCCCTCTGAGTGCATTAAATTAAGAAAGGCTGTTTTTCTTTTGCTTATGAATCCAGCTCTTTATTTGTGAGAGGAATAATGTGTTATTTCCTCCTTTAAAAGTAAAATGGTTTCGCTTGAAATGTACCAGCCATGGGGGCCTATTGACCCCTCTGTTCCTCCCACTCTCTGTGAACCGTGTGGGCGTCCTGTTGAGTTTGAATGCCCATCATGTACACACAGCAGCTTCATTACATTTTGCACAGAACTCAACACTTGCTCCTGTGCTGGAATCCAACCCTGGATGTTCTGTTTTATTTATTATAGTGCAAGGGCTGCCTTAAAGGGACAGTTCAACCTCAAATCAAAAATACATATTTTTCCTCAGTCTAGATAGTTGTGTTGTGAGTTGCAGAGTGTTGGAGATATCGGCTGTAGAGATGTCTACCTTCTTTCCAACATAATGAAACTACATGGCACTCGCATTCTTTTCTTTCTACTGAGCTACACCCGCCAACTGTATCATTACACAGCAAGGGAACTATAAAATCAGGACATCAGTATGTTAAAGTCAGGTATAGCTCGACTAGGCCTTTAAACTGGGCTACTGTCCTTGTCCCAGTATACAAGCACGGGAGGGGAATCCATTTATTGAGCCAAGTATGTGCGACTCCTCTACGATAGGTGGAGATATGCCCCCTTTCAGCTTGTTAGTATTGGACCTTTTTCCTGTTGACCTATTACGTCACAGACCAAACAATGGACAAACAAGTTAGCTACGGTTAGCTAGCAGCTAACTGCTACCATGGTGGACAACTTTACAGCTCTGTACATTTGGTCCGTCCAAAAAGTCACAGCTCTGGATGTAGATTTCTCCATGTTGTTACCGGCTTCTTCTTCTCTTACACATTTAATGCTATTGGACTTCCGGGTCAAAGCCCGGGGCGGAAACTGTGGAGCATGCTCAGAGCGCCTCGGCCAGTTTGGGTCTGATTGACTATACCAAACACTGGTTCCAATGCAAAATTCGAACGCTATCACTCAGTACATTTACATGACATTAGAGAAGGCTTGTGACAGCGTAAGATGTAAACGTTGATGCCGTTCTTCTCATCTGAGCTGTAACATGAGCTAGCTAGGTGAGCTAGCAGTAGATGCATGCTTCCCTCTGTGCAGTGATACAGTTGGTGGGTGTAGTTTGGTTGAAAGAAAATACATGAAACTGCTCACAACAAGATGTGTGGATTATCTTGAGCAACCGGGTCATGATTTCTGGAAAAATACGTTCGGGCACCACAATCCGGGTACCATGTAGTCCCATTATATTGGAGAGAAGGCACCTCATACAAAAACAATCTAGACTGATAAGCAGCACTACAGGTAAGAGGAAAATTCTAAATTACCATTTAGTGGTAACAAATTATAGCAAACCACCAAATTACTCCAGATTTCTACAACATAATTGCTCCACAGTGAGCCTGTAAACCGACGGGACCCCTGAGGTTTTATTTTCTCAAAAGCTGCTTTTAAAGAGACGAGAGGTGAAAGATTACGTAACAGCAACATGAGAGTGCAGACGAACCAAAGCATCAAAGAACAATAACTGACCTGAATATTTTAAAACGAAAATAACCTTCGAGGTCAGAAAAAAAAACGTGCATCTGAAAATAGCAAACGTCTGGTGTTAAAATTAACAGGAAATATGTGAGAGCAAGAGAAAGGCCAAGTTTAGGAAGGCTTTGATATGCAAGATGGTGCATCCTCCTCAGAGTGAAAATGTCAGGTCTCTCACAGAGAACGCCCAGGGAGAGAGTCCAACCATGTTTGTGTGTGTGATGAGTCGTACTGTAACACACACACACATACAGTGAGGTCCTGTATGGATCTGGTCCAGCAGAGTACTGGTACACACAGGGCTATTTCTGTCTGACTGCTGGGAAACAAGGACACGAGTGGATAGATGAAGATTGAGGGAGGGAAGGAGGGAAGGAATGGAGAAGGACACGGATGAATGAAAGGAGGACGGTCAGAAGATTAGAAGAGAAGTGGAGATTAAAGCGTTCGCTGATAGATGGGCTCAGTATTGGCGCTTTATTGAAGCTGCTACGTGTTGCACTCAGACATCAATAAGTCATTCATCACAAGTGTTTTTTATTTATGAATTGATGTGACTAACACTGAGAGGGCTGGCATCCTGACTGACACTCAGCAAACTGTAGCAGCCCTAAAAATGAGCCTGTCAGGACTGAGACCCTCTGATGTGATGCTTCAACCTAAAAATATCAGGAGCAGCCCTAAAAAGCCCAAATTCGGCTGAAGTCTCAGAGTGAAAACGAGGTTAGAAGGGAGGGAGACATTTAAGGAGGGATATGCACAGAGGAGAAAGCAGGAGAGTCATGGACACAAGCTGGACGGGCTTTTAGAGGGGATACTGTGATTTCTCAGGAGTCTATAGCCATGCTAGCAGCTCTGTGAGGCTGTACTTAGCTTAATGCTAACATGAACATGCTAACATGTTCACACCATAGACTGTAGATAAAGATGGACGACATGACAGCTCCCCAAACAGTGAAGCAAAAACCATAGACGCTGTGGGCTAATGGGCATGTAGCTACTTCCATGTTTCAGATGATACGTCATGTTTGTAGTCGACCAATGAAGATGAGTTTACATATCACCTTGGGTTCGTCCTTCACCTTCTCAAAATGATCCCACACTTTGGATTTCCTGCCCGACATGTTATTAACTAGCCTGTGGAATAACCGCAGGTACCAGCCCTGGAAACTAACCTGACGAGGACACTTCCTGTGTCTGTCCTTTCAAAGTAAAGTCACACATGGTCCAGTCATATAGGTTTGGATTTATTCTGACAAGGCGCAGCTCCAGCACACCTTTTGGGTCAATTAACATTAATTGGATTAATGTTATCTGGATTAATTATAATCCAGATATTTAGGCTATAATCACTACTGTCGCCACTGTCGTATCATTGCAAGGGGCTGACACAGTCAACTCGTGTCCGCGTATATATGTCTATGGCCAAAACATCATGATCGCCCCCTGGAGGCTGGCTGCACTATAGGTCATAAACCCTGTCCCTCTTAACGTATCCTCATATCCTACGAATTAGTTCCCCACAAATTACATCACATACTTAACCCCAGATTACATCCTTACTGTAAAAATGTATTTAACACAAAGTTACTGAGGTTAGGTTCGGGAAAGGAAACATGTTGACGATATCATCAATAGACATGAAATGATGGACAGACTGATGCCTGCACTCTGACTCAAACCACAACATGATTAATTTTATTTTTTTTTTTTGTGATGAAATTTTTATTTCATTTTAAAGAAAGATATAGATAGGCATATGGACGTTACAAAAATAGAGCATAAAATATATATTCACATACATACATATCTATACATATGCATATATACAGATACATATGAATAAACCACTAAAATAAAATAATAAAAAAATAAGTAAAATTAAATATATATATATATATATATATATATATATATATAATAAAACAAATAAAAAATAAATAATCATAATAATAAAAATTTTTTATATATATAAAGTCAGGTTTGGATGTGAAAAATAAACAACAAGAATAAAAACAGAATAAAACTACTTATAATTTTGTGGTTTGGAGTCATGTATATTTGATATTTGATGCACACATTCTTATTCTTATTTCTATTTATGCATCTATTGTGTTGTATATTGCAGGATAATGCACATATTTTTATATTTCTACTACTTTACATACTAGTTTTACACCTTATAATGAAGCATAAGGCACATATCTTTATCTTTCTTCATACTTTATATATTCAGCATATTATACGTTTTCTATTTTTAAATATTTTACATACTAGTGTTAAACAGTGTAGAGTAATGCACATATTTTATTTTTATATCTTTCCATACTTTTTACTTTCATATTTATTATTCCTATTTTTTAATAATTCTCTCTTCTGATCCCAGTGACATCATTCAACACTGTCACTGTCTTATAATCATGATTTGGACTTCACTATCCCCTTGATTATAACGATTTTTAAAACAACAAATTTATAGATATAGTTATAGTTAGTTAGCTAGTTCATAGTGAGGATGGCCATTTACTCTTGTCACTAAAAGCCCACAGAGAAAGAGTGAAACTGACCCTCTATAAGACTTTTAATGTGAAATGGGAAACAGGAAGTGTTGCATTTTATTGACATCAGAGCAATCAACCAACGACAAAGGTGACAGGAAATAATTAGTGTGGGAAAACAATATTTCTATTAAAGAAAATAAACTCAGAGCAGCTGGATGGTGAGAGGGACACGGCTCTGTTGTTGCTGCACTGATGGAATTTAGTGATGAGGAATTTACTTTATAGTGAATCTATAAAGAGGAAGTGTTGAGTTCACAAGAACAGCAACAACAAATCAAAATGGAAGCACATGAGAAAACAGGACAACGTCTTTAAAGAGCCTGATAAATATACTGAGGGACGGTCTGTCTCTGATACGAGACAACAAACAGGTCAAGAGTTTGATCTGCTCTCTGAGGGTCTGACGACACACCCTGATTTCGCTCTCTCACACACACACACACACACAATCAGACACATCCATTACAGAGCGAGGGGATAGATTTACAATCACAGGAAGCCGATCCCACAGACACAGAACCACCAACCCTCCCTGGTCTGAACCTGATCCAACAGACAGAAGCCGACACAATACAGCTCTGTGTCTCTGCCTCCATTATCTGTTTCACTCTCGTTACTGCAGAAACAGGCTGCAGGATATCTGTGCATCATGCTGAGCACACACATACAGGTACTTTAAACATCCTGCTCAGCGGTCGACGCACGTCTTTCTGACATCATTTTTAACCACAGCAGTAACTGTGTGGTCACAGTCTCATGTCTCTGACTTTAAGGCTTCGTCGCCGTGTTTGAAGAAAACAAGTGAAAGAATGTGGCTTCACACTATTTTAGAGGCTCTGTGTTGGACCTGCTGCAGCTGAAAACAGTCACAGTGCAGCTGTTTGTTTGTTTTGAGCTGAGATATACATGTAAATAAAATATTAAAAAAAGCCCTGGAGCCCCTCAGTTATGTCATGATACTTTAATTTGAACTCACTGATAATAATATATAATCATCATTATCATCGTCATCGTCATCATCTAAATTTGTATTGTAATGGGAGGAAAGGAAATGGGACGATAAGCTAGGATAGGATAGGATAGGAAAGGATAGGATAGGATAGGATAGGATAGGAAAGGATAGGATAGGATAGGAAAGGATAGGAAAGGAAAGGAAATGGGACGATAAGCTAGGATAGGATAGGATAGGATAGGAAAGGATAGGATAGGATAGGATAGGATAGGAAAGGATAGGATAGGATAGGATAGGAAAGGAAAGGAAAGGAAATGGGACGATAAGCTAGGATAGGATAGGATAGGATAGGATAGGATAGGATAGGATAGGAAAGGATAGGATAGGAAAGGATAGGAAAGGAAAGGAAAGGAAAGGAAAGGAAAGGATAGGATAGGATAGGAAAGGATAGGATAGGATAGGATAGGAAAGGATAGGATAGGATAGGATAGGATAGGATAGGATAGGAAAGGATAGGATAGGATAGGAAAGGATAGGAAAGGAAAGGAAAGGAAATGGGATAAGGATAGGATAGGATAGGATAGCATAGGATAGGCTGGGATAGGATAGGATAGGATAGGATAGGATAGGATAGGATAGGAAAGGAAAGGATAGGATAGGATAGGATAGGATAGGATAGGATAGGATAGGATAGGATAGGATAGGATAGGATAGGAAAGGAAAGGAAAGGAAAGGATAGGGTAGGATAGGATAGGAAAGGATAGGATAGGATAGGATAGGATAGGATAGGATAGGAAAGGAAAGGAAAGGAAAGGATAGGAAAGGAAAGGATAGGATAGGATAGGATAGGATAGGATAGGAAAGGATAGGATAGGATAGGATAGGATAGGATAGGATAGGATAGGAAAGGAAAGGAAAGGAAAGGATAGGATAGGATAGGATAGGAAAGGATAGGATAGGAAAGGAAAGGAAAGGAAAGGATAGGAAAGGAAAGGATAGGATAGGATAGGATAGAATAGGAAAGGATAGGATAGGATAGGATAGGATAGGAAAGGATAGGATAGGATAGGATAGGAAAGGATAGGATAGGATAGGATAGGAAAGGAAAGGAAAGGAAAGGATAGGAAAGGAAAGGATAGGATAGGATAGGATAGGATAGGATAGGATAGGATAGGAAAGGATAGGATAGGATAGGAAAGGAAAGGATAGGATAGGATAGGATAGGATAGGATAGGAAAGGATAGGATAGGATAGGAAAGGATAGGAAAGGATAGGAAAGGAAAGGAAAGGATAGGATAGGATAGGATAGGATAGGATAGGATAGGATAGGATAGGATAGGATAGGATAGGATAGGATAGGATAGGATAGGATAGGATAGGATAGGATAGGATAGGATAGGATAGGATAGGATAGGATAGGATAGGATAGGATAGGATAGGATAGGAAAGGAAAGGATAGGATAGGATAGGAAAGGAAAGGAAAGGAAAGGAAATGGGACGATAAGCTAGGATAGGATAGGATAGGATAGGATAGGATAGGATAGGAAAGGATAGGATAGGATAGGATAGGATAGGAAAGGAAAGGAAAGGAAAGGATAGGATAGGATAGGATAGGATAGGATAGGAAAGGAAAGGATAGGATAGGATAGGATAGGATAGGAAAGGATAGGATAGGATAGGAAAGGAAAGGAAAGGAAAGGAAAGGAAAGGATAGGATAGGATAGGATAGGAAAGGAAAGGAAAGGAAAGGATAGGATAGGAAAGGATAGGAAAGGATAGGATAGGATAGGATAGGATAGGATAGGAAAGGAAAGGAAAGGAAAGGAAAGGAAAGGATAGGATAGGATAGGAAAGGATAGGATAGGAAAGGAAAGGAAAGGAAAGGATAGGATAGGAAAGGAAAGGAAAGGAAAGGAAAGGAAAGGAAAGGAAATGGGACGATAAGCTATGATAGGATAGGATAGGATAGGATAGGATAGGAAAGGAAAGGAAAGGAAAGGAAAATAAAGGAAAAAGAAAGGAAAGGAAAGGAGACAAAAGAAAACGAAAGGAAAGGAGATGAGGGTAGACAAAGGGAAAGGAAAGGAAAGGAAAGGAAAGGAAATGAGAGGAGACAAAAGGAAAGGAAAGGAAAAGGGACAATAAGACAGGATAGGATAGGATAGGATAGGAAAGGAAAGGAAAGGAAAGGATACAAAAGAAAAGAAAAGGAAAGGAAAAGAAAGGAGAATAGAGGAGACAAAAGGAAAGGAAAGGAAAGGAAAAGAAAGGAAAGGGAAGGAAAGGAAAGGAGATGAGAGGAGACAAAAGGAAAGGAAAAGAAAGGAAAGGAGACAAAAGGAAAGAAAAAGAAAGGAAAGGAGACAAAAGGAAAGGAAAGGAAAGGACAGCAGAGAAGAGGAGAGGACAGAAGAGGAGAGGAGATGGGAGAAGAAAAAAGTATACGAAAGGAGGAGGAAGAGGAGAAGGAGGAGGTGATAGGCTGAGAGTATACTACAGGAGGAGGAGGAGGAGGAGGAGGACGGGGAGGAGGAGGAGGAGGAGGAGGACGGGGAGGAGGAGGAGGAGGAGGACGGGGAGGAGGAGGAGGAGGAGGAGGACGGGGAGGAGGAGCAGTAGTTGCAGGAGGAGGAGCGAGGGAGGTGATAGGCCCAGAGTATACAGTATGTAGAGTCCAGTGGGGCAGGTAATGAAGTGATATCATGCAGCGTCAGCAGCAGCAGCAGCTCCTGATACACGACTATAGATGAGCCCTCAGAGAGTTACAGGTGGAGTCAGACAGGTAGGAACACAGAGGAGGTGCTGTTTCTCCTTCACACTGTTAAAGGACTCCAGCTACTTCTGTTCCCCTCCAATGAGCTCACTCCTCTAAACTTAAAATACTCCAGTGTGTCATTTTACACAGCGCCCCGTCATTGCAGAATCAAAAGAGATGTGACATATAACATATGACATCATCTGAAGAGGACCAACCAATCACAGCTGACAGATATGTTTCCCTTCATCCGTAAATATCAGTCTGTGACAAATACAGGCCATTCTCCTCCTGCACCTGACTTCACCCTTAATGACATTTAATCATTAAAGTGACTTTACAGAGTCTGCTGCAGAGTAAACATGGAGCTGTGTGGCGCTGCAAACCCACAAACATCATCATGACTATAAAGCATTCTGATGCCTAAACGCACTTTTAGGATTATTTTTTACACTCTGCATTATGTTTTGATGTGTATTCTGAAGGGCTTTATGGGCCTCTGCGGGCCTCAACGCCAACAGAGGTAGTTTTTAAAGAGCCTGGTGGAATGCGAAGATGAGAGAGCGACTTTCTCATTTGAATTTTGGAGCGCTGAAAGTTAAAGAAGCCGGCTTTTAAACTGATATATCCTGAGTTTAAAGAGCACACTGAGGTCTTTGAACGCAGCACCCAGGGGCTGTCTCGCTCTTTCATTCTCCCTCTATCTGAATTGTCAACCTATCAAATGTCTCTTTGTATCTCGACGATTCACACACCAATGGAAGGCTTTGGACGCTTTCACTGAGTGTGTGTGTGTGTGTGTGTGTGTGTGTGTGTGTGTGTGTGTGTGTGTCATAACCGAGCTGTCGGCAGCTTATTTCTCTGCAGTGAGTGCTCAGATGTGATTTTACTAGTTTAGAAACTAATTGAACTGCGTGTGTGTGTGTGTGTGTGTGTGTGTGTGTGTGTGTGTGTGAGAGACCGAGACATGGAGGGAGAGACTGTGAGGACCGGAGCAGAGTGTATGTGGTCGAGTTACATGGAGAACAATAGCCTTATTGTACCTGTGTCTGCAGCTTCTGTCTGTCCTGTGTGGATGCTGCAGCTCTGCTCTGAGCCTGTTCGCCTGAGTCTCTGTGTCACTGATCTTTTTTAACATTTGTGACGAGACATTCTCTACAACAAGACTAAAGTCCAAAACTTCTGCATTACATTTAGGGCTGCCACTAACGATTATTTTCATTGTCGACTAATCTGTCGATTATTCCTTCGATTAGTCGACTAATCATTTCATCAAAAAATGTGTTAAAATGTTGAAAAATGTCGGTCTGTCTCGCCCAAACCCCAAAATGATGTCATCTAATGTCTTGTTTCGTACTCATGCCAAAGGGTTTTAGTTCACTGGGGAGAGTGTGTAAAGCTGCCAATATTTGAACGTAAGAAGCTGCAATAAGAGTATTTTGGGTACTTTCATAGTACTTTTCTATGAAAAATGACTCAAACCGATTAGTCGACTACTAAAATAGTCACTGATTATTTTAATAGTCGATTAGTCATCAGTTAGTCCACTAATCGTGGCAGGCCTAATTACATTAAAGCAGTGTTTCTGTAAAAAAAAAAAAAGTAATAGAGGAAGAAAAAGGTTTAGAGTGCTTAAAGTACCTCACTGCGAACGGCAGGAGTGCTCAGAGTAGAGACATCTTCATATCAGGAGAGACTAGATACACGTATCTTCCCTGTTCCAAAACCAAAATCAAACCCTGTAAAGTGTAGGGTTAGCTAGCTAGCTACTGAAGATATAGCCTACTGAATGTATACACAGCTGCTTTTGCTTTGTAATGATTATAACAGTGAAACAAAGACTGACCCTGCTGTACAGGAACCAGTGAAGGGAAGCAGGGAAACTTTGCTGATATTCAACCAGCTGTGTCATCACAGTGTGTGCAGATGAATGTTGCTTGACTGACACCAAACACGGTTCATCTGCACACACTGCGATGCCACACAGCTGGTTCAATATCAGCAAAGTTTCCCTTTATATTCATTGTCTTGTGTGGCGATCAGCAGTGATGTGGTGGTTCACTTTTACACTGTGATCTGTAGCCTATAGTTCGGCTTTAGCTTCTAACTATCTTTGTCTTTTTAACCTGTTGTTGCTGCTGAGTCAGTTTGACATCCTGGATATATCCTTCAAACACAGACTGTAGACCCCTCTGTCTGCTGCTCTCTGACATCACTCTTTCATTCTTCCAAAAATATGATCATATTTCTTCAGGAAGTGCAGTTAGTTACAGTGAGGGCTCCATGTTTACTGTGACAGCTTGTCGGACCATCACAAAGGGGCGTGGTTTAGAGAAAGGCCAATTAATCAATTATCTAAATAGCTGCCATTATCATTTTGCGTACAGACTTTAATTAATCGACTAATAACTTCAGCTGTGATTGTCCTGCTGATCCTGCAGTGCAGAAGCCTTTCAGTGCACGCTGAGGTCTGTCTCCCGACATCTTAATGATCCATGGACCTGCCATGTTGCACCTCTGTGCAGGCAAACTGAACTAAAGAAAGAAAGAGCTGCACTGAATTGAACTCCAACAAGTTTCCCTGTCGCTACCCACCCAGCACCGTTCCCCCTCCCCCCCTACGTTGGCACCCGGCCCTGCAACCATGGCAGCATGCAGAGGGGGCCCAGGGTTCCCCCGCTAGAGTGACTGTGGAGGGGGGTGCAGAGAGAGAGAGAGAAGAAAGAGATGATGCAGACAAAGATAAAAGTCTCGAGATCAAGAGTAATTAGGGGGGAAGAAAAAGCGTGTGAAAGGGAATTTCTCCTCTCCAATCCCAGGAGGTTTAAGATAGAGATTTGGATGAATGAGAGATGAGAGGAGCGGAGTTAGGCGAGGAGGAAGGAGGGAAGGAAAGGAGACAGGATGAGAGTCAAACTGGAGAAGGCAAATGAGGCGAGCGGAGGGAAGGAGGGCAGAATGTGGCAGGCATACAGAGAGATCAGGAGGGGACAGAGGGAGGGATGATGGATGCAGAGATGAAAAGGATGGACGCGAGGGAGAGAGGGACGTATGAATGAAAGAATGGGGTGAGAGGGAAGATGAGAAGGGATGAGACGGGACGAGGGGATGGAGAGAGACAAAAAGAGGGATGAGAGAGGCCAGTGGAAAATGATTAATAGGATGAGAGGAAAGATAAAAGAGATGGAGGGATGATGATGATGATGATGATTGTTATCGGAGAGAAAGAAAGAAAAAAGATGAAGATGTATAATAGCCAGTGGGCCAGTAGGTCCGCTGTGCTAATCCGTATTGTCAGATTATAGTGTAATCTCATGATAACACACACACACACACACACACACACTCACACACTCACACAGCGCAGGGCTGAAGTGTTTCCGACTGGAGCCCGCGGTGCTGGATTGGAATAACCGTCCGTGATCCAGAAATTTCCTGGCCGGCACTGTGTGCTTGTTGCCATGGCGATGGCTCCAGGAAGAGGAAGACAGAAAAAGCGAGAGGAGTGAGTGAGAAAAGATAAGATAGGGAGGAGGGGGAGGGATGGAAAAACAGTGAAAGAAAACTGAAAGCAGAACCAGGCGGAGCCACGGCGAGGCTTGGCACCGCTCGTACACCCCCCCCACACACACACACACATATACGCATCCACACACACTCAGCACGCACATAATCCTTTGGAGCCAAACCACATGTTCTGCATGTGTTGAACAGCTGCATACAAGCGGCCCATTAGCCAGAACATACAAACAACAGAGCTCATTGGCTCAGAGACGCCACTACTGCTCCGCCATTGGCTGACGCGCTGCAAAACAACCGTCTGATTGGCCCGAGGTCACACACACCTACTGTCACAGAGGGATCAAAGGAGGGGAGTTAACTGAACGCGGATGTTGGTATGATGCTGTACAAACACACACATGCTGCACAAAGGAGCTTGTGTTATTGGAGCTGATGCTTTATGTTGAGTATTATGAAGTTTCCGGTCTCATTGCTTATAATATTAAATCTTCTATATTTGTCAAACAAATTTCTCACGTTGAAACTCAGAAGTGATGCTTTTAATGTCGATTAGATCTCCTCTGTCTACAGGCTGCGCTGTGACTTTAGCCCGACTGCTCTGGTCTGGGATTTATAGCAAAACTCAGACCTCATTTCTTTGGACGTGACTCTGGTGACATCAACTGTGATCTCACACCTGGGCCACTCTGCCTGCATGACCTCGTCGAACTGCTGCAGCTCACACACGTGCAGCGTTCACACAGATGGTGCTGCTGCTGCAACTACTGTATTTCTATTATTAAAAGCTGGTACTCCACTAATTTATGAATCCGTGCAAGCAACTGCACTGGAAATAACATGGTCATGACAGTATTTTATAATAAAAAAGCTTTGTTTTGACATATAATTGGATTCTGTTTGCAGAAACATTGTCAGTGGGCTTTCATTTTGAAACAGACATGGGAAAGATTGAGTTATGGTTGAGTTTTTCATGTCTCTGACAGATAAAGACATTGAAACTGCAGTGAAAGTTGATAGAACGTTGATATAATTATCAAAAGGCCATTTTCACTGTCCATTGTTACTGAAACAAAAAATAAAAAGGCCTGAGCAGTGTTGCTCATGCAGGCAGTGTGGCCCGGGCGTTACACTAACACAACTAAAAGTTTGCAGCCATGCTAGCAGCTCTGTGAGGCTTTACTAAGGCAAAGTGAGTGCTTTATTTTTTGTAGGACAACATGGAAATTAGCATCGCCCTGCTTTCCTCGACATAAAATAAGCTCTGTGGCAAACAAAAGTTTATGATAGTCCCATTGCGTAACTGCAGCGTAGGCTCTATGTAAAAGTGTATCCTACGCCATAGCATGCTGTGCACCTCCCCAGAAAATGTAGCCTATCTAGGGTACACATTGCACACTCCTCTTTATTATTTCACAGATAAGAAACAATGAATTGTGAATACAATAAAGCCTCCGCTAAATAGCATTTGGAGTGCTGTGTGTGATTTATCCTGGCTTCATATGAGTAAAAGGAAAGTCTGCTAGCCACTTGGCTAATTTGTATAATTGGAAATGACATAGGCTTATGCTAATAATGTTAGCATGTTGTATTTGTTATAATGGAGCCAAATTTTATACTTTTGTTTGATATTTTCATTCCTTAGCCATGTTTTTGTGTGTTTTAGGTGTGTTACATAAATCAGTAAAACTTTACGGAACTTCACAGAAACTCGACACAGTGGCATAGAAACCCTACTGCCACCTAGGGTGTTGGAGGTGTAATAGCAGAGCGACACAGACATGGCACCGCACACGTATAAAGTATATAGAACATATGCACAACTTCAAATCAGACTTTAGCTTTAGCATGTTAGCATGCTGACATGTGCTAATACGTGCTAAAGTCAAAGTACAGCTGAGGTATTCCTTCAAGAAACAAATTATTGGCCAGATGAAAATTTGGACCTGACGATGGCACTAGATAAAGGTCAGGGGATCGTCAGAGTAATTAAAAATGAACCTCAGTGGGTCATAAATATCTGTAGCAAATTTAGCAGCAGTCCATTCAAAAGTTCTCAAGATATTTCAGTTGGAACCACAAATCTAAAACTCATGGTGGTGCTAGTGGAAAAATCAGTGGATCGCCAAAGTGAGTAGGATTTATCCTTTGGGCACAGTGAATGTCTGTGTGTGGCAGATCATCTTGTGGCAATCCATCCAATACTTCATGAGATATTTCAGTCTGGACCAAACTGGTAAACAGACTAACTATTTTATGCCTAAAGCCACGCTGCTAGCATGACTAAAAACACATGCTGTAGATGTCCATACATCAAAGGAAGTTGTAGATATTTGTAACTTAGGAAACAACACATGCTGATAACCCACATCACATGCTCGTCTCTACAACAGAAAGGAAGGACAGATGTTGGACCATCGTGGCGTCACATCTGGATAAAAGGTGAACTGTGTCAGAATCTGGTCTGAGACTTTTAAAGCACGTGTCCCCCCCCCCCTTCCATCCCGTCTTTCCGCTGTAAACGTTTAATGCAAAAGGAGAATGTTAAAAAAAGAGAAGGGTTCAGCTGTTGCTTAGGTGGAATCTTCCAGAATCTCTTCGTTCCTGTTGTCAGCTCGGGCCGTCCAGATCCTGGCCCAGTTCGACATGACTAATCACCCTCACCGGCTCCCTGACAGCAACACACAGCAGCCAGACTGATTCATTGGGCGGGCACAGACAAACAGGGGGTGGAGGAGGTGGAGGGGCGGCAAGAGGGAGAAAGAAACAGAGATGTAGAGAGAGAAAAGATGGAGGTAGGCACAGCGAATGACAGACCCTGCAGGGATTTATCATGTGTGCAACCACACAAACAACTGCAGTTGTCCCTGCTACACATGTGACAACCTGCAACTTCTTCAAGAGGCATTTTAACCTAAAATGATCCATCAGAGTTCAGCGTGAGGAAGAAAATTATATCTGCAT
The DNA here is from genome assembly GCF_011397635.1 of Epinephelus fuscoguttatus. Classification (NCBI taxonomy): domain Eukaryota; kingdom Metazoa; phylum Chordata; class Actinopteri; order Perciformes; family Serranidae; genus Epinephelus; species Epinephelus fuscoguttatus. The sequence goes on along the minus strand of NC_064770.1, from coordinate 38,177,041 downwards.
CTCTCCCACTCAAACTCTTTGATATAGTTTTATATATATTTGTTTTGATTTCAGCCTCATAACTTGAAAGAAACTGGGTTTTTTTTGGGGGGTTTTTTTTGTATTATTTAAGAATAGTGGTACTTTTATCTGTCAGAAAAAAATACCGTCTTATCCCAGGCACTTAAATGATTTTTCTGATGGGTGATAAATTAGCCTTAGCTCTGTCAGTGATCCAGATTTTGCTAGCTAACGTTTTACGCATAAACTTTTATATCAACTATACTTTTAAAGTTTTTTTAATGGACTAACTTTCTTCAGATTTCTGTTGTAAACAGGGCCAGACTTTAACAGCATGACGAAAACATTAACATCATGAAACATGGGGGGAAAAAAGACATGAGTGAAAGTTGAGAAAAGTTCCCTCCAAAAAAATTATGTCACTTCCTGAAAACGGTCTCAATGAAAGTGTAGTCCTTTTTTGTTTTTTGATTGTTTTTTCTTTTGAAGGCGAGAACCACTTCACAGGTGTGCCTTATCAGGGTTAATTAGTGGAATTTCTTGCTTTATCAATGGGGTTGGGACCATCAGTTGTGTTGTGCAGAAGTCAGGTTAATACACAGCCGACAGCCCTATTGGACAACTGTTAAAATTCATATTATGGCAAGAACCAATCAGCTAACTAAAGAAAAACCAGTGGCCATCATTACTTTAAGAAATGAAGGTCAGTCAGTCCGGAAAATTGCAAAAACTTTAAATGTGTCCCCAAGTGGAGTCGCAAAAACCATCAAGCGCTACAACGAAACTGGCACACATGAGGACCGACCCAGGAAAGGAAGACCAAGAGTCACCTCTGCTTCTGAGGATAAGTTCATCCGAGTCACCAGCCTCAGAAATCGCAAGTTAACAGCAGCTCAGATCAGAGACCAGATGAATGCCACACAGAGTTCTAGCAGCAGACCCATCTCTAGAACAACTGTTAAGAGGAGACTGCGCGAATCAGGCCTTCATGGTCAAATAGCTGCTAGGAAACCACTGCTAAGGAGAGGCAACAAGCAGAAGAGATTTGTTTGGGCCAAGAAACACAAGGAATGGACATTAGACCAGTGGAAATCTGTGCTTTGGTCTGATGAGTCCAAATTTGAGATCTTTGGTTCCAACCGCCGTGTCTTTGTGAGACGCAGAAAAGGTGAACGGATGGATTCCACATGCCTGGTTCCCACTGTGAAGCATGGAGGAGGAGGTGTGATGGTGTGGGGGTGTTTTGCTGGTGACACTGTTGGGGATTTATTCAAAATTGAAGGCACACTGAACCAGCATGGCTACCACAGCATCCTGCAGCGACGTGCCATCCCATCCGGTTTGCGTTTAGTTGGACGATCATTTATTTTTCAACAGGACAATGACCCCAAACACACCTCCAGGCTGTGTAAGGGCTATTTGACCAAGAAGGAGAGTGATGGAGTGCTGCGGCAGATGACCTGGCCTCCACAGTCACCGGACCTGAACCCAGTCGAGATGGTTTGGGGTGAGCTGGACCGCAGAGTGAAGGCAAAGGGGCCAACAAGTGCTAAACACCTCTGGGAACTCCTTCAAGACTGTTGGAAAACCATTTCAGGTGACTACCTCTTGAAGCTCATGGAGAGAATGCCAAGAGTGTGCAAAGCAGTAATCAGAGCAAAGGGTGGCTATTTTGAAGAAACTAGAATATAAAACATGTTTTCAGTTATTTCACCTTTTTTTGTTAAGTACATAACTCCACATGTGTTCATTCATAGTTTTGATGCCTTCAGTGAGAATCTACAATGTAAATAGTCATGAAAATAAAGAAAACGCATTGAATGAGAAGGTGTGTCCAAACTTTTGGCCTGTACTGTATGTTAAAAAAGTATTTCATGTCTCCATCTGCTGGTGAGCCATCCTGATAACAGTATGCATGTATGATACGATTTTATTCAAAGAGAGAAGGGACTTGATGATCGCTAAAATAAGGTAGGGACAAAGGGCATAGGCCTATATCAACATCGGTGTCGGTTATTGGCCAAATAAGTTGTTATATATCGGCATATCGACAAAAAATCAGTATTCCCAGTCATGACCCCTGTAATAACTTTGGGAATTCCTTAACTTTCCATTTAGTCACCAGCAGGCCAGATATTAACTACTTTGGACAAACAAATGACCTTCCTATCAGCCTCAGATGTTTGTGTTTAGTGCTAATTAGCAACCGTTAGCATAGAAACACACTGAACGGGCTCTATAAGCGTGTGTTCAGGCTCTGCGGTACTTTGAACATCAGCATGCTCACATGCTCACAGTGACAATGCAGACATGATGATGTTTATCAGGAATGATGTTTGCAGGGTCATCGTCTTAGCTTGTTAGCATGCTAACTAATTAGCGCTAAACACAAAGTACAGCAGAGCACTGTTGGCGAGATAATGGGCTGTGGAAAATTAAATGGACGCAGTGGAAGGAAATCAACTTGATGAGACTGGAATAAGTTCAGAGTGATTAATCACTCTGTGTGTGTGTGTGTGTGTGTGTGTGTGTGTGTGTGTGTGTGTGTGTGTGTGTGTGAGTGTGAGGCAAGTCACATGTCGTAGCATGAGGTCTGGGGTGACTCTGCAGACAAACGGGGATGTTTCGGTTTAAAGAGACAAAAGTGTGACGCACTAAAAACATCACTGAGCACAACTTTCCATTCTCCTTCTGTTGTTTTTATCTTCCTCCTGCTTGATTTGTTCCTTCTTTCCCTTTCTCTCTGTCTGCCTTTCTTTTTTTCATTAGGGAGGACGCAGGCTTCACACTCACTCGGTACGCTCAAGTTTTCCCAGCTGCTCTTAGGATTGGGTTCAGATGGTCTGAAAGTCCTCCAGTCATAAGTTCACTGATCATCTCCAACCATCAGTCTCCACACATATTTCAGAGGAGTTCAAGCTTCCTGGAAAATAAATCTGACCCAGATATCTGCCTCCACATCAGCAGGAGAGGCTTCCTCACAGCCAAACAGACTACACAAGGAACATCTGAAATATTTATGAGTTAGGTGAAGGGGAGGCCCTTATCGCCAGCTTCGTATCCTTCTTTCAACATCACTTAGGGCTGAGTATCATTTATAAACAATACTAGTACTCTTAAAGTGGTACCAGTCTCCTTCATGATATCTTTTTACCACCAGACGCCACAGGTGTGTAGTGAAGCCGAACTTTTAAATGTTCTGGTGGCATCTCCGCATGTTGAAGTGCCCACTGCAACAAATACACCACGCTCAACTTCACTACGTCACAGACTCATGATACATCGCATTAAACTGGGGAATGTTTGTGGTGATTGGCTTTGAGCAATACTCCCTAATAGTCAACCAAATGTTAGTCAACCAGGAAGGTCATAGTGGACAAGATTTCATAGGTCGCTTAGTCACAGAAAAAGAAACAAAGAAAAAAACAACAACCTGAAACTCTATCAGGAGCTGCGGCTTGTCAAAATAAATCCAAACCTATATGACTGGACCACGTGTGACTTTAATGTGAAAGGACAGACACAGGAAGTGTCCTCGTCAGGTTAATCTCCAGGGCTGGTACCTGCGGTTATTCCACAGGCTAGTTAATAACATGTCGGGCAGGAAATCCAAAGTGTGGGATCATTTTGAGAAGGTGATGGACGAACCCAAGGTGATATGTAAACTCATCTTCATTGGTCGACTACAAACATGACGTATCATGTGAAACATGGAAGTAGCTACATGCCCATTAGCCCACAGCGTCATTAACAGGCGGCTCGCTCAGTGTGTGACGTGCACTTGGAGATAAAATATAGGCCTATATTAATGAAGGTTCATTAGTACGGTTTGTATTTCTCTGTAATGTAGCACAGTGTTAACAATGTTACTGATACTATTCTTTCTCACACCTTCAACTCAAACCACCAAAATATATCATTTCATCATTACATTCATGTCAGAAACATGCAGGAGACTAGTCCACTGATGGTACCTGATGACGACTGTTGGTCGACTAGGAAAATTCTTAGTCGGGGGCAGCCCTACTGACAAAATTTCAATACTTGGTGCTGGGTTATTTCAGTCGATACCTTAAAGGTAGCGAGGACTGATACCCAGCCCTACTAGCATTACTTCCAACAGATGCATTCATTGATTAGTTGTCAACTATTACATTAACCGCCAATTAAACAACCAGTTTGAATCATTTTTTGAAGGAAAAATGTCAAAATTCTCTGATTCCAGCTTCTTAAATGTGAATATTAATGTGAATACATAGGGACCATAAATTTGAGCGCCCCTGATCTAATGCCAGAAAACAATGAATTAGAGGGCACAAAAAAACATGTGCACCGCCCCTAAAATCACACACTGGAGCAGAACGATGCTGCCGTTGTTTGGCTCTGTGTAAAAATGCAAAGGAGGCATAAAGAAGGAACTTCCCAGTGGCTTTACAGCGCCATCTCTGGGTTAAAAAGAGCTACAGTGTCTCGGGCAACAAATCAGAAAACAACACATTGTGGTTCACAAGAACGTCTGTACACTTGGAATAATGATACGGCTAATTGGGGTGTCGGTGGTTTAGTGGTAGAGCAGGCGCCCCATGTACAAGGCTGTTGCCGCAGCGGCCCGGGTTCGAATCCAGCCTGTGGCCCTTTGCTGCATGTCCCTCCCTCTCTCTCTCTCCCCCTTTCAGTTAAAGGCTTAAAAATGCCCAAAAAATATCCAAAAAAAAAAAAAGATACAGCTAATTAGCCAATAGCTGGTGGCTCACTGTGTGAACAGGTGCCACACAATGTTTTAGTGATAACGCCACAGTGGTTAGCACTGTCGCCTCACAGCAAGAGGACACCTGGTTCAAACCCAGGGTGGGGAAGCCCTTCTGTGCAGAGTTTGCATGTTCTCCCCGTGTCAGCGTGGGTTTCCTCCAGGTGCTCCAGCTTCCTCCCACAGTCCAAAGACATGCAGGTTAATTGGTGACTCTAAATTGTCCGTAGGTGTGAATGTGAGTGTGAATGGTTGTCTGTCTCTATGTGTCAGCCCTGCGATAGTCTGGTGACCTGTCCAGGGTGAACCCTGCCTCTCACCCAGTGTCAGCTGGGATAGGCTCCAGCACCTGTGACCCCCAACAGGATAAGCAGTTACTGAAAATGAATGAATATCTAACATGGAAGCATAAGGATTCATGGGTGACAGACTATGGTCAATTTTGTGTACTGTAAATTAAATGGTGTTTTTGTTGATGTTGTTTAAACAAACAAGCCAATTTATCTTTACTAATAACATGTTGAATTCATGTTAATGTGTATTTCAGACTTATTTTTGGAAAAAAACAAACTTAAATGACCAAATATTAATTTTGCAGACCCTCTGCAGTGACTTTGAGGACCCCTAAGTGTCCCGAGCCACTGTTGAAGACGGCAATGTCATCTGAATTAACAAAGATGAAAACAATATTACAAAAATCTATATCAAGTGGGAATAATTAACCTGCATAGAGACCTTACAAATATTTTGGGTAATCAGAGGATCTGCTGACAGCGTTGAGATCAGGTCCCAAATGTATGACCGTTTTTAATTTACTCCTCAGCTCCTTTTTCCACACTAATAATGAATTTTTACTGAAGAGATTTTTTTTTTACCCTGTGGAGCTGCTCACTGCAACAGTTCAGTCCTCACCATATTCCACTGTAACGTGTACATGTACGAATAATCAGGGTGCCGTGAGAAGATGTAATGTAAAGCAATTCCTTTTTCTGGATAATTTAACATTGAACTGTGGAGAATTAACCTGCATGTTTTTCAGTGGATGTGTTCCCCGTATAGAGTCTATCAGCAGCAGCTGTAGCTCCTATAAACACACCTGCTGCTGACTGCTGCACCGACACTCCACCCCAAAGATGTTTCTATAGTGAGACCCTGCAGCGCTAACACAGGGTGGAGTTCTACAATAACTAGCAGTGTGTGAAGACACCTGTGCTCAGTTTCCTCTTTTTAAAAGAGACTGAAGAAGGTTAATATGGGAGAGAGTGATTTCACAGTGCTGACTTTTATGAGATGGAGAGCATCCAACCAAAGCAGGTGCAGAGACAGGGAGCTGCAGAAAATGACAAAACAGTGACTGAAAGAAGCAGATCTGGGTCAAAATAGTGTTTAATGGCCTTCAGTTAGTACGTATTGTGAGAGCTGGATTTGGATGACTCTGCACACACACACACACACACACACACAATTATACAGCACACACGGTGAGTGCATACTCTCAGAGGTCAGCTACATTATATGGAATCTTTGCAAATCTGCAGCAGTGCAGGCAGAGATCCAAACATCTGTTCAACCACTGGATCACACATGTATGGCTATGTATGAACACACACACACACACACACACACACACACACACACACACACACACACACACACACACACGTTAGGCCAGACTCAACATCTGTCCCTTCTGGTCTCTGCCTCCTGTGTGAGGATGCACACACATACATCTTTATGAAAGAGGCAGTTGTGCAGATATTTTGTTACACCAGATGGTGATGTTACAGCACACAGTAGCATTCATGGACAGCTTCCTTTTTATAGAGGTCGAGCCAGAGAAGAGTGTAAGGAATGGATTAAACTGTGTGTTTATCTGCTCAGAGCTGCAAACGTTAGCATGCAGTAAGAGAAGCAATACTTACAAAGCAATCACATCATTTACTGTCTGGATCAGTTTGTGTCGTACGCCTGCTCCTGATATGAGTTTACACTTTATCAACACAGATGTTGCCCAAGAGAGTGTTAGCTATGTTTGCCAAATACTTTGGTGAGTTCTCATCCTGAAAGTCTTTTCTCTGGTTATGTTAAAGACGTGTTTCAGGACAAATAACTAACAACTAACTAACCGTAGCTAAAGGCACACGGCTGCGGCTTCAAGTTCATGCTTATGTAGTTAGCTAGAGCCTCATATCACAGTGTGTCCTCCGCCTCACTCCCTGCCACTACAGACCAGCTAATCAGGAGCAGAGCGGGCAGCAGCTCCAAAGACAGACCCCCAGTCAGCAGCCAAAGCAACCTGAATCAAGGCAGCACAAACCTCAGCTACGGACCGGATGGCCCCTACTCCCCACTGGATCAGTAAACTTTCTGTTGCTGCTCTTACACGAATTAGACCTGGTGCTGCTGCTCGCCACCAGCCTGTTGAGACATCCGGCGCTGGGCTGTTTGCTTCGGTTGAATTCAAGCCACTATTACCATCAACTGAAGAGTTTTTCTCAAGAGCCACCTCATCCCCATTCATCAAATACCGCTGCTTAGTCAGTAGACTCTCACATCTATGTATAGCATGCTAGGTATCCTCCTGCATCGGTTGCTGACCTGTCAGGACACTGTGTCAGTTCATGTGTTTTTAATATCTCATATCAGCTCCGGAGATGGACCCCGAGACAGTGGCTGCCGCAACTTGAATCCAGCTAGCACAAACCCCAACTCCAAGGGACCGGACAGCCCCAGTTTCCCTGCCAGATCAGCAAACTTTCTGTTGCTGCCGTTACACAGCTTAGATACAGCGCTGCTAATAGCCACCAGCCTGCTGTGACAACTGGAGCTGGGGGGTTTGTGCTGGCAAATTCAAGCCGGCTGAGGGTCGTCCGCCTGCTCTCCTCACCCACGGTGCGGTCAACAGGGGTGTATTTTCACAATCTGTTTTTTTGTTAGTTTGCCTTGCCTTTTCCAGAGTTCTGCCTACCCCAGCTTCGAAATAAGATTGAACCTCTTTCAATCTTTGCTGCTGCTCTCTCTCCGTCTTAGGCTTTCCACACAGGCCCGAAGAAAGGCAGAGAGGCCCCAAAACAGAGCCATAATGCCACATATAATACTGCAAATGGAAAGTGAAATTATCGGTTATCGGTCATAAGAAGCAGGTAATTAGCGGTAACTGTATCGGTTGCAAAAATCCACATCGGTGCATCCCTAATCCATTTCTAAAATTACTATGAATGCCAAATGTTAAATCCCTCACTATTATCACTTAAAACTGCGTATATGCTGTGCGAGAAAGAGAAGCTTGACAGACATAGCCACAGTAACTAAGGGGGACGGGGCTTAGTGAAGTGTCAGGTAGGCCCTGATCAGAAAGAACGTTTTTTTTGCAGGTTGTAAAACTCAAGGCATATTGCACTGCCTTTTTCGTTAAAGCCTACAACTGGACAATGAAGTGAAAAGGCAAATGATGTCAGGCGCTTTTTCATTCTGTGTTGTTTTTTAAGCATAAGGCACTCAGCCTCACTCTCATCCCAAACAAATACAAAAAGCCTCCTCAGGCTGCTACAAAGCACTCCGTCTGAACAAGGCCTCGTTCATCCACTGCTGGAATCAGTTTAGACTCCTATCTTTACTGTAGCAGAAAACAACTCCCTCTCTAAAGTATATCACATACCAGCTTTAACTCTCCGTATACTCTCACACATATCAAAGACCTCAGGGTGTGTCTGTGCACGACACATTTTCCCAAGAACCCAAACTGTGTCACAGCCCTGTTTTTAGTGGCCGCTGCAAAGCAAGAGCAGCAGCATTCATTCACAAAGTCCCAAGGCAATGCTAAATGTATTCACTGTGGGTGCAGGGCGGAACGTTTCTAAAAGCTTCCCATGTAGAGTACAGTAAAACCCTGTCCACGCTGTGTTGGTTTAAGTTTAAGAGTCCAGTTTGAAAAAAATGCATAATTTCCTGCCTTTATTAGCTGCTCAAACATCCATCTGAAGCAGGCAGAATTCACTCAGTGTTGTGAATTCAGGGCGTGAGTGGAAAAATCCTGCGAGGCTGTAGGAGCACAGTCGCACTCTGCAGCAGCTGTTGAGGACACACACACAAACACGCACACCTTTGCAAGCTAACACACCTACACATGCATACAGCTACTGTTTAAGTTACATAAAAATTCTCAAATGACACGGCTCAGCTTGTTTCTCTCCTCTCTCATATCTTTGAGATTTAACGCTCATGTCTGCACAAGATTTTGATCGCATATTGTTCTGCATGAGTGTGTGTGCGTGTCTGTGTGCGAGCGTAACGACTTTTGTCCCCTGCCTACAATGCTTGACTTCCACCTTAACAATCATAACTCACACACTGATAATGTAAATTCCAACAGAGTTTGTACCTCTCTGTGCCAGGCTGATGGCGGGAGGGGAGGAGGACTGTGTGTGTTTTTGTGTGTGTATGTGTGTAAGTGAGTGTGTGTGCATAAGCCAGTACAGTAGGTGGTTAATGCCACCTCTATAATCTGTGCTGATTGAGTGCGGGAGGTCCCACTGCTGCCCCTCACATTTTGTGGGTGGTCTTTATATCCAGACTAAACCACTTATTCCCCTTCTCCTCTCATCCTGTTAATCTGCACTGAAGCTACAAGAGAATAGAAGAGAATAGAAAATACAACACATGGCACTTTATACATTTCTGTCCCATCCAAGCAGCAACGTAAGGGACTGGAAAATTACGTAAAGTGCCAAAAAATGCAGTTCCTCTGATGGCCACTTGAGGCTGGCTCCAAAACAGTGTTAAAACAGAAATAAACATGATTACAGTCTGGTACAAAAAACAGTTTTGGTCTGTATAGCTAACTATCCCGTTAACGACAACTGTACAGGGGTGAGATTTTATAGAGGGTGAGTTCAGGTGATGAGGGACATCTGGTTCAGTAGGACAAATCAGTATTGTGATGACCTGATACCTGCAAAATTAACGACCAAACACCAACACTGATCTTTAATATTTGCTAAAACACTTCTTGCCACTAAACACTGGACTGAACTGGTCTGACATCATCAGAGTGGGCACGGTTGGTGTATTCCCATTTCATTCCAACACAAAAATGTTTTTCAAAAGCCTAAAATGATTTTTAGAAACATCACTAGAGTGAATTAACAGTCTTTGTAAACCAATATACCAAAAACTGTCCCACATCACCGAATTCTCCCTCACTCACCTGTTTAAAGTTACGCATAATTTAGGGCGACAACGTTGGTTAGGTAACACGGTGTAACCCAGACTGACAGAGTAAAGGCGTAGCTGTAGTTGTTGCTATTTCAGTGTGTTTTCAGTTCATGAAAGTTAACTGGAACGTTTTGGTCATCAAAAAGTCTCTTTCAGTGTTTGGTTGAAAAAAATAGACCCTCTAAAGCGGGATTTATACCTCTGTGCCAAATCGATGATGTGATTACTACAAAGACTATGTGTAGAAGTATGTATGCTGTAGCCTAATGTTTACCTCCCCAGAAATCTAACTACATGTAGCATGTCCTATTTATATTTGAAACAAAGCTTTGATTTACTTTAATTTCACAGATAAGAAACAATAAATTGTGAAGACAATAAAGCCTCCACTAAAATAGCATTTTAAGTCTTGTGTGTGATTTATCCTGGCTTCACATGAGCAGAGGAAATCTCTGCTAGCCGCTAGGCTAATTTATACAAAGTAAAATGCCATAGGCTTGTGCTAATAATGTTAGCATGTTGTATTTGTTTGGAAAACGTGTTTAGTATAAGACAGTTGTTTTGTCAGTGAACCTTGTGAGCTGTAATGGAGCTGAATTTTGTAACGTTACCTTTGTTAAATGTTGCTGTTGTCCCTGGCTTCATATGAGTAGAGGAAATCTCTGCTAGCTGCTAGGCTAATTTATACAATGTAAAATGCCATAGGCTTGTGCTAAAAACATTAGCATGTTGTATTTGTGGGGAAAATGTGTCCAGATAAAGACAAGTGTTTGTCTGTGAATGCTGCGAGTTATAGTGAAGCTGATTTGTGTACTTGTGTTTAATATTGTTGCTATTAAGCCATGTTTAATGTGTGTTTCATGTGTGTTTTGAAACAATCAAACTTAACAGGACGTGACAGTATAGCCCCACCGCTGACTAGCGTTTTATAGGGAGAATCACAGATCGACACAGACACACACTGCACAAGTATAAATGCTCACATTTATGATTTTAAGCCAGTTTTTTTGCTAGCGAAAATTAGCATTAGCATTATCACAGTTAACTATAGCTCTAAAGTCACTGTGCTAACCAAGCTAGCAGCTAGCATTAGGGTAGCTCCACCCTCTCAGCCTATTATGGTCACTTCTGGCTCCAAAAATCCAAGATGGCGACGTCCAACATGCCAGACTCGAGGCTTCAAAACTAGTAGGTGATATCACGGTCGCTACATCCATTATTTTATACAGTCTATGATCCCACCTTTGCTCCTTTCCTCTTATTATCAGCTATATTTCCTTTGCCTGACCTTCCTTTCTTTCGCTAACCACTCCTCTCCTTCTTACTGCTTTCCTTTCCTTTCATGTACTGCCCTTTCCTCTGATTCTTCCCCTTCCTTTATTTTACTACCCTGTCATATCATTTCATTTCTTCTCCCTCCCTACCCCCCATCTCCTCACCTCTCCTGCGCTCTCTGATTCTCCCTGAACTTGCCACTGACCCATTAAACTATGCGGATGTTATTTTTGGTGCAGTGCATTGTGCAGATGAGTGTGTGAGAGACAGAGAGGCTTGATGTTAGCGTAGCAGTCTGCAATCAGAATAAAAGTGAGGTGAAAATGACTCCGTTCAGCTCTCCCTCCGTTTCATCACCTCCTTCTCTCTTTCATCATTTTCAGCCTTTCATCACCCCTCCTCCATCTGTCCCACCCGCCTATCAAAAACACATCTACAACATATCTCTCCCTGGTTCTTTTTCGGCCCTCTCTCTTCTGCAGCTCTGCTCGCCGTTCCCTTTTCCTCAAAGCAAAAAATATCCATCCACCTCTCCCCCTCTCTTTCTCTCTCCATCTGTTCTGTAATTCAATCATGGAGGCAGTCAGTGGAGAGGTGAGTGATGATGTTTTGGAGGAAAATGCGGGGAACTCAGCCAGCCAATCCTCCACTCTCTCAATATTATCATTTCTAAATCTGTTTTCAAGATAAAACTCAATAATCACAGAATTACTGTTTTTTTGCACATTTGCTTCGTCTTGCTTCTCTTTTCTGTTTCACTCTGTAAAGTGCACTTCACTGACTCGTCCTGAGACAGATGTTCATAAATGAAGTATTGTATCAGTTTTAACGTAAAACAAACAGATCTTAAATGCAGGATATGTGAATAAATCAGTGTCTCTGTGATGACAGGTACCTGTGCTGCTTTCATGATGCTTAACAAAGAAACCCCCACCTTCTACATATCTGCAAGAGATGATGTGAGAGCTACACCCCCAACACACACACATTCATGGTGTCATTTACACCTCATCTCATCTGAAGAACCCGCGAGTAGTGTCAAGATCACAGCACACACACTGGAAAATCACTGCAGGAAATCTGGATTTAATGAGAAGTTTGTCAAAGAAGGACGAGTTTAACTCCGTGCTGGTAGCTCTAAATGCATGTAAAACAAAAAATGATTTCACCATAATAACTGCATCACATCAGAGCTATATTGGAATTGAATCCTAATAAGGCTTGGGTGGTATCACCATATGATATTCTAGGGCAGCGGTTCCCAACTGGTGCGTCGCAGGTCCATTCTGAATGGACCGCACGTGACTAAAAACAAAGTACAGTGAATGTCCAGCACAGAGCTTTTATTTTGAAGTGCCGTTTCCTGCAATAGAGTGAGTGAATGACAGACAGCTGCTTGACAGAAACAGCAAACTAGCTTGACGACATGGCCAAACTCAAGTACAATGCTGAATATATTGAACTGGGAGAACCAGTGACTACACAAATCTGGACCCAGTGGCTGGACCAGTTGTGAACCACTGTTCTAGGGTATTTAAAAATCCAGACGGTTTGATTTTCAGCACCGTCAAAATTACAGGCGGCCCTCTTTCTATGAAAGTCATTGTATGTAGTTCACAGCATGTGCCACCAGAGGTCAGTATCCAGTGGTGGTGGGGATAATGTCACAGTCGAAACAGCCGCCCAGCAACAGCAGAGAGACTGCAAGGAAAACGCATGCATATATTTACATCTGACTCAATTAACCTCTTGAGACCTGAATGTTTGTTTGGTGTGCATTTTTAATTTGTTCTGGCTATTTGGGATCAGTCGGACCAAATAATAAGTGTAAATCAAAAATTCAATACTTTCAACGATAAGTAAGTCCCAATGTCCTCAAATAAGCCAATAATTAATAAGAGTATACTATGCAGGATTGTCTGTAACTCTTTCTGAACACACTGGAAACCAAAAGTAAAAGCCAACACTGGATTGACTCTTGACACTGTCCATACATTTTCCTAGGAAAAATGATGCACCCAAACTGGTACATATCATACGAACTCTTGCGTGTGCATTTCCGTAGGATATCGTTACGAACCGTTCTATGAGGCTACGCTGCCTCACTATATTTGCAGTTTTTTGGGTGCTATGTCTCTTGGATCCCTGGTCGCTACCTTTTAATAAAGCCCCAATCTCACCTTAGCGCTGTGGAGGTACGCGCCCACAAACATCCCGAACACAGAAAACAAGAAGGAAATAAGACAATCAAGGCAGAGGGCGGAAAAATACCACACAGTGAGAGTGGGTCATACGGGATGATTCAGAGGGATCACTTCTGTATCAGTCTATAGATTGTTTGGTAACACTTTACTTGGAAGTATCTACATAAGGGTGACATAACACTGTCATAACTATGACATGACACAGTCATGAACCTGTCATGAACATGATGTACTTGTTATGAACATTTATGACTGCTGTCATTAAGTGTCATTCAGTTTTTGTAATGACAAGTTGACATTGTTTGGGTTGCCTTGATTATGACAACTTGACATTAATCAAAGTGACATTACCAGACGTTGTCTTTGTCATGACAAGTTGACATTAAATTTGTTTGGGATGTCCTTTTAATGACAACTTGACATTAACAAGGGATGCAACTCTTTTTGTGCTTATGACAAGTTGACATAATGACTATTATTGTCATGACAAAGACATCTTCTGGTAATGTCACTTTGATTAATGTCAAGTTGTCATAATCAAGGCAACCCAAACAATGTCAACTTGTCATTACAAAAAACGAATGACACTTAATAACAGCAGTCATAAATGTTTATGACATGTACATAATGTTTATGACAAGTTCATGACAGCGTCATGTCATAGTTATGACAGTGTCATGTCACCCTGATGTCGATACCTTCAAGTAAAGTGTTACCGATTGTTTTTTAGTAAAACCCTGCAAAGTATATCTTTAATGTTTGTCAGCTGTGTCGACACAAAGAGCGAGAGTTAAAACTGGATAAAGATGTGCTCTACTTGTTTTTAAAAAAGAGCATAATGATGCAGATGACATTAAGATCTAAATATAGTGTCAAAGGTCACATGTATTTGTTGTTTAACACATGTAGTAGACCATTTTAGTGCCAGCAGGTAACGCCTGCCCATTCCGCCGGCTCCCACCGTGACTATATTTCAGGCCTGAGGGAAACACTGTGATATTATGTGACTTTTTGTTATATTGCAGCGATTCATAACAGCGCCGCAGCACAAAAAGCTTTAGCATCATGGGCACACGGTGCCTATAAGCCTTTAGTGTGCACTATATAAGTTCACTCTGCACAAAGAAAAATGTCTCCACATGGTGTTTGTCTCACAGACAGTTGCAGACCGAGCACAGTTAACCAATATGAAGACTGTGGCTGACAGTATGTGAAGCGTCCTCTCTGCCTGCCTGCCTCTTTGTGAATGTGCAGTGGTGTGGATGCAATCATCTGCTCTACTCCTCTGCCAGCCTTGTACATCAACACAGAAAGATGCAGGAGCGAGGGGAGGTGGAGGGTAGACGGGGGGGTTGGTATCCAGAATGGTCTGTGGGCATTAACATCTCTCTCCTGGCTTCAAAGAAACAAAAGGGAAGGAGGCAGATAGTGTTTGTGCAGCGATGGAAGCATGTGTCAGTCTCTCATGGCAGTAAACATGGTGCCCGAGGTTGAATCCTAATCACTGATGCACACACATACGCACACACACACGCACACACACACACACACACACACACACACACACACACACACACACACAGAAATAAGAACATCATGTATTAATAGACAAATTCATGTAAATAAAGTCACTGCCTCTCAGGAAATGGCAGATACTTAGATAGCACAGCGCAAAGTATTACAATTAAGTAATTTAACATAACTTAGACACGTCTTTAACAACACATCATATTTGATAATCAACAAAATAAAACAAAACAAACGACCCATAGCCCTTTGCTACGACATGCAGCAAAGGCACCCTAAAAATTAAGGTTCTTCTTCACTGGAATTCAGTGCATCTCCTATGAATATGCATCTGCCGCTGTATTCATTTATTTATCTATTTAGAGCTGACAGACACTTAATACGATGTAGTCTAGTGCTTTTCTTTGATATTTTGGGCTAACTTGGCTTGTTAAGTGTAAAGCAGGATTTATACTCGTGTGTCAGCTCTATGCAGAGCCCACGCCATTATGAGCATTTATACTTGTGCAGTGGTGTGTCTGTGTCACTCTGCAGTTACACCTCCAAACCACTAGTGGGTGGCAGGGTTTCTGTGAAGTGCTGTGAAGTTTAGTTGATTCAAAACACACATTAAACACACATTAAACACACATTTGGACACATTTTCCCCACAAATACAACATGCTAACGTTATTAGCACAAGCCTATGGCATTTTACATTGTATAAATTAGCCTAGCAGCTAGCAGACTTTTCCTCTGCTCATATGAAGCCAGGATAAATCACACACAAGACTTAAAATGCTATTTTAGTGGAGGCTTTATTGTCTTCACAATTTATTGTTTCTTATCTGTGAAATTAAAGTAAATCAAAGCTTTGTTTCCACTGAGGGAAATGGTGTCAGCTCACAGAGACAGACAGGAGGTCTGCGTCACTGTGACGTGTAGTTACATCTCTGGGGAGGTGCATGTCAGGCTACAGCGTAGGCTCAATGTAGCAGTATAAATCCCAATTAATATGTGACTATCCCAGTCATTCTGAACGTCCTGCCAAACTCTGGTAAAACTCTCAAACCTATGATCGTGATTAATATTAATATTCAACTTAATATTGTACTTGTGCAGCCCTAACACACACACACACACACACACACACACACACACACACGTAGCCTTTAATGACACACACTAAACAGACATCAATACAGATTACACCACACAGTTTGACACGCAAACACTGAAAGAGCTCTTCAACAAACATCAACAGATCTCAGGTCACACTCAAGGTCTGCTCCATGTACACACACACACACACACACACACACACACACACACACACACACACACATGACCTCGTCTAGTGCCATGTGCAGAGAGGGGGTGCTGAGTGACAGCAAACTGATGATGCCTCTCCAGATGGTGCCAGATGTGTCTGTGTGAGTGTGTCTGTGATGCAGGTGAGTGTGTGTGCAGCGTAGACGGGATGTCTGGCCTGAGTGGGAGTAAATGAGTTGCAGCAGGGCAGAGCCTTCGCCAGACCCATCACACACACACTAAACCCAATCTTACCTTCTCCGTCACGAACATACACACCTCTGTGTACACACAGTTCAACCACACATCAACCCATTACCACCACAAACCACACACACACACACACACACACACACACACACACACACACACACACACACACACACACACACACACACACTCAACTGTCCTGTGAGCTCTGTGTTTAATGCTGGATGACAAACAGGTCTGTGTTAACATCAGCCCGGCGTTACACTTCCCTGCTGTTTGTCTGGGACTCTCTGCTCCTCTCTGTCATTACTGCCTCGCTGCTTCTTTCTGCCCTCTTTGTTTTTTTCTGTTTTTTAATGACAGACCGACCCGCAGTCTGCCTCATGGGACATCAGCGTCCTGCAGACATCATCCCCCAGAACAGCCAGCTTTTCAGGAACTGAGAGAAACTCTTGTTTATTCAGCTTTTCACAGCCAAAAATGAAATCTCACAAAGCATGTTAAACACTCTGTGCAGCACAGGATTTGAGCGACCTCGATCCTGCGTTTAAACACCTTCAGTGAGAAGCTACTTCACTCCACACATATATCGAAGAGCAGACCTCAAGATGGAGCCATAAAATGTTGTAGACAGTCAACGATGTGACGATGACGGCTGGTTCAGTGTTCACTGAGGAGTGACGGGGTGGTCTGTGTCGTCTGATGGAAGATGATGGATTGATTGTCCACCATGTCCGCCTGCATGCTGCTCGATTAAATATAAAGAGCAGGAACACCTGACAATGGAATGTATTTACTATGTGATTAATACTACTTTTTATTAGAAATAATAAATCATAAACACTTCACTGATCCCAGAGGAGAAACTATGATTTGTTACAGACACTCTGAAGTAAAGAACAGAGAATTATAAGATGAAAGAATAAGAGTATAAGATAAAAGTATGTAAGTATAAAGCAATAAAATAAACTTAAATTAAATTAAATCAAATTCTCAAAAAGAAAAGGAAAAAAATAATACAAAATAAAATGAAATAAAAAAATGAAAATGTGCACTAAAAATAAAAATATATATCGTCACTGCATTGAGGCTACTACAATATATACATCCATAGAATAAAACAAGAATAGAATAAGAGTAAACATAAGAAATATGTGCATTGTATGTTGAATAAATATATATATTCAAGAGGTGATATACTGCGAATAAAAACTACCACACTCAAACTCAGTCTCAGAGCTCTGCCTCCCTTCTCCAGATTATACCGCCAGGAAAGATGGAATATAATTCTGAACTTCTGGATGTGTGAAATAAATACTTGTCATTTTATTTCTGAACATGAATAAAATTCTGGTGGAGAATTTTTTAAAGCTACAGTTGTTTTATTTTGTTGGCCTTTAGTAATTAATTTTTCTGTGTCAGAAATTGGGTATTTTTTCAAAGTTGTACGTAACAAGTAAATCACACTTAAAAATATTTTATCAGCTATAAAGTATCAACAGTGAAGTTTTCATTCTGCAGAAAAAACTGCCTCTGTGACTGATGACATTATTAATACTGATGCATCAATATATATGCAGCAGCCACGGCAGACGCCGACTCACAGGAACAATCTGAGACATTGTGAGCTGATTATTAGGAAGACAGGAAGACTGGGAACCACTGGTTTAATTTTTAATGTACCAGTGTATTTCATATTGTATTTTTTAGTTGTATTGTTTTAATGTAAAAGCCTAATCTGTAACCTAACTAGATTTCAGTTAAATGTAGAGTAGAAAATTATCAAAGAGTATAGAAAAATGTAAATAGGCAAGTCATGACAGGATTACTGAACATGCCTACAAACACAGGCCCCCTTACACTTTGGGCCCCTGGGCCTTACCTGCAAAACATCACTCACATTAGCACACACTCTTCAGGTACAGACTCAAAATGACCGTAAAAGGATGAGAAGGAACGGCAAAGAGACACAAAATAACTACAACAAGGGGCAGAACAACCACAAAGAGATGCAAAATGACAACAAGGAAACACAAAACCACAAGACGATCTATTACAACCGCAAAGAGATTCAAAACAACGACACAAAAAGAGGCTAAACATCTGAAAAAAAGTGGGTCTTGCTCCAAAGTAGGAGAGGTGGGGGGGCCTTTTGCATATCTGTGCCCGGCAGCCCCATTGTCTGCTAAACCACCCCTGACTCAAGTCAAGTAAAAGTATATTAAAGTATTGTAGTATTATATTAAATATATTTAAAGTAAAAGTATACAAAAATTGTACTAAACACTGGTGGCTGAGGCTAACGTACCAGGTGCCACCTGCTACACAGCTTTATAACACGCACACTGATGGAACAGCCATCAGGAGCAATTTGGGGTTCGGTATCTTGCTCAAGAATACGTCGACATGTAGACCAGAGGAGCCAGATCGAGCTGCTGATCATCCAATTAGTGGGCGACCCGCTCTACCTCTGAGCCGCAGCCAACCGTAGATGGAAAAAGAGCCACGAGTTGCTAATAGACACCAACGTTTGGTGGCTAAAAAGCTGCAGAAACACAGCGATGACTCGTCAAAAAACAACCGCTGTTGATGTTTGTGTGGTCTCAAACAGTGGTCTGCAGCTTGGCAGGTGTCACACCATCCAGCATCCCCTCCACCTCCTGATGACAAAGTCAGCTCATACACGACGTCACTTTGATATGAAACATACAGATGTAACGTATCCTCAGTCTGCAGAAACAATGCCAACATTTTCCTCCGGCCACTGGGCTGAACAGCTATAAATTCTCTAAATCTGCCGTCAAGTTAAATCAGCAGTTCTCACCAAGGTAACTCTGCTGCAGGGGGATGAACTGTAATGCATCACAGTGTGTCAGGCGTCTCTGCTACTTCATTCCAGTGTGTGTGAAACTCCTCAATAGAGCCCGAAGCTTTTGTTTTGACAAAACTGTTTCTAATTAGTGATGTTTCCTTCAGGGATTATTTCATGCAGCAGCAAAGAGTATTAAACTAAATGCAACCATTACAATGTATATTTGATTATAAATAACAGAGGGTAACTCTTCGTGCTAACGAGCAGCATGTATTGTCGGGTTATCGCCTCCTCCACTTGCAGAATCTGCTTTAAACTGCTGTAGCTGCCATGTACATGCACTGCAATCCACTGAGGGTTGGCTCATATTCTGTGCACCGCCTGCTGCCTAGAAAAAGTAGTTAGAGGGTTTACCTGTCCTCTGAGTGTGCGAGAGGCTCCCAGCTGAAGTGCACTTCACTGTAGCCTAAAGGTTATTTTGTGATGTGCTCTTGTACATAACGTACTCACTGAGTTCAACACACACTATTTTGGGCGCCACCTGAATACGCCGGACCCTACCAACTCTTTTTTTCACTCAGGGGATGTCTGTGTTTTGCACGAAACAGTCTGCAGTCTTTAATCCGAGGGGTTTCCTGTATGTGCTCTGCTCCGCTGTTCGCCGCCTGCCGGCATGCCGCACACCCTGCTGCTTTCTACACACTGTTTTGAGGCTGTGTGTGCTGTTCTTCACGGCGTCGTGCAGAGTGAGCTTTGCCATCTGTGGTGTGGCAGCGTACATGTTAGTTCGGTACAAAACAAGTCCAAATCTAAAGTGATGTTTTTTAATACGCCTGAATATATTCTCCCGTCCCGTATGATGTCAGATTCTATAACCAGTTTCACCCAGAAATGTGTTAAGGCAAGCAAAATCAATAGTCATAAAATCTGTTTGCTCCTTCAGATCTGAAATGATTTATTCATTCTTCTTCTGCAGTTTCCCTGGATATATTTCTGCCCTTAAAGCTGGGGTAGACAGTTTTGTTTTGGCGTCATTGGGCCAAAATCCCATAATGAATTTTGAGCATATTGTAATTTAAGTGGATGGAGAAAAGTAGACTTCTGCACCTCCTCTTGGCTCTGTTTTCTAGGCTGCAGAGGGAGACTTTGGCCAATCACAGGTCATTTCAGAGGGAGGGCGTTCCTATTGGCTGTTCTACAAATGCAGATGTGCGTGCACGTTCCTTCTGATGGTGAAAGCCTGATTCAATTGCGGAGAATCTTGCAGAGAAAGTGCCTACACTGCAAAGCAACCCAAAAAAGGAAGTCGGACTGATCGAAAAGAGCCTGACAATAAATAAAACACGTGTCAGTATCGATGAAGTGTTTCAGAGATGGAGAGAACATGTTGCTAATAGTTTAGCCTCCTGCTAACCGGAGCTAAAGGCTCACAGCTGCAGCTTCAAGTTCACATTTATGTAGCTAACATTAGCTAGAGTCTCAAATCATAGTGTCTTCTCCGCCTCACTCCCCGCCACCACAGAGCCCCTCACCTGGCAACCTGGTCTCACTCTGAAGTCGTCGAATTCTGGCACTTGGGCAATGACTTGCAGCATCAGACTCCAATGTTAAAAGAAAACGTTATAGTTTAATGGCACCCAGCAGCATCAGCGGGAAACATGGCAGACCAAGAACGAAAGTTACGGCGGTGAAAGTCCAAGTGGGGTGGACAGAAAGGGTGGAGGATGAGTCCAACAAACACCGACTTCTAACCAGAGAGAGTGATGTATGCGTCCCGTAAGACTGTAAAGCCAAACTCTGTTATTTTTTCCTAAACCTAACCACGTGCATTTGTTGTTGAAGGAAGAAAATGTCAATCTGCGGTGTTGTACCAACATAGTACTTTTATTTTGAAAGAGACTGTATGCAAACTGTACATTTCCTGTGAAAACAGAAGTGTATTTTAAAAACAGACAATGCACGTAACAGGCTGAAGTTGACAAGGTGTGCCAAAACGTCAACAACCAACACACCCAGGGTACCTTGGACGTCATATGTGGACGTGGAAAGTCCATGACCAAACGTGGACATGTGATGAGGTCACAGTGAGAATGTGTTGCATCTGGAGGAGAGCAGGAAGCAGCTCCAGAGACAGATCCCCAGTCAACAGCCGCAGCAACATGAATCCAACCAGCATATACCCCAGTTCCAGGGGACCAGGCATCCCGACTCCCTGCTGGATCAGCAAACTTTCTGTTGCTGCTGTTACACAGGTTAGCCCCATTGCTGCTGCTGTCCACCAGTCCCCTGTGACACCCGCTGCTGGGGGTTTGTGCTGGCCGAAATTCCAGTCGCTACAGCTGCCAACCTGTGGCTGCTACCTGCTCTCCTCCTGAGGAAGCATTCTATAGTGGGACAGTGGGGTGGCTAGCAGCTAATCTATGTCTCATCTGTGGTCTAATAAACAGAGAGAGAGGGGCAGGGAGGGGGTGGAGTAAATGCACAGTGTGCAGCTCTGCAATGAAATAAGATTAAATAAATCAATGTATAGGAAACACTGAGTTACTGTATGAAGCACTTGGCTGGTGGGAGGGGCTTCGGACAGAGAATGGAGAGCTGCAGGAGGAGGGTGTGTTTCCAACTCCTGCCATTTTTTTTTTCCAGATTTCTCCCGACTCCAGCTTTAATCCTGTCATTTGAATTCTCCAGAATAGCACTGAACATTTCAGCTAGACCAGAAAACCAGCGCCGAACCTGCATCGAATCTTTTATGAGTCTATAAAAGATTCAATTAAAAGTCCCTGCACAGGTGTCGCAGAGGTCTCATTAGCCAGAATAATTGAAACAACCTGTGTGTGTGTGTGTGTGTGTGTGTGTGTGTGTGTGTGTGTGTGTGTGCCGGGTTCTGAAAACGAGCGACTCAGAGAGCAGAATTTTTAGCGCTTGATGTTTTTCAGTGTCAATTATTTTTTGTCTTAAAGTCATCATGCGCAAGAAAGCCACAGATCTGGACCATTATCTGTCATCAGCACCGGCTCCTGTTTATTCAAATGAGGCCCACCTGCTGTGTGGAGCCTCTCCAGCGCAGGTCAGGAGCTGCAAACCTGCCGACTGGAACACTTTAAGACATTAGATAGAGAGAGGAGCCGGTCACATGATGAGGACTGGAGCTGTGGAGATTTTTTAATGCAGTTTCTTAACTGAATTCATCAGTGTCTGAGCTTAAATCTGCAGAAACTGCAATCGATGCAGTCGGGCCCCTGAAGCATCCGCCCCTGTGTTGATAACTGTATCAGCCTTGTTATTTCTCAGTGGAAGTATCAGTATGTCAGGCAGCTCCCAGCCTCTACAGAGTGATCTATCTGCAGCTCCACTCTGTATTGCCCACACATAGGAGTGGGCTGTGGAAGCGAAACATTGC
Organism: Epinephelus fuscoguttatus; assembly: GCF_011397635.1. Lineage (NCBI taxonomy): Eukaryota > Metazoa > Chordata > Actinopteri > Perciformes > Serranidae > Epinephelus > Epinephelus fuscoguttatus. The sequence continues at coordinate 38,154,362 of NC_064770.1, read as the reverse complement.
TGGGTGTTGTAGAGCATTGCCTGCAGAAAATAAACAATTAGAAGAGCAGCAGACGAAGGAGAGCGGGACAGAACAGAGCTCGCTTCACATGCACAATCCCTGCGTGTCTGTCTGTCACTGAAGGTGACGTTGAACGACCACAAGGCCACGGGCATCATCTCTCACTCATGAGACAGGGTCACACGGATCCAAAAACACAACTCTCTCTTGGTCTCCTCTGTCCCTCCCTCCCCCCCGTGTCTCTCCCACCCTCCCTCCACTCTGCTGCAGTGCACTCAGACAGGGGTCTCAAGACGGGCTGTCAGTCTCCAATCACACCACTAATCTTCTCTGATACACCCTGATGCATGCAACCCCTCCTCGCACACTCTTCCTCTCTGCCAGCTCAGGCACACACACATACATGTACACACACACACACACAGAGACATCATCATCATCAGTTAGGCCTAATAGTAGCAAACAGCCAGCAATGGTGTGGGAGAAGTACCCCTCTAACTACTGAGCTCACAAAACCATCAGAGAGCTTATATCATCTACAAGGCACCGCCTGCACCAGAGCAGAATAGAATAGAATAGAATAGAATAGAATAGAATAGAGAGTCTTACTTGCTTTCCCTGGCCGGGGCCTTTGCAGCAGCTTCTGCACGGTGAGCAGGTCCTCGGTCTTCACCGCCTGCAGCAGTTCCTGGTCCTTCCCCATCTTCCGCTCTGAGCCGCTCTACTCCCGCAGCATCCTCCGACACAGCGGCGCTTCAGCCCAGCCTCACCTCGCGGAGGGTGCGTCTACCGCGGCCACGAACAGCCTCCCTCCTCCTCCCCCCTGGTCCCTGACTTAGATGAGACCCCCCTGGAGCACTGACATATGATGAGGAGGAGGGGGAGGACAGGCAGGGTGGGATGGAGGGATGCTCTCGGGTTCCCCCGCTTAGCGCAGCGCCGCTGGATGGATGGATGGATGGATGGATAGATGGATGGATGGATGGGGCACCGGGGGGCCGCTCTAGATTCCAGTATCAGCGCGCTGGCGTCGCGTGCGTGGTATTTTGACGGTGGAGATGAATGGTTTCCACGGTTCGCTGGCGCTCCTCATGTGTGATCACGCTGATCGGTGTCGCTTGCAGCTGCGCTCCACAACAACGGTTAAGCGAGCGGGGAGACCGCGCGGATCCTCGCCGAGGGAAGGAGACGTCAGACGGGCTGATGAAGCAGCCTCGCGGGCTCACTGGCAGACACTGCGCGTAAATGATTGTGCGTTTAGAAATCGGGTGCGCGCGGTGTCCGTTTCTCCCGAGGTTATGCCGCTCTCGTGCGCTGCGTCGTAAACACAATCCAGGTCTGCTGCTGCCGCCGCTGCTGCAGCCATCGCTCCGCGTGCGCTCGGGCTCTATTTGGTAATGGTTTTCTCCGCGTGGGGGCAGGGGTAGTGAGGGGGGCACGCACACGCGCCCGCGCGCTCTACAGCTGGCCCAGCTCGCACTGCTAAATGGCTCGTGCTGCAACTTGGGGGCGGACCAGGAGCGCGGTGCTCTCCCGCCTCCTCCTTCATGTTTCTGTGGGCCTGACTGTGGAGCTGCACACTGAGGCTGCACAGATTTATTCAGCTGCACAGAATCACTGTCATCACTGTGCTCAGATCTCCTCTGATTACTGATAGTTTTATTAGGTTGTGTCAGCCTCACCTGAATCACACCTTTATCCCCAGGTGATGTCAGAGTTACATGCAATCCATTACAGTTGCAGCATGTTACCTGAGCCAGCTGATTTCAGGTTTATACACACATGTTATGAAGACACCTGCCTCTGTGTAAAGGGCTCCTGGGTATGGAATACCATTTATGTCAATATCAAATGAATCAATATGGCTATGAAATAAGTCCTGAAAAAACAAGGTGGAATCATGTAATAAAAGTCTTAAAGTTAATTTGATTTAAATGACTTAAAGTAAATAAATATAAAATAAATAAAAAAAATAGCTATGAAATAAATCCTTAAATAAATTGTTTTGGAATTATCTGAAGTCAACTGAAATAAATAAAAATATTTTTTAATTACATCCTTTTAAAACAAAAACTTTTTTTAATTTAACCATACATATTTATTTAAATAATTATTGCTTATTTACTTAGCTATACTGAGACTTTACATTTATCTACTTTATATTTGAGTTTATTGATATATAAATGGCCTCATTTATTTATTTCAAGATTTATTTCATTGACTTAAATGGCTACACCCCTGCTTAGGTATGGAAGGCCTATGTCAGAAATAATCCTCCATATAATAATACTAAAGATAATAATAATCTGTGTAAATAAATTAATTATTATGGCTATGAAATAAATCCTGAAATAAATTAATGTAGAATTATGAAATACAAATAAAACTTTTTAAAATAAAAATAAAAATCATATTTATTGAACTATACTGACATACCTATAGTTGCACTTATTTATATATTAATTGCCTCATTTGTTTATTTCAGGGTTTATTTCATGGACATAGTCATATTTTTGCATTTATTTAATATTGTCTTAAATAGCATTCCATACCTGAGCAGGGGGTTAGGCATTTGAGTCACTATTAAATAAATAAATGTGCAAATTAAATGAATATGCCAAAGAAATAAATATATGTTGCTATGAAATAAATCCTGATATGAATTAATGTAGAATTATAAAATAAAAGTCCAGTTAAATAAATAAGTATATAATACAATAAGTATTATTATAAAAGTACATCCTTATTAAATCAAAAACCTTTTTTTTTATTTATTTATTACCTCATTTATTTATTTTTTAGGATTTATTTAATAAGCATGTTTATTATTTTCACAGACACATTTATTGATTTCATAGACATATTTATTTATACATATATTTATTTATTATTGACTTAAATGGCTAAAATAAATCCTCTAACAAATAAATGTGAAATTATGAAATAAAAGTCCCCTGAATTAAATAAAGTATAAGCCTAGACCTAAAACGTCCTTTTTAAAATTAAAACCTAGCCTATTTATCTAATAACCTACACTGACACATTTATATATGCATTTATTTTTATATAAATTGCTTCATTTATTTATTTCAGGATTTATTTCAAAGGCATATTTATGTTTTTATTCAATATTGACTTAAATGGCATTCCATACCTAAGCAGGGGTGTAGGCATTCAAGTCAGTATTAAATAAATAAATTAATATGCTGATAAAAAAAATAAATGTGGCTATGAAATACTTCCTGAAACAAATTCATTTGGAATTACATAATAAAAATCCCTTGAAATAAATCAAAGTATAAGCCTTAACATTATATGTCCTTTTAAAAATAAAAATCCACAATATTAAGTATACTGACATATATATCTATATACGCATTTATTTTTAAATTAATTGCATCATTTATTTATTTCAGGATTTATGTCTTATCATATTTTGATTATATTTATATATTTATTCATTATATTTATGCATTTATTTAGTATTGATTTAAATGGCATTCCATACTTGAGCAGGGGTGTAAGCATTTTAGTCAATATTACAAAAATAAATAAGCTAGATAAATAAATATAACTATGAAATAAATCATTAAGTTTAAAGGGTTTCAAACTAAAGTGTTGAATAAATTTAAATTTTGATCTTTGATGAAAAGCTAAGAGATTCTGTAAGTTATTACAGTTAATACTGAAGTGATCGTGTCCACCAAATTTCATGGCAATGTTTGTTTTACTCAAAACTTTGTCTTTGTTCAAAACCCCACGTCAACCTCAGGGTGACAATGAATGAAAAGTCAGGATCACCAAAATCATTTTGATACGTCCCCTGGAAACTATGAATTACACAATTACATGACAATCCGTCCAATAAATGGTCAGATATTTAAATTTGGACCGAAGTGTTGGACCGAGTAACTAGCATCACCATCCTTAAATCTATTCAGCTAGCATCGCTAAAACACATTAGCCTTCAAGTATTATTGGTGGAGATATATTTCTCTCAGCTGATGTCCCACACTTGGCTGGAAGAATTTCAGAAGCGCTGACAGATTGGTGCAAAAAAACCTGCTAAAAACGCCAATAACGTCAGCAGGTCACTGTAAATATCCAATTAACCCTGTCTGACCCTGCTGATTAGAGAGAAGCCTAGCCATAGCCTACACTGTTTATTTACGGTTGGTTTGGCGTGTTTGGCGATCCCTTCGCTCCATCATCAGGTCAACGTGTTGATGTGTCCAGTTCTTTGGTTTATGACCAAAATAAGGTCTGACTTTCCCATCTGTCTTTCATTCCCATAACAAGACTTAGCTTGGTTATGTGGTGATATTAATGTAGCAGAGACGCGGATATCTTAGATCTTCCTTTATATCACCCTGTTTTTAAAAGTCCCTGTACCTGATGGTGTTATTGAATGTCTACAAGGTCCCTGTAGAATGCAAGTACAAACTTAAACATGATACTCCACAAAAAAGAAATCAATCACTCCTTTTAGTCCATGCCTTCATCAGATATGTCAGAACATATCAAAAACCCTTATACATGTGTATATCGCCACTTTATCAGTGGCCTGGGTATACCTCTGCATCTGCTGTTGACATTCCAGAACACGCTGCCAACACCGGAACGTCATCAAAAGCACTTGGTTAGGTTTAGAAAAAACATCTTGGTTTGGCATTCAGGAAGAAAACACTGGACACCTGGGTCCAAGTGTGGGTTTGTTGGACCCATCTACCTCCCCTCTCACCGCCCTATACGGCAGCATTTCAACCTGAGCCCGTCCAGCAGTGTTTCATACTGCCCCAATAGGTGCCGTCCTGGCAAAAATAAAACAGCAAAAGTTATGTCCGGCCATGTTACATACCGACCTGGCTGTATATCATACTGCTGCGAAAGGTTGCTTTTGGCGTCAAGTCATTGACAAAGTGACAGTATTCCACAACTTTGGGATGAGAACGGGCTGGAGGGGGAGGTCTTAATCACTGATAAATTTGTTCCTGTCATGATCAGTTTGCGAAAGATCAGCATATGAATTCAATAGAGTAGCTATCAAATGGCCTGTCTCACCCTCACGGTCTATATCTGACCCATCGCAATCACAATCACTCAAGACAGCATTTTCTTTTATTTTGAGGGACACCTGTAAGGTGTATGCATCGTCTCGGCGGCCCCCTAGATCCCACATATCCAGAACTTCACTCAAAGTGAACCTTAAAAAAAAAAGAGTAGAAGGTTTGGTAGAACAAGAACTATATATGTGTGAGAGTACATCTACATTTAGATGCACTGTTTTGTCCCGCCGGTCACTATTGTTGCTGTCAACATGTTCACCAGCTCTGTGACTACACTAAACAAAGTTGAGTAATTGCAAATGCACATATCAATACTAGATACCTTAAAGATGAAATGTTTGGGAGCTTTGATGCAGCCATCCTCGTCTCATGGTGGAACCAGGAAGTAAGCAGCTCTGGTCATGTGACAGTTTACGCTAAACATGTGACATGGCACATATTTCATTGAGACTCTTTATTATTTCAATATTTGCTGGAAATTCATTGATACATCATTCAGTAACACTTTCAAACGTATATCACTAACAACACAAGTTCTATATGTTGTTAGTGATATACGTTTTCAGTTAGTAAATTTCACATTTAAGGGTCAAACACAGACCTTTTGATGGGCCCCCCTTGGCCTTGGGCTGGGGTCATCTGTAGCATAGTTGTCTGCTGGGTGTAGTTAAGGCTGCTGTCAGCCCTAGAGTGCTCTCCTTTGGTCTGAATCAGCGACTCATGTTGTTCCAAAGTTGTATAATTGCCTAGAGTTGGTTGGTGTTCTCACGGCAGCATTTACAAGAGGACCAGATCAAATGCCTTGTGTGAGAAAGCTGCTCTTGATTGGTCAGAATTTCCATGTGGGAAAAATCCAGGAAGTAAAGCAAACGTTGAAGAAGAGTACACTTGCAAGATAAATGTGACACTTTCTAATGTCACAATGGAGGGACAACTACGCAGGTTGATTTTAGCGCTGCTCATCGTGGACTATATTGCTGTCATTGTTCATTTTAGTCAAAGCATACAGTTTGAAAACGAGGCAAACGCGGCTCCAACTAGAAAACAATGTTTTGATGCATTGGATGTGCTGAATGTGCATATTAAGGCAGTACAGGAGGAGGTGCACATTAATAATCCTCCAGGACTGTAACATGCTCATGTTTAACCCAAACAATGTGTCATGTGACTGCAGTTGCTTCACATCCAGGTCGCAACACCTTCTCACCACAAACCAACCGCACCAGAGTTCCTTTGGAACCGGACTGAGACCACCTCTTCAAGAAGGTCTCAGTCCAGTTGTTTTGGTGCACACCTGAGTGTGATTGCCGTGTTCACACCTGCCCAAACGAACTTGAGTTTGATTGAACTGAACCAAACAGCCTGAGTTTCATATTTACAGCAGCTACAGACATTATACTGGTATCAACGTTTGCATATTTGGAATATTTAATGCCTTTTTAAGGATTCAGTCTCTTCACAAAGCTGCATAAACCCCACATGCAATGAATGTAAAATATTCTGTGACAATTACAGAGAGAAGAGCTCATAAAAGTGAGTTTGACCCTGACTTCTAACTGCGGCATCTAACTTATCTTCTTCTCTGTCCAACCTCCTCCAGATTTTTAACTCCACTCTCCTCTCCATTGTGTGTGTGTGTGTGTGTGTGTGTGTGTGTGTGTGTGTGTGTGTGGGCAGTGTGCAGTGCTTGGATGCTGCTCCCTGCCTCCTCCACATATCCAGTGAGTTATGTAAGAACACTGAAGAGTAGCCCATATGGTAGTGAGAGTGTATTTATAAATCTGTCTCCGTTAATGCAAAAGCAGCTCACTACCCCGGAGCTGTGTTAACACGAACGCTTGATGTATAAACACTTCATTTTAGAGACTTTACCTGCACCTCCCCACGTCCCCCCCTCTACCTCTCTCTGTGTGTCTTTCTTCTGGCATTGTTCGACAGGAACAGTTGGTTTGAGACACGATTCAATATTTGTCCAAGGGAGGAAACTGTAGATTCATGAGCTTCTTACAGCTTTTTATCTACGACACTCAAAGACACTCCTGTTCTCCTTCTCTCTGTCTGTGTGTGTTTGATGTGTGGTATGGTAATAAAGGAGTGAAACTCTTTTATGGTACTTTCTCTGGGTTCTAAGAGAAATTAGCACATGTGCACATGATCGCACATTTTATCGCTCAGTCAAACAGGGAAACAAGACAGGGGCAGGTTGAGATAAAGCAAACACTGCAACCTGCTGTACTCTGAAGGAAGAGGAGAACTTTGGAAGACGATGAAAGACGAAGCAGCAGAAGAAGAACTGCTCAGGTGCATTCAGGAGGGGTGGGGAAAAAATCAGTACAGTATAATATCGCAATATTTCGCCTGGTAATGTTATATCAATACAAGGAAGCTAAATCTTGCACATAAATATTAAACCTTTGGTTAAAACTAATTAAAAACCTGGGAGTGATTTTATACCCTGATTTAAAACATCCTTTTTTCATCTTTGCAACACTGCCCCAAAATCTTTTTTAATCCAGAAAGATGCCGACATGCTCACTCACGCTGTCATTATCAGCTGTTCAGACTATTGGTAGGTGTGTTTGACTTCAACAAGATCCATCATTTCCACACTATCCATTCACTGTCTATGTAGCAGGTGTTCAATGCATTCTGGTCACCCTGCGGTGCGTTTGGAGATGCAGGGCATCCACTCCTCCTTTGCATAAGGTTGAATCGAGGCTACAGCTCTGCAAATCAGGGGTGCCCAGCGCAACTTGTTGTATCTGGAAACTAAAATATTTTTTAAACTAACTGTTGTCGATTAGCCCACAAGCCTCGTGGCACGCCCATAAAGCATGCATTGCTAGGAAGCGGTACAACCCCTTGCATCCAAGAACGCCCCAGGTACTTGGTGCTGATTGGATATACTCAAAGCGGGATGTGACATTTTGTAAATAACATGGTTATCGTAGATTAGCCAGGCTAACCGTTAGCTGTTAGCAGCGTCTGTAATAACTCAATAAACGGTCCGTTTTTTCCAGCGGATATCTTACTTACAACATGAATGAGCTAGCAAAGCAGTTTTGTGTTGCTATGTGTGGTATTTATTCAGTTTTGGGAAATCACGATGTCTAGAAAGCATCAGTGGCTGCAGCTGACAGGGACAGCTAACACTAGCAGCAAAGCTAACATCAGGACGTCATCTGTTAAAAGCCTCCCGTTGTCGGATACGACATGAAACTACTCCAGTTAGCTCAATCATGTTGTAACTAAGACATCCGCTGGAAAAAATATTTTTTTTCACGGACTGTGATCGGAGTTATTACAGACACCGCTAATGGCTAACGGCGTCCCTACGCCCCTACGTCGCCCCGGTCAAAATGGTCACGCAACGATTACGTCACATCCAGAGCCCGGTAACTTTACAGGAACCTTCCTCCTACTCCACTCTCAGTGGAGACACGGCAGTTGAGAGGGCCGAGCGAGAGGACGTTCCTGTAGTAGTTCCTGCCCCCCAAATAGTACCAGGAACTTCTTCAGTGGAAACGGGCCTATAGTTGTGCAGTTGTATTGTTCACTAAATGCTAGCCCCGGCTGGAGCGCAACCGCTGTTTCAAACTGCTCCCAATCCCCAACACGTTTTCATCCAAAGTCGTCACAGATCGCCACTTCAGTCAGTGGACTATATGTCTGCATATCACGCGCTAGTTATCCTCCTGCGTCTGTTGTTGATGATCTGGGATGCCGCAACCAACTTCAGGACGTCAACAAACACACTTGGTTAGGTTTAGAAAAAAAAACATGGTTTGGCTCTGCAGTCATACAGGAAGTGAACACCGGGCTCCTGTGTGAAAGTCCTGGGCTTATTGGAGCTATGCACCACCCCTCCCATCAGCCTTATAGGGACTTTCCAGCGGTGTATCATACCACCGTGACAGGTGCCATTCAGCCACATTAGGAACTGATGCTGCCCATCCACATGTCGTACTGCCACAACAGGTGCCATCTGGCTGTCCTTCTGACTGGCGGTGTATTGCACTACCACGAAAGGTTCTGTCCAGCCGCATTACAAACTGACGCTATACGGCAGCTCACACCACTGTGAAAGATGGCTTTTGACTTTGGTGTCTGACGCCAAAATCTCTGACAAAGCGATGGTTTTTGATGACTTTGGAATGAGAATGGGCCGCACCTCCTGAAACGTAAACCCCCGAAACAGACCTGCAGCTTCTTCTGTGTCATGTGACTTTTGTTTTTACTCTGTAACAGATGTGACTAGAAATGTACTGAAGCAGTGATACCTGCTAATAAAAGTACAAAGTACAAAGTACAAGTCCACAAAAAACCCCAACTTTGTTATGGTGGTTTGTTACTTCCACCTCTGTGTGTAAGAGACGTTTGTTAGTAGCAGCTGTGGAACAGTCTCATAATATTTCAGTAAACACTTTTCCCATTGAATGCAACATTTTGATACCTACATTTATTTTGCATCTCTTTCCATTTCAAAACCACCTCGCTCTGACTGCATGTTGGTGGAGAGGAGATTAGAAAAGCTCTTCTTGTTCGGTGTGCACTTAAAGGGAAATTTGTAGAAATGCCTACAGGGCTAACACTTCATATGAAACAATGTTTGTGTGAAACTGGAGAGTCACTTGATTCAACAGGAAGGGAAGCTGAGCTGCTGCTGTGTGAAGCATCCAGAAAAACACACTGCCCTCAAGTGGCTTTCCACAAAGCGTGCAGCTCCCAGGAGAGCTGTCAGTGTTTGGTCCTGATAATAAAACCACTGAGTCACTGTGAAAATGAGCAGCGCTCACATGACAAGAGAGTCGTTTATTTGTTTGGAGCAGTTACAAGTGAAACTACTCATCGTTTTGTGCCCATTTTAATACAGATTATGATTTGTAATATATTCTGAAATATGCATCAGGAGTATTGTCACACCAAGCTGAGAGTAAATAGATCACAGTGAGCACATCAGCGTAAAAATATCAGGAAAGAAAAGAATATATAAAGAAATAAAGACCTGATCAACACAACCCTCTGAAGCTCAGCTGCTGCCTTCACTATCAAAACATCAAAATGTTGAGTTCATGGTCCTCAGGAATTTAGTAAACATGGAAACCTCCATGAAACTGTGGATTTTGTAGGTAACCTAAAATTAGATTTAGAGACTGAACTCTAGAGAAACACAAACCTTGATTATCTTGCAAAGTATTATCTGTAATTTTATTTTTTTTAATGGAAAAAAGGTATTTTCCAATCATTGTCAATGTTATTATTATTAGCTACATTTTACATCCATAAATGTATATTTTGCTGAAGTAAAACCTCACTTTCAGGTGTACAAAAAAGAAAATGGAGCTATTTAATAAGACAATAACTTTAAAGCTTTTTTTAATTCTGAAACAGCTATTGGTTATGTTATAGTACTTTTATCATATTTCTATTGTAGTTTTTCTACTCTATATTTGTGTTTTGAGTGTTGCAGTACCTGGCTTGTTTTAATTTGCTCTTATTATGTTTGCTGTATGTTTAATATACACACCGGAAACCAAAGCTAATTCCTTGTAGGTGAAGTCCTAGTTATACTTATTCTCCTTTATCAGTGGTGTTGTTAGGCATGGGCGTCTGAGACTTCAGCTCTGAATGTTTTAGGCTGTATATATATATATATATATATATATATATATATATATATATATATATATATATATATAGTTTTAAAAATACAGAAAAAGCTCTGGATCTAATAATGTGTCATTTCATTCATGCATTGAAGCCCTCAAAAATAATACAATATCGATGATCAATACAGTTTTGGGTTCCCTGTGTCATTCAAGCTGCACATTTTGTGTGATCATGTACAAGAAAGAAAACTTTAATGTTGCAGCTGGTAAAGATGGAGCTCATTTTAAATAATTTATATACTGTGTGGTAGCTTAAATACTTATTATTTGATTATATTTTGTTTTGATAATCTAAGTCTTCAAAATAATTAAAGCAGACAAATACATGTAGTGAAGAAAAAAATATATCTCTCTTAGATGTTGAGGAGCAGAAGTGTAAAGTAGCATAGAATGGAAATACTTTAATAATTTCAGTGATAGCAGTTGCAAAGTATTTTGTTTCTACTTAATACTAATTAGCCTACTAATAACTACTAATATTTAATTATAATTGTGATTAATCTAATTCGTGATTCATCTGGAAAAAATGTTTTTAATGGTGAATAAGATGCCAAGGTGCATAAAAAAGCATCAAAATAAAGCTTGTTCATAAAAGAAGTTGCCGGGGGAGGAAACCTTTAGACCTCTGTACAGAGGTCCAGGTTAAGCCCCCACACAGAGCCAACCAGAGATAACATTTTTCTGTAGGCCAACACAGAAGTTAGCATTGCTCTGGTTGCATTGCTCTCACAAAAAGTTGACCCATACAGTTCCTACATATATACAATCCACAAACAGAGCTGTCACTATTCACAATCTCACACACTCAGTATCTACAGTACATGTACAGACTACCATCAGCCAACAAATTGCACACGGCCCATTGTACACACACACACATCTGTTTTACAAACATACATACATACATACACATATAGTTAAGCTACAGTTAGCTTCCCATTTAAGGCTTTAATGGACAGGGGGACAAAAGAGTTTTAGCCTGCACTGGGGAACTCTAATGCGTCTGCCTGAGGGGAGAAGTTGGTACTCATGATGGAGGACATGGGTGGGGTCTGAGATCATTTTCTGCGCCTGTCTGATTATGGTTTGCTCAAAGATAGACTGGAGCGTGGCATGCTGCCTGACTCCCGTGATCTTCATGGCTCTCTGGATAAGCCTGGTAATCTGGGCCTTCAGTTGTACGCTGAGGTTGCCGAACCAGGCTGATATGCCATACTGCAGGATGCTCTCAACTACGGCATTGTAGAAGAGGAGCAACACTTTGGAGCAACACTTTTTTTGCAGGCGCTATTGAAGCCTAGTGCACACATTATCAACCTGAACACTCCAAGTTAGTTTATGGTCAATATGTATGCCCAGGTATTTATATGATTCAGCCCGGGCTACGTTTTGGTCATGGATAACCACTGGTGATTATTGAAGCCTAAATGCTAAAAAGCTACACTACAGCCGGATGACGTAACGTCAAGTGCAGATCCCTCAGGCTTGTGTTAAACACAGACCTTATTTAAAAGCTCGTAACCAAAAACCCTTTCAAAAAAAATTTTATGAGAGAACTGGACTATTGCATTATTTCCACAGCTGTTTATACTTCATTTGCATGTTTATTTACAAAAATAAATAAATAAATAGCATAAATAAGATACCATAATGAATAAAACCTCCCATCATCAAAATAGAGCTTGTTGATAAAAGAAATTCCTGTGGGAGGAAACCCCCACACCTGTCCTTAAATCCTAGAAACACCCCTGTCCTTTACCTCTATGTACATTAAACTGTGTGTTTAAACTGGAATATTACTGTTTATTTGAATAATTGTATAGTGAACTAATTTAAAACAATAAAAAAGACCAGAAATTTATTTGAAAAACCAATTAAGTTTGAGACGAGGGAACAAGAATATTGCATTCTCTCCATAGTCGTTTGAATTTTATTTGCACTTTGCATTACTTTAATGTACATTAAACTATGTGTGTTAAATAATGAAATATTAGCCCTTGCTATTGAAGTGGGGCGGTTCACTGCGGTACCTGAAGACAATAGGATATGTAATGTCTGTGATCTAAAAGAGGTTGAAAATGAATTTCACTTTATGTTTTATTGTTCACAGTATGAGGACTTCAGGGTTCCCTTGTTTGTTGAAATGCAAAAACAAAAAGCTGATTTATTTTGGGCGGATGATAGTCAGAAGTTGGAGTGGTTATTAAAGACTGAGGTTTTTAAGACTGCTAATTTTATTTTCAAAGCCTGGAACAGAAGGCAATCCTTGCTCTTTAAGTGAGATATATCAATGGATTAGATTAGGGTTCACTGTCCTAATCATGAGGACTGTTGTGTTTATGTTCTACTATTGTACATCTGTATTATTGTACATCTGTTTTGTATCTTGGTTGTTTCCAAATTGTATGTTTGATCATTGTTTCTGTTTTTGAGATCAAGTGTCTTATAAGCCCATCAGGGCTGGGCTTCTTTGAAGCATGACACTTAAATAAAGAAATCAAATCAAATCAAAATATTACTGTTTGCGAGTAATTATATTTTAGATTTATTTAAAATAATAATAAAAAAAATAGACGGACAAAACTTTAAAAGCGTTTGCTATTTCAATCAAGTGTCGACTTTCTAGACCTCACTAAATCCATGCGATAAGTTTTATTATGTACGAGTTTTTAAAGAGCACGTGAACGCATCTTGCACCCGCCCCTTTCCCATTTCCTGGCCTGTGATTGGTCGAGCTGTCCGTCCGTCAGAGCAGAATCTCAGAGGCAGTCAGACTGAAGGGAACAGGTTGAAGGGAGCAGGAGAGGCTCGTTTATTCAAATACTGTTGGTTGCAGATTGTAACCGGATCTAACACGCAAACTGGTGAGCAGAAATATTATTGTTCTTTGTTTTAATACTCGTTATTCTGTTTTTTGCCCGCTACAGTCACAGACTTGATTTCTGATGCATGAAAAATAAATTTTCGCATTCAGGAGCTTTGCCAGGGCGAGATTATTCCTGCGAGCTATCGCGTTAGTACAGTGAGATACCGTTAGCTACCTCAGGATGCTACAGACAAACACGTCATATTAGCTCATTTTAACTTATTGTGTAGCTGCGTTTTATTTAGTAGTTACTTCAGCTCTAGTTTAATCACACGGTTTGACTCATTAACACATTCAGTCTCGAATAACTCACGAAAAACGGTGAAATCCCGTGTTGTCCTGCTAGCTTAGCACCGTGAAGCTAACGTCGTGACAGTGTTGATTGCTGGGATGAAGGATTTCAAGCCTCACGTTAAGATTACGAGTTAGCTCAGCAAACGGCACTAAAACTTAAAATTGAAACGCAGAGATGAACATTTAATATAATATAATTTAATATAGAAATCTCCCCTTCCTGTTGGTGTGGCTCGCACATATTCTGGTTGCACATGGTTACATATGGCATCTGTGTGCAGCCTTTTGTTTGCTTTGTGTTATTGTTCCATTAAATAAAAACCCTGAAGTGTTCAAGCTGAGGCACTAAAAGCCTTTTCCTCCACACTACAGACTTTATATGTCCTCAAACACACAGACAGGCTTATACCAGTAAAACAAACCGTATATTAACATCAAAAGTATCTTAAAATTAAAGAACACAGTCAAAACTTTAGCACTAAAATAAGTAATAAATCTAAGAATTGGTGAAGAGAAGTAGCTTGTATAAAGTTAAGTTTAGAAAGGAAAGATAGAACAATGTAAAGGGGACTGTTGAAGGTGGAAGGATGAAGCAATTGGTATTCACAGTGACAGGTTTAGGGGATTTAGTGGCTTCTGGCAGCGAGGATTACAGATTGCAACCAGCTGAAACTTCTCCCAGTTTAAATTCCTTCACTGTTTACTGGGAGCCGACTTATCCACAAAGGTCTCCTCCTCTTCAAAACAAATAAACCAGGTGATTTAAACTGGTAAAACCACTGAGTATACCAGTCTTATGTTACAAATGAGTGTTTCTCAGACACTGTTTGGCATGTCGTAGGCAGGCAACAAGCTCAGCACCTGCTAATGTGTGCTCACCTTATTTCTGATCCAGATGTTCAGGAGACTTTTACCAGGAGCTGAATTATCCACAGAGGTCTCTTGCTCTCCAAAACAAAGGTGATTAAAACCAGCACTGAATGAAGCAGTTTCACGTTACAAATCAGTTTTTCTCCAACACTGTTTGGGACATATCCCTGCACCTGCTATTGTGTGCTCACCTATTTATTTTCTCTGATAACTTACTGTATGCTCACCTTATATCTGGTCCAGATGTTCAGGATGTTTTTACCAGGAGCGGAATTAACAGCAGAGGTCTCTTCCTCTCCAAAGCAAAACAGGCCAGGTGATTTAAACTGGTAATAACACTGAATATAGCAGTTGCACATTAAATAAAAAAAGGGGGTGCCCTCTAGCTCATCTAGTAGAGCAGGTGCCCCCTGTACAAAGGCTGTGTCCTTGCCACAGCAGCTGCAGGTTCGATTCCAGTCAAGTTTGGAAATTAGCACCAGCTGCCAACCAAATGATGGTTTTCTAGACAGTGTTTTTCTGACTCGTCATGAAGGAGCTGCAGTCTACAGTAGCCAGTGCGAAAACGTGAATGTACCTGTCTTGAGGCAGTGTTTGGTTTGTCCGTTCTGGGCTACTGTAGAAACATAGTGGTGCAACATGGCGATCTCTGTGGAAGAGGACCCGCTCCCTATGTAGATATGAACAGCTCATTGTGTCACAGCTACAGAGATGCCTCAGCCTAGAAATCATATACCAGACGTAAGGGAGCATGCTTGTTTTGAACAGATCACATCATCATCATCATCATCATCATCATTTCACTTTTTTTTCAGTAAAATATGAAATGCAATAATGACCATGCCTTCTAAAATCACAACTCATATCACAGTATCTGTCAAAATAAACACAGAATGACTTTTGGGGCACATCTCGCAGTCCTAAAAACAACTAACTGATCAGAATTGACAGATTAATCAACTGATAACATTTGTTAGTTGCAGACCTGTAGAAAAATATAACATTCCCCTGACTATTGATTTAAGATTTATGCTTGATTGACAGTGAAGAGATGCAGCTGAAACAGTGTGTTGCAAGACACGTCTGTCATTTAGTCTAAAAGGAGAAGTCCTCCTTGCAGTTTGCAGGAAGTAAATAAAAAACCGAGTTGCATGTGACGTGAGACACGTTGCCACCATTTGTGCTCATTTGTAACTTCAGCACAAGATTTGTGCCGAGGGCTTCTTATGGCTAAACATCAGTCTGAATGCAGCTGCCTTCCACCCACACACAGGCACACAGGTGTAGCTACTGTCAGTCAGGGTTGGTTGGCTGCAGTATTTTTATACCCGTCAGCTGTCGTGGTTGTGTGCCACGAGGAAACAGAGTTATTTAAGTATTAATCCTGCTTTTATCTGACGAAGCTGCTTTATGAAAAAGAGATTGTGTTGCGTGGCTCTCTGCAAGTCCTCAGGGACAAAGTGAAACATGTTTCCTGTTCCTCCTCCTCTTGAGTTTACGAGAGTTGACGCATTGATATTAAAGGAAGTAATCGCCCCCTGCCTCCTCTCTGCAGGAAGGGCTCAGCGCAGCGTGGGTGCCCAGGGATCCACTGCCTGAGTGCGGGGAGAGCAGCGGCCGAGACCCCAGAGACATGAACCACACCAAGGGAGGCCTGGTCATCTTCACCGCCAACTCACACCCCGCCAGCCGCGAGCTAGGCAAGAGGATTTCAGAGTGAGTACGGGCGGCCCGGGTGACATATGACACACAGAGACAAACTCTGCAGGTGAAAGTGGTTATTTTAGAGTAAATAACTCATGTGGGTCCTTCAGGAACAGGTTTGTCACCTTCCTTCTCTCGGTGAAACAGCCTCTGCAGGAGCGTGTTGTTGTTTGTTTGAGACGTGCTCTTCAAGTTTGGTTGTGCCATGTTTTCTGTCTGAATCGCTGGGTCTGCCTCTGTCAACACATGTTCAGTGTTTACAATATGGCCGACTAGAGCCAGCACTCAAAGCTGCAGCTAAGCAAAATATAGGCACTTTGGAATATAAGTTAAAGTGATAATGCTCCAGATTTAGCTAGTGCTAATATTTCTTTGTTTTACCTTTTATCCAAAAATGAACACAATATACTAAATTAGTTCTTCATATCTGACTATGGCAGCCTAGATCTGCTAAGAAAGGGGAATTTTGACTTTCTTTTCTTAGTTTGCGAGGAATCTGCAAAGTGCAATAAATGATCTTGTTGACTGACAATAAAACCAGATATTTTTGTCCTTGAGGCGAAATTATTTGTAAAAAATCACTGCAAGTTGTATGTTTAAAAGGTGCGGACACACCAAACCGACATCAAAGAACTAGCGGCGACGAAAGCCAACTGTTGCGTCGTCTACGTTGCCTCACGTCGCCCTGTGTCAGTTGCATTTGAACACACTACACGGACTACATCCGACGGCCAAGTAGCACGTACGTTCTGCGCCTGCGTGAGAGAGAGCGGAGTGAGAGAGTGGTACATCCTGTCAGCCGAGGGGTTTCCTATCTGTGCAGCCGAGCACCGCAGCACCTCCACGGACTATTACATCCAGACGGTCCCGGTGTTTCCTCCGCAGGCTCCACTTCACTCAGCTGCCCGATAAACCCGCTGCTTCTTCCCACTTTAACCTGAATAACAAACCAGGGCTCGGTGCTCCGGTTGGATCCAAACGGAGAGCCGGGTCTAGCTCAGAGACTAGCGGAGGCTAACTGGCTGTGCTTCCCTCCGGTCATGCTGCGGCTAACGCTCCGCTAGCTGCTCCCAGCTAGCGGAGCGAGCCGGGGCTAGCTGGGAAGCTAGTGGTGGTTACAGGGGCGAGGAAATAAAACCTGAACAGCCAATGAGAGTGATCTCTCTCACTGACAAGCTCCGCCGCCGATTCAACATGCTCAATCGGCCGAAAAGCCGCTGACGCTGAAGTGTCGACGGCTCGGTCGGGTTGGTGTGTCAGAGCCTTAAGAGATGTCGTGGTCATTATGACTTCTGCTCTTTGTGCATCTGAAACATTCTGTGCATCCCAGTACCCATATTATCATACTGTCATGTATGCTAGAAAAATATTTAGCATGTCGTAATTAGTGCTGTCAAAATAACGCGTTAATTTTGATTAATTAATCACAGAAAAAAAATCATCTGTTAAAAAAATAAATGCTGATTAATTGCTGCATTTTCCGTGGTGCCCTTTGACCCGGTGCATCACTGAAGGCCACAGTGACGAGACAACACTGCTCGGCCCCGTGACTGATTTACATTTAAAGAACGCCCAGATGGAGCTGTTGGTAGGAGCAGCGTTTTCTGCAGGTTGTGCAGGAAGGAATTTTCATACCATCGGAGAACTCCTAGCGCTAGCAGCCAGCTGCGTCAAGCCAAACTCCAACAGGCGTTCAGACTGAGTCAGTCTACCTGTGACTGACTCACTAACTCCCTTACAGAATGGACTGCAGACCAGTTTGGGTGTTACAGGACAGCGGGACAACTGTGTCCAAAATCCAGCAGCTTTACAACGACACATCTGAGAACAATTATTTGGGTTTCCTGGCATCTGCTGAACGCTCACATTTAACCCTGCAGATGACTGACTCCCCCGTCAGAAGATGACTTAAAGACCAAAGTTAAAGAACAAAGAATAAAAAGTAGAAACATAAATAAATACAAAATAAAGGAGTTAATAGTAATGATAAAAATAAATAAATAATACCATAACAAAATAGCTTAATATTACAAACTTGTCACTTAGTACTCCACGCAGTACTTAAAAATAGCGTAATTATAAAAAAAAAAAAAACAAGCTAGCGGAATATTATTAGATTAATTTTAGGTGATTTACAAAATGACATCTCTTATAAAAGTTATCAGACGAACCTCTTAAAGTGTATATTTGTTTTCTAACTGTAAAAAAATACATCAAACCCTGGAGTCAAGAAGAGACAGAGGATTTAAACTCCTCAAAAGGAGAAGAGAAACACCTCTGAGCTATAAAGCTAAACTAATGTAAATTTGACTCTGAGGTGAAAAAATATTTACACCATAGAGCTGTGAGATATTGTCTTTAACAGTCACACAGCCTGCACGTTTAATAAAAGTCCCTGCAGCTAACAGTACGAATTCAATGGAAACTCAGGACCTAGCTGATCACCTGTGGCCTCCTTAAAATAAGTAGTCACATGATGAGATACATCAACACATTTCATTGTGTCGTGCGTAAACAAAATATTCATGAACTCAAACTGTACTTGAAATGCACACCAGTGCTCCTGCTCGCCACAAGGACACAGAGTCAGTGTTTAGAGAACAAACAGAGGAGTCGGTCGGACTCGTCAGACACTTAACACTGTGTGTGTGTGTGAGATGAAATCAAACAGCATGTTAACAGTTAACAGGGAGAACTGTTGAGACTGCACAGTGAGGTCAGCTGGTCTCCTGAGGAGTAACATAACAACATATAAATGTCTATACTTAGGCCTCCGTCAGACAGAGGGAGGTCTGCAGGCTGAGGCGTCTTTGTTGTTTTAATGTTGCTAAGCAGCCACTGAATCACCTGCCCTTAGTTTAACCCTTTGAACTGTGCAATAGAAACAGTCTGCTGCCCACAGTAGTGTTTTTGCTGAGTGTGATGTCATGTCTTGAGTACGGGCCTGTGTCCACATCAAGTCTTTCATCAGCAGAAAAGTGGTGGCGGGGGGCTGGGGAGTGCTCCATCCCAGGGCTTCCTAAAATCCGACACTAGAAATTGGCTAAGCAGCTAACACGATGCTACATTAACAAAGTGTTGGCGACACAGCCACAAACAAGCTTACAAAGCGAACGGTGATAAAAGCACAGCACTAACCAGGGGGGCTGAGTATCGCCATTGATTTCCTGAATCAATTTGACATCGATTCACAGGTCACGATTCTATTCGATATCCATTTAGATTCAGTGTGGGATATTTCAGTTGCAATACCAATTTTTGCTAGTATATGGATTAAAACTGAATATTTAGTTAAGTTTAAAAAAGAATAAAGAACACAGACATCAATTAACTCCTTTACTATCGGCGAGATTAACCGGGTTAAAGCGTCACACATCCATGGGAAAAAGTGTATATTAAAAGATAGATCTCGGACTTTATGAATCGATACCGGGTCATTCAAATAAAGATTGTTTTGGATCGGATGAATCGATTATTTTAACCCAGCCCTACTCACTAGGAACAACTAGCATCCGCTGGTTGATCTGCTCCCGAAAAATGAGCTTTTCATCACTGGTGCCTTTCTGAAAAGTTCAGAGGTTTTCAACTTAAAGTGCTCAGAGCGGCTGCACAAAACAAGCAGAGCGCTCTGAGAAAAGACGCTGAGCGTGGCGCTTCATCTGATTTGACAATGAGAAAAAAAACACCAATGACGTCAGCTCTGAGTTTAAGTTTGTCCTGCTGAAGGTGTACTCCTGCAAAACCCGCGAGACACGTGGAACGGAAAAATGCTAAGTGCTCAGCTGTGCGCGAAAAACATTTCACTGCCACAACACGCTGTGTGATTATGTGTATTTCTTTCTTTATTTTCTTAAATACATGTTCTCTTGTTATTGAGGAAATAACCTGTTGCTTTTTCTTAGTGCTCCTTTTCTGCACAAATGTAAACATACAAACATCATCTGAGTTTGCAAAGCTAAATTGAACTCCCTCTGTCTGTCTTTGTCTCTCTCTCAGGCGGTTAGGGGTGGAGCTTGGCAAGGTGCAGGTGTACCAGGAAGCTAACAGAGGTAAGATGGCGTGTGATGGAGAAAGACTTCCTGTGCATGTGTAGATATTTACCTAATCTGCCCCCTGATAGTCGACCATACGTTAGTCAACCAGAAAGATCATTAGTCTGCAAGATTTAGTTGGTCGCTTCGTCGCAGAAACCTGTGTATGACTGTATGATGCACGACAGGCTGTGAGACTGATGTTGGTGGAGAACAGCACACAGATAAATGATTGCAGTGCCGTCTTACTGTGTGTCAGCAGCTTAACTGTTAAACTGTGTGAAAGTGTGTTTATGTAATTGGAGCAGAGGCTGTGTGTGTAAAGCAGCAAGTTCTTTGAATTTGAGTTACATAACACAACATGTAATATTATCTGCTGTTCTAACACTGCAGCCTTTACCAGACTGACTGCAGACCAAGGCCCTGATCACACAGAAAGAGTTTTGTAGCTTGCAAAAGGCAAGATGCACCAAGCGGTCTTTTTTTCCGTTTTTAAATGAATGCCACTAGTAAAAAAACATTTCCTGCGCCATATTTATTGTTTTGAAGCAACCACCCTGTCACCTCCTTACACTAACCTTCCCATATGTTTATTTCATAGTGTGTAGCTGCTGCCATGTTGAGGCAGAGGGTACTGTCTGTAGCTGTGGTTGAGGGTGAGAGGCTGTCAGCAGATAAACAGAGATCTGTGTGGGTACATGAGACCCTAAAAAAGAGGCTGGATCATGGGGAGTACCACCAGTTGGTCCAGGAGCTTCTCCTCCATCATGGACGTTTACAGGCAGATTTTAGGATGACTCAGGGGCAGTTTGACAAACCTGCTGTCCATCATCAGGCCGTATAGCTCTGGGTATCCAGCAACCACTACCACCAGTTTCTCCTCCATTGTTCACCCACTGTAGACTTGTTGCAGTGACCACCACAGAAGCCCCGCCTCTCAAATCATCCCATTGGACAGTGGGGGAAAAGTGGAGATGACATGGGGTGCTTTTTTGCTCTAAGTTGAAGGGTTTTTTTTTTCAACTCGAGGAGTTCAGAGTGCTCTGGCGAAAACGCCGAATGCAACGCAGAAACAGCGAGCAAAAAGCTTCATTCTCATTTAAAACAATTCCAAAAAGCTGCTTCCAGCTGCTGAAACACTTTGTGTGTGATCAGGGCCTGGCTGGTTTAATGTTTGTACAGTCGTCGTATTCCTCTGTGTAGTTTGGACTTATTTATGAACCTCATGTTAGTTTTGTTAAAGAACAGCAGAGGTCGTGTGAACACTCATCAGCATTTTACAGAGTATTACATAAGCTTACTTCTTCTGTGTGTTTGAGCCATAAAACATTTGGACTTTGGACATTTGGACTTTGTTAAGACAAAGTCCAAATGTTTTATGGCTCATTATGTAATTTTTTTTCCACACAAAAGCAAATAATTGATTTCAATGGCCTAATCGAGCTGAATAACCATCGCTAACAACAACCTAACTGCTGTCGGCTGTATTGTTTGTCATTTCCAGAAAAATAACATATAAAATGTGCGTTTACAGTTTAAAATATACAAACTTAGAAAAATTGCAAGTTCTTGCAAATAAAACAATGTGCGCAAGTGGATTACATGTAAAGTCAATATAAAGACGTGATTAGACACAAATTCCCACCAGGTGGTGCGATGGACACGACACAAGTAGCTCAATTTCCCATCGCACACTTATTTACGAGAGTTGAAAAATCTGATCTTCAGTGACAGATTTGTGCATCAGTAGCCAATCAGCATTGAGATCCTCCTGGGACGTATGACGCCAAGGACGTCAGCGGAAGTTGATCACGTCAGTCTGTGGCTACCCTGAGCTTTATGACGCCACGTCCTTCTTTTATAGAAACAAGAATATGAAGGAGCTCAGACTGAAAAATGGTGGTTGCAGGAAGCTCCTCCTCTCTCATGGAAATTTGTGTCTTCTGGGAACTTGTGTACTCGTGATTTCACTCGTGTATGACACAAGTTAAAGCCTTTGCTCACTGATTCTGATGCGTTTTGTGGTTTTATTTGGTGCAAAATTAGCAACACATGACAAAATGAAAAGACACATTTCCTCCTTTGCCTCTCTCCACTGGAGTTACCTATCTGACTGTCATCACCCCCTTCCTGTCTTTCATTTGGCACCACAGCTGCATGAAGAGGCAGAGCTGTCCTCCACATCCTGTGTGCAGTCCACATCCTCCTCCTCTTCATCATCATCATCCACCTGAATATCACTATCTGACCTGTTGGACGTAGCTGTCTGAGTTATGAAATGATTCTGTGCGCCCTGTTCCTCACAGCTGCCACATCTCCTTCACTGATTCTTGGTCAAACGTGTCTAAAGACTCTGACAGATGTGAAAAACCCGTTACTAAAATTTAACGATGAAAGTTTCAGGCTCAGTGTGCAAACGTGATCGACACAACGTGAGGTCGTGTTTACTTTTAGACGTACGACAATTTCAGATGAGAAAAACAGTGTGCAAAGGCCTCCAGTCGTGTGTGTAAAGTGAGCCAACGCAATTATTCTAGTCTTAAACTTGCATGAGTAACACAACACGAAAATTCACATCGCATTCATTGTGAACACATTAGGCTCATTTCTGTACCATCTGATTTACAGTCAAACTTGCTCCAGCAGCCCTAGGTGGTCATTATGAAGTGTTTGCCAGCAGATCCTCAGGAACACTTTCCAAACAGTCTCTGCCTGCACCTGCTGCTTTATCACACAGTGCTGCTGCAAGTAAGGCAAAACAAAGAGCAAATATTTAGCGTGGTAGATTACATGTCTGAAGCTATTGTCAAGTACAGCAAGATGGTTTGGTGAGAAATTTAAAATGGGTCTGAAGGTAGAAAGTCTGTCTGTTTGGATCATAGTCAGAATGTCCTGTACAATATTCACCGGCCTGTGTCAGCATTACACTGAAACACTGAAGCAGCAGTCGAGGTCGTCAGATGAATTTTCCACATCATGAATATTCAGTTTCTTGCTCCCAAACTGCTGCTTGCATCAACTCTCAGCTGTGACTCAGTTTCCTCTGTTTCTGCTGGACACTCGGCTGCCGAGGAAGCATTTTGTTTTCTAATCTCTATTCCGAGGGAAGCACATTTTTGGAATGCTTGTATCTACAATTTCACACAGTGGAGCGGAGAGGGAGGGAGGGGTGTGTGTGTGTGTGTGTGTGTGTGCGCGGCACAGAGGGCTCAGATAGCCCTCTAATGAAGCTGACAGGCCCTGCAGGCTTTGTTATGAGGTAGGAGTGGTGTGTGTGTGCGTGAGCGTCTGATTGTGTGTTTATGTGCGCGTGCTTTCTTGCTGCTTCATCTGTTCTCACGTCCTCTTTGTTTCCATAGAAACACGGGTACAGATCCAGGAGTCGGTGCGAGGCAAAGATGTCTTTGTGATCCAGACAGTGTCCAAGTAAGAACGACGACACACACAATTGAACATCTCGACACAGTTTGTCCCCTGAAACATCTCACTCAAATCACGCTCGCTTCCTCCTCCTCTTCCTCCTCCTCTTTCTCTCCGTCCCTTGGCTGCATCAGGGATGTGAACACCACCATAATGGAGATGCTGATCCTGGTGTATGCGTGCAGGACGTCCTGTGCCAGAAGCATCACGGGTGTCCTCCCTTACTTCCCCTACAGCAAGCAGTGTAAGATGAGGAAGAGAGGCTCCATCGTCTCCAAGCTGATCGCCTCCATGATGTGTAAAGCTGGTGAGAGACAGAAACACAAAACATATGATATGACCTAAAAGTAATATCGCAATATGTTAAGTCTGTGATACACAATATACATCTCAATAGTTTTGAAATCTCCTCTAAAAATACTACTTTAAATACTAAACCACTAAAGTACTGCTACAATTAAGTTAAATAAGGAACTGTTAAAGTTAAAATAATACTGTTAAAATAAATTTAAATAAAGCAAAGTTAAATAAATTTTTTAAAAGTACTGTAAAAGTTTAATAAAGCACTCTTGTAATAAAGTTGAATAAAATACTGTTTTAATAAATTTTAATAAAATACTTCTATAATAAATTTATTAAAAAATAAAATGTTTTAATTTAAAATTTAAATAAAATACTGGTAAATAAAGTTAAATAAAATACAGTTATAACAAATTTACATAAAGGACTGTTTTATGAAAAAGTTAGATAAATACTTTTATAATAAATTTAAATAAAATACTTTTATAATAAATTTAATAAAGAATAATAAAATGTTTTAATTTAAAATTTAAATACTGGTAAATAAAGTTAAATAAAATACAGTTATAACAAATTACAAAAGTACTGTTTTATGAAAAAGTTAGATAAATACTGTTAAAATAAATTAAAGTATTGTGACAGTTTGAGTTAAATAAAGTCCAGCTAAATAGTTTTTTAAAAACTACAGTTTCAGTTTAAATAATAATAATAATTTAATAATTAATTAAATTGTTTAATTATTTACTTAATTGAATAATGATAATTAATTAGATTATTTAACTTTTTATTTAATTAGATAATAATTTAAATAATACATTTACACTAAGTACTTTTATAATATCGAATAAAATACTGTTATAATTTAAATAAAGTACTGTTAAGATAAAGTTTTTAAAACCTATTGTTACAATAAAGTACTGTAATATTAAAGTTAGATAAATAATAAAGTTAAAGTACTGTTCTAATAAAGTTAAATAAAATATTGACATAATGAATTAAATCAGAACCAGTGGTGCTTTTATTCTGAAGCACTTGGCTCGTCTCAGCAGGAAGTGTTGATGTATTCGTTGGGAACTTGAAACCTCCGGTCACCAGTTAGCTGTTAGCAGTTAGCGGCAAGTTTAACTGTCACAGCGGTGCTGTTAAACATGAGGATTTATTCACTGTGAGCTGGAAACAAATTAACAGCTCTCCACTTCATACATTAATAATGTTTGTAAGTCACACTGGTGCTCCATGGTCACAAAATGATCAGGGTCTGGAGCCCTGCAGAAACTAGAACTATGCGCCTCGCTTGCTCACACACTGTGGTGAAAAAACAATGACGTGACAATTTATACTTGGTGTTCACAGTACAGTGATTTATACATCCATGTGGAACAAGCTGCGACACATCGAGTATTACTGATACATCATCCACTGCTATTTGCTGCATCACAAATAAAACATTTTATTTATATGAAGTGAGACAGCATGTTGACAAGGCTAATCTAAAAGTGTGTGTGTGTGTGTGTGTGTGTGTGTGTGTGTGTGTGTGTGTGTGTTTCTACTGCGAGCACTAACACCATCACACTGACTGTGTCCCTGCAGGTCTCACCCACCTGATCACCATGGACCTCCATCAGAAAGAGATTCAAGGCTTCTTCAACATCCCAGTGGACAATCTGAGAGCCTCGCCCTTCCTGCTGCAGTACATACAGGAAGAGGTAGAAACACACACACACACACACACACACACACACACAGAACATGAATTTAATTTTAAAGGACAGCTAAATTAGTTTTCTTACCTTTTTAATGGGGATCTATGTAGAGTTCAGAGCATGCACGAATTGTCTGGATACACATCTTAACATCAGCAAACAGTGCTAAACAATGGCAACAGTGCTGACAGAGCTAGCTAAGGGCTAATTTATGCTCAGTGTTAGAGACAGATGGAACCTTCTGTCCGTAGTCGGCGTTCATTTCGTCCTTATTGGTGCACAGATTTTGAAATCTTACAGATATGGACGAAACGGAGCGGTACCGCTGGGAAATCATGGAGGCAGTGTAGCATAGTTCAAGTGGGAGATGACCGTAGGCGATGACAACAAAATTTAAATAATAGTGGAACACAACAAGGTGAAACTGGTTGTTTCTCCTCCATTACAGCCTGATGATAGACAGCAGGTTGTCAAACTGCCCCTGAGTCATCCTAAAATCTGCCTGTAAAGGTCCATGATGGAGGAGAAGCTCCTGGACCAACTGGTGGTACTCCCCATGATCCAGCCTCTTTTTTAGGGTCTCATGTACCCACACAGATCTCTGTTTATCTGCTGACAGCCTCTCACCCTCAACCAGAGCTACAGACAGCACCCTCTGCCTCAACATGGCAGCAGCTACACACTGATTACTGTGAGGATAGATAAAATGAATGAATGAAGGTTAGTGTAAAGGGGTGATGGGGTGGTTGCCTGGCAACAATGACAAGATGCAACAAGCGTTTTTTTGCTTGTAGAGTTCAACTACTACATAAATAGGCAGTGTGGTGCACCTTGTGTTTTGCAACCTGCACAACACTCTGTGTGATCGGGGCCTTAGTCAGAATCCTCACCAGCTGATGATCCACGTAAAAGACAGAAAATAATCTGTTTGCAAATCTGACATTTAATTTGTGTCTTTATCTTTAATGTACCTGCAGATCCCTGACTATAGAAATGCTGTGATTGTGGCCAAATCTCCAGCCTCTGCCAAAAGGTACAGTCACCTCTCCTCACTCGCTGAAATCAGCTGTTTTGTGCGTCTCGCCGCCCTCGCCTTCTCTGAGGAAGTTAAGGTTCAACTTTACATCTCTAGCAGCACTGCTGTCTTTTTTTAAACTACCACTGGGTGGAGCCAAATGAGAACTGTTCATATGTTTACACAGTGATGATATGTCCTGTATATTTATTGTGTTTGTACTTGCTGTGATGAAGGAGCACAGTCAGTCATTACCTGAGTGTTCCTCTCTGTCTGTGTGCTCCTGCAGGGCTCAGTCGTTCGCCGAGCGGCTGCGTCTGGGTATCGCAGTGATCCACGGTGAAGCTCAGGACGCGGAGTCGGACCAGGTTGACGGGCGACACTCCCCACCCACCGTCAAGACCACCGGAGCCATCCACCCCAGCATGGAGATACCATGTAAGGCACACAGCAACGATAAATCCTGTGAACACAATCTAACAGAATACAGTAATTATGACTGTTTCCTGTGTGTCCTTTTGTTTCCAGTGTTGATCCCTAAAGAGAAGCCTCCCATTACTGTGGTTGGAGATGTAGGAGGACGCATCGCCATCATAGTGGTGAGACGACACTTTATTGTAGCTTTTAACTGAGGCTGGGCAGCATGGAGAAAATCAGATATCACCATGTCTAAACAGTGGAGGCGTGGTGTCACTAGAGGGAGCTGTGTTACCATTCACAGACTGAATGCTGAAAGTTGATCAGCGTGTTTGAGACAGGTCTGTTTGTCCCACAGGATGACATCATCGATGACGTCGACAGTTTTGTGGCAGCAGCGGAGACGCTAAAGGAGAGAGGGGCCTACAAGATCTATGTCATGGCAACGCACGGCATCCTCTCCTCGGACGCCCCCAGGTTCATCGAAGAGTCGGCCATTGACGAGGTGAGTGTGCTCTGAGGTTTTCTGGTGCGTACTCACTTTGCTCTGCGTGACCTCACACGTCTCTCGTGTCTGGCGTTCGTCCTCCAGGTGGTGGTGACCAACACGATTCCCCATGAGCTCCAGAAGCTCCAGTGTCCAAAGATCAAGACGGTGGACATCAGCATGATCCTGTCGGAGGCCATCCGCCGCATCCACAACGGAGAGTCCATGTCCTACCTGTTCCGCAACATCGGAGTGGACGACTGAACGACCTGACACACACACACACACACACACACACACACACACACACACACACATACATACATACATACATACATACATACATACATACATACATACATACATACATACATACATACATACATACATACATACACACACACACACACACACACACACACATACATACATACACACACACACACACATACCATTTGCCTTTTCAGATCGCTCCAGAAACATAGAGGTGAATGTCAGACACTGCACACACAGATATATCCATTTCCTGCGTGTATCATAACATACAAATTTAACAGCTAACACTTTCCTTTGCTTAAAGGGACAGTTTGGACTTTTTGAAGTGGCGTTGTATGAAGCTCTTATCTATAGTCAGTGTATTACCTACAGTAGATGTCAGTCGTCACGCTTCCAGTTTGGAGAAGCAGGCAGGAGCACTGACATGGAAGCTTCGAAATGTGCTGCTGTGGACAGGGCAGCAGCAAAACGTATTTCAGCCACCTAAAAACAATCATTACCAGCGTACACTATATTTAGGACATTTTCACTGCTTTATCTTGCTGTCAGACAGCGATTTCCAACAAGGAAGCCTTTAAGCTCTCGTCAAAGCAACCAGACTCTAGAGGAAAACAGTAATGTTACCTCACAGATCACAGGAGCTGCTGGTCTACCACTGCCTTCATCAGTTCGTTAGTGTTTTAGGTTTGCAACTAAAAAACATTATCGATTAATCTACAGATTATTTTCATGATTAATTGTTTAGTCTATTGAAAAAAAAAAAAAATACGAAATCTGGTCTGTACAATTTCTAAAAGCCCAAACTGACGCCTTCAGTTTGCTTCCTTTGTTCAACCTGCAGTCCAAAACCTAAACACTCTTCATTAACTTTTAAAGTCAGTAGAACTTATTGACCTTGAACGAACGTGAGCTATCATTAACGTCTAAGAAAAGCAGCAAACTCTCATATCTTGGAAGCTGGAACCAGCAAGTTTTGCTTGAAAAATTACCGAAATGATTATTCAGTTGCCAGAATAGTTCGCAATTAATTTTCCTTCAATGTGGATTTGGTGTTTTAAGTGTGACTTCGGTGAATCCAAACAAGCTAACTGATGGAGGCAGTGGTAGACCAGCAGCTCCTGTGTTCTGGGAGGTAAAATCACTGTTTTTGTCAATGGAGTCTGGCTTTGAAGAGAGCAGGGATAACAGCCTTAGTTCCCCGTCAATAATTGCTGTGTGATGGGAAGATAAAGCGGTGGAAATATTCTAAACATAGCGTACGCTTAAACTGAGGTGAGGTGGCTGAAACATATTTTGTGGCTGTCACTCAATAACACATGCTAACTGATTGAGGCAGCGTTAGACCAACAGCTCCTGTGTTCAACATGCTTAAATGAGTGTTTTTCTAAATGGAGTCTGGTGGCTTTGACGAGAGCATCGATGGGAAACTGCAGCTGTTAACTGCTTTAGTGTTGGAAAGGGCCGTTTGATGCCAAGTTAAGCAGTGAAAATATCCTCGGTAGATATTTTTAGGTGGCTAAAGTAACATTTTTCTGCTGCAATTTGCTTCTCCAAACTGTGGGCGCACTGACTGACATCTACTGTAGGTAACACACTGACTATGACCTCACACAGCCCTGCTTCCAAGATCCAAACTATCCCTTTACCATAGAAGATGACTGAATACAAACACACACACACACACACACACATACACACACATATATGACTGAACACACTGATCTGTGTCCTTCACGGACATGAATAGACTACTGCCTGTTTCTCTGAAAGCTGCCCTCTCATCAGACACCTCAGTTTTTCTACTCCTCTCTTTTCTGAGTACCTTCGTTAGTCACCTCTCCATCTTGTCACATTTCTTTCCACAGAAACCATCGATGTTGCGTCTGCGATCGTTAGAACATACGGTAGCATCGAATGTCTCTCGCGGTACGTTTAGTTTCAGAAAGAGTGCCAGTGCCTTCTGCAGGACACAACACACAGGCCTTCACCGCTCCGATACACGACTGTGTCTCAGCTAACACGACTAACTCATAACGGCCCCTGTAATTAACCCAGGATGATGCAGGTTCCCGACTAATTAACTTAGAATCAGAGCGCATGTTTAACCCTCTGTCTGAGTTTTGTTATTTTACGTGTTGGCTGAATGTGTTGCTAACATAGTTTAGAGTCCAACCAACTCGCTGTGTGTGTGTGTGTGTGTGTGTTCGTTCGCTATAGCACTTAGATGCTGATCTGGTGTCAAATCTACTCATTGCTAAAACACAACTGGAATTAACAGAAAACATTTCTCAGTCTGGTTAATTGGACGTAACAAACATTTTGTTAAGTTTGCATTCATGACTCATCCATGTTACATAGCGTGCCATCATTTCAGTGCTCATATATTTTTATGTTTGTTCATGCCACAGACGATCCAGATTTTTGTTTTGATACAAGTTCTGCAGTTTGACTCTCTGGTTAGAGGTGGGAGGTTGTTGATAATCACATGTACAAATGGATAAATGAACGTTATGACGAGACTGATGAGGTTTGATTAAAACACACACGTTACCTGAGTTTCACAGATTGAGGTTTCAAACTGCAGCTAAAGACGAAAAAGTAAAATCGAAACGTTTTCTGACGAGCAAAACTTGACTGAAGCAGGTCTTTGTCACTTTACCAGATGTGTTCCAAAAATGTTTTGTATTTATTTTCAGCACTTAATATGAATAAATATGACCTATGAAAGTAAAGGTGCCTCGTTCTGTTATTTTATAACTGGGTGTGCTTTTTCTTACGATTATGCTAACACATGCTAATATTTAAAGGAATACTTCACCTACAAAACAACCATTTGTAAATCAGTCAGTCATGTTGCGTTACCTTCAGCGTAAGAAGAAAATTTTATTTTTCTTGCATGCTTCCACGGAAAATTGCGAACAAATCGATTTATTGATTGGGGACCATGTTTAACAGCAGCAAAATGATATCAAAACAATCTGTTTTAGGGCTGTGAAAATGTCGCGCTTATTTTGATCAATTAATCACAGAAAAAGTTATGTTAAAAAAAATTGTGGTGCCGTTACTGAAGGCCACAGTGTCTTTGTCACAAGATGGAGGCAGACGAGACGACGCTGCTCGGCCCCGTGAATGTAACATTTACATTTATAAAAACAGCCAGATGGAGCTGTTGATAGGAGCAGCGTTCACTGCAGGTTCTGCAGGAGGGAATTTTCGTACCATCGGAGAGCTTCAAGCCTGAAACATCACCTCAACAAAAAGCATTTAGCAGCAAACCCTGAGGTCTGAGCTAGCACAGCCTCTGATGCTAATGCTAACAGCCAGCCTCATCAAGCCACTCAGTCTACCTGTGACCGACCCACTAACTCCCTTACAGAATGGACTGCAGACCAGTCTCAGTGGTAGAGGACACCAGACAGCCTTGATGGCCAAAAAGTTCAATTTTAGTCTCATCTGACCAGAGTATCTTCCTCTTTGTTTGAGGATACTCCAACATACTGCCTTATTTTTTTCTTAAAGTTTTCCCTGCCACTCTCCCATAAAGCTCAGCTCTGTGGAGTGCACGGCTCATTATAGACAGATACTCTGATCTCCACAGTAGAGCTGCGCAGCTCCTTCAGAGTTATCTTTGGCCTCTTGGTTGCTCCTCTGATTAAAGCCCTTCTTGCAACAAGCATGACTGAAAGCGATATTATTCCCGACTCCTTGGTGGTTCCAAAAAGAGGAGCAGCTTCAGTAGTGTGGAATAAACTTTCCTTCTCTTAGCGCTCAGAGGGAACTCATTCAGCGGCTCCTCTGGCAGCAGCACAGCGTCTCTCCCTCTCCTCTCTGATTCTGTCACAAACCTTTGGTGATGCAAACCTACGTGAATAAACTCCATATATGTGACTGTGTCATTACAGCCTGTCACAGGTTACAGCCTGATGGTTAGAGGAGAAATGGCAGAGCATAAAACAGAGAAGGAAATCAGCTGTTGATTTATATATATATAGATCCCAGGGGACATTTTGTATTTGGGAGCTGTTTAAATGTGTAATTTGTTGAACTATTAATATTGTGACAGAATCTGAATCTCACTCTGAGTTACTGTTGTTGTTCACAAACTAAAGAAATGAAACATCATTTTAGTTTTTACTGAATATTTGAAGCAAACTGTGAAACTATGTCACTGATTTAGCTCCAATTCTATTTTCTTAAATGAATAAAATATGTACAGATTTTATACTAATTTGTAATATCAGCAAGAATATTGTTTTGGCAAAAATACCCTGAAATATCAGGATATTATTTTAGGGCCATATCATCCAATGGTACTCTGCGGGATGTTCAAAGTTTGGGATATTTTTTATAACCCATCCCTGATCTGTATTTCCCAACATCTTTGTCTCTTACCTGTTTGGAGAGCTCCTTGATCTTCATAATGTTGCTTGCTCGGTGGTGTTGACCCTGAGGCCGATCACAACAGGTGTGTGTATACTGAGATCATGTGACACCTGGCTCACCCACAGGTGGATCTTATTTAACTAATTATGTGGCTTCTGAAAGGGAAAGATGAGGCGTCATAGCAGAGGGGGTGAAAACATAAACATGCACCATGTTTTAGTTTTGTATTCTGTAGAGTTATTTAAAACTTAAAAAAAAAAATCAATTTAACTTAATTAATTTGGAGTATTTTGTGCAGGTCCGTTACATAAAATCAAATTTAAAATCCATGTAAATTCCAGGTTGTAAGGCAACAAAATAGAAAGCATACCAAGAGGAGTGAATACTTTCACAAGGCACCATGTATATACAACATATACGTGATATATATGACCTTTAACACATGGTTAGATCACCTCTTCCTCCTCAGGGTAGAAAACACACACACACACATCCAAAGTAAGAGATCAGTAACATTTCCCGTCTTTGTTTCTTGTTCAACGTATTTTATGTTTATTAATTAATGCTGACAGACAGGTACTGGTTCAGACAAACATGGTGGCGTCAACTGAAGAACAGAACCAGGCAGAGAAGGAAATCTGTTTCAGACCAGAGACGCACTCAAAGATCAGCGTACACACCGTCAGATTGTCCCGCTCACACTGTTTGGCACCGCTCCGTCCATGCTCGTTCATCTAGCACAACACATGACACCTCTCTCTAACGTTATCAGTAAAGAAGCTAAGGGTTAATATTATTAAAGAGGACTGAAACTGCTCCAAGATGCCGTGAAAGTTAAGCAAAAGCAGATGGAAAATGCAAACAAGTTTCCTGTGGAGCTTTTGTTTCCACTTTTAAACCTTTTCCAGTTTTTTTTTTTTCCCCCCTCAAGTTTCTTAAACATTGCATCACAACACATTATGAGCCTGTTTACACCTGGTTTTAACATACGTCTCAGGTTATCCAATCACAAGTAGACAGCACATGTGAGGAGGTGGTCTTGAACTCATCTGACCACATATCTTTTGTAGTGCAAACACCAGTGTGTCCTGATCGTGGACGTATGTGGATTCAGTGTTGGAGGCGGGGCCCTGGTCATCCCTAGGAAACAAGTGGTCAGCTGGAGACGCATGATCGACACAGGTGTGAACGGCGATGTGTCTCAACTGTCCACTTGTGTTCGGGTCACTAAAACACACGTTAATACCAGGTGAAAACAAGAGTCAGCACAAGCTTACATTATCAGGTATCCGTTCCTCGACTTCTGTCTGCTCTGGCTGTGAAGTGTTTAAAGACTGGTTACCATGGTTACAGGACAGAATCTGCCAGTTGTCAAGGAGACTTACAAGAAAGTACAATGGTCTGTTCACAAACTCCGTTTACATTCAGTGTTACCAAAATGCACTGTGAGGTCTGACAAACGTCCTCTCACTCTCAGCTATGATTATCCTGAACCTTTAAAGCAAGGCACTAAACCCTCTGATTTCCAGCAGCCGCTCAGAGACCGCCGGGGGCAAAATGTGAAGCGGGAGGAAGTAGTTTGGTCACTATTTAAAGGTCCAGTGTGAAGGACTTTAGCTGTATTTAGCGTTGAGGTTGCAGAACTGAAACTTCTCCTGCATGCTGCCCAGTTCAGACCAAAAATTCACGATGAGATGAATTGAAACAAGCGACTACTTGCTGTATTACGTTTCAAGTATTTCAGGGTCTTGTTCACGAGTGAAGGTAGAAAAGAGTGTGAGATGGATCGGCAGTTTGGTACAGCATCTGCAGTGATGCAGGGGCTGTACCTGACTGTCGTGGGAGAGAGGGAGCTGAGCCAGAAGGCAAAGCTTTCAATTTACTGGTCCATCTCCATCCCAACCCTCACCTATGGTCATGAGCTCTGGGTAGTGACCGAAAGAATGAGATCGCAGATACAAGTGGCTGAAATGAGTTTCTTCTGAGACTCAGAACACGCTGGAGGGATTATATATCTCATCTGGTCTTGGAACGCCTCGAGGTCCTCCAGGAGGAGCTGGAAAGCCTTGCTTTGGAGAGGGACGTCTGGAATGCTTTGCTAGGCCTGCTGCCCCCGCGACCCGGCTTCGGATAAGTGGTTGAAAATGGATGGATGGACCATCAGCCGGTTTGAGTCAAGCTCAGATGGCCAGTTCACACTACTGCAACTTCTCTCTGCAACGTCCTAAAGCGGTTTCATCTTGTTGCGAATCTTTGGTTTGCAGTGGGCGTGCTGAGTGTGCAGGAGAACGACAGTGGCAGACGCAGAAACCTGAAGGGCCCTATCTAGAGCCAGTGTTCAATTTGTCTGTTCCTGTAGAAACAATATAGCAGACTCCGTGGACGAGGAACCGCTTCATCTATAGATATAAACAGCTCGTTCTAAGGTAACAAAACCACATTTTTTTTCCCCAGCTATTGTACACTATTGAAAACATAATTAAGAATATTATGTTCTGTATTTGCCGATACGTCCTCCTGAATCCGACACACTGGACCTTTAAAATATGAGCAGTAAAGACGAACCACTGGGAGAAAGACAATCTGTCTACAATCTGTAACAACAGTTAAATGCTGCGGTGCTACAATCTGTCAGTCCTCCAACATGGCAGCCTCCCGTCACTGTACTCACGGGCAAACACTCTTTAAACACTTGTTCTGTTTCTTTAATGCAGGCATGGGCAGACATGATGGGTAACAACAGTGATAGTCAGCGAGCACACATCAGAAGGCTTCGTGAAGGCAAAAGCAGCATGTTAACCAAGAAAAAGTCATAACAAGGCAAAGAGATCACTTCCTGTGTCGAGACACGAAACAACCCAAAGTGACCAGGACTGGATTTGGTGATTAAACAGCAACTGTACAGCTCACATTGGTCCGACACAGAGATGAAACTGTAATAAAAATACTTACAAAATAAAAATACCCAAGTGAGTCGCTTATGGCTGATTTTCATTCCTCTAAAAAAACAAACAAAAAAAGCTTTCAGAAAGTCTTGTTCCTGTCCGACAGGACGACAATGTAAATATACTGCATGTTCTGAACAAATACTTGGTGTCTTTAAAAATGATTTAATCTTTAACAACGTTGAGCTGAGCGATACACAAGCTTCGAAAATATAACACTCATGACTTCCTGTCGGTCAGAGGTGAAGGTCGGGAGCTGGTACAGATTCAGACGCCCGCATACAGGGACAGATTGGTTGACATAAGAGAAAATACCTTACTTTAAAGGCATGCCTGTACGACACAAAACCAGAGGCAGCTGGTCTCTGTGGCTGTGGTCAAATTGTCTTTGTTGCTTTGGCCGGGCTCAGACGAGAGGATGCTATCAAGGTTATGTTGCCAGAGGGAGCATGAATGCACCGCCTCCTGTCATCTCATGGGGAAGCTGATGTCAACAAAACAGAAGCTGTGTCTCAGTTCAGGGGCCGCAGCCTTCGAGGCTGCATTGAAGACCGACTGCGTCACATTGGTGCGACCAAGGCTGTGCAATTTTGAAGGCTCCTTCAAATGCGGCTGAGAAATGTAGCCTTCTTTACCATAATTTGGAGGATGCAACAGATGAATCCTTCGTGGCCCAGCCTATCCCAAGATGCACTGTGATAAATATATATT
This sequence comes from Epinephelus fuscoguttatus, assembly GCF_011397635.1. NCBI lineage: Eukaryota > Metazoa > Chordata > Actinopteri > Perciformes > Serranidae > Epinephelus > Epinephelus fuscoguttatus. The sequence continues at coordinate 38,118,205 of NC_064770.1, read as the reverse complement.
AGGTTAGCTAACGGTTAACTGTTGTTAATATTACTATTAGCTGGTTTACCTGAGAACAGCCCATCAGCTTGAAATATATCAAACAGCAGTGTCTCCAAAGGTGAATCACCTCCTCAAGTATTAAATAAAAATATATTTAAATATAATAATCTCTGGGTCCATGATTTTGGGCTAACGAACTTACTAGCTTACTCCTTACTCAAGCGCAGCTAGTTGGTCGGTAAGAGTAACTCCAACGGGTCGGGGCGAGATCACCTTGTGATGTAACCAGGTAATCCTCCTCAGACCAGACCGTCCTATTTTGGAAACCTTTTGGTTTGGCTGATGTGGTCTTCAAAGGACGTGGCCAACGTCAACCGCCAAGGCCGCGTCCTTCAAAGGCTGCAGCCCCTGAACTGAGACACAGCTAGATGCTGATGTGGTGCAAAAACTTGCTGTAAGGGCTTTACAGTGAGAAGCAGAAGACTAAACGAGTCGGGGTGAGGAAAATAGTCGACCCAGGTTGAAGCTAAGATTTTAACTGTCACTTTTAATAGCTTTCAATAGCAGTGTGCTAGCTAACGTTAGCCACAAGGGCTAGAATGTTTACTGTTGCTTGGCGACACTGTCAGCTGCTCCTTACTGACGTGATAAATTCATAATCAATCATTTGTTTTCTGTAACCTGCGACCAGATTCCTCCTTTGTTTGTCGGAGCCCCACACTGCTGTAGTCTGAGCCCGGCTGTGGGAAGGTTCCTAACTGGGTGAAATGACCATGAATCTAAGTATCTAAGGCCACACCCACACTATTATCCACGCACATTAGTGTGGAGGTCGCCACAGGAAGCAGCCATGAGAAGAGCTGTTTGAAATCTCTAAGTGCAAAGGAAAGGTGCCTCGATGCTTCCTTTGTTATCTCCTTTAGCATAGGGTACACTGGACCATCCTTTATCCAAAGGAAAGGAAGTAATGCCGTCCCATGATTCTTTGCTGCGGCAGCATTTAAAGTGTCCCTGTTGTAAGTGCAGTCAGATTCTCTTCACACTTTGGTCCTTTTCGTAGGTCCTTTTAATTCTCCTTCACGTCTTTCCTTCACCTCTTGACGTCTTCTATCGAGGTCAAGGAAAAGTGTTTCAAGAAGAGACAAAGGACGTCGATGTGGCATGACAGCTTGGACGTGCAACACAAGATCTGAATTTTCACGAAGCAGAGCTGCTTTTGTGGAATTTTCTCTGTGTTTGCAAGATGACACACAAACAAAGTATTCTTTTAATATTTTATACTATTATTACGAGTCTACAGCAACACTGGTGGCTCTATCAAGGTGATGCTTTCAGCTCAGTGCTAACATTAGCATGCTAACAAGCTCACAGTGATGGTATTAACATGCTGATGTTTAGCAGGCACAATGTTCAACATCGTAGATTAGCGTGTTAGCATGCTAACATTTGCTAAATAGCACTTAATACACTGTGCTCTGCCTCCTTATCTCCTCTCTCCTCTCTCCTCTGTCCTTCTGCCTGTGACCTGGAAATCGATATCAGCCCCCATCGTGAAGGATAATTCCTGAAAAGCATCTAAAGGAGAGAGGAGGCTTGCCGGAGGAGCTATGAGCAAGGATGCACAGGTGTATCCTTTGTGGAAGTCTTTTTGCCACCTGTGATGAATTAAGGAGGCGTGACACACATCATATTAATTGACGTTGCTTTTAAATAACGGTCCTGGACCATGCATGTCACCTTTCGTTAAACCCCTATTGCCTCGACTCATCTCTCCTCACATCTCTTCCTCGCGTCCTCTGCTTGCATCTCAGATGGGAGGAGAGGAGGCGAGGAAAGGTATCAAGGATGTACCAGATATGAGCAAGGATGCACAGGTGTATCCTTTGTGGAAATCTTTTCGCCACCTGTGATGAATAAAGGAGGTGTGAAACGTAAATGGCAGTCTAGGAGCACGCTTGTCACATTCTGTTAAATCCCTTCTGTTAAATACTTCGACTCCTCTCTCCTCACGTCTCTTCCTCGAGGCGAGGAAAGGAACTGAGGATGTACAAACTGAGAGATGAGAGGAGGGGCTGGTACAGCTGAGGCCGATGAGATGATTTGCTTGTAAACAAAGTATCCGACAAACTAAAAGTTTCACCAGTAGATGGTGCTGGAGGGACACACACAGGATCACTAACGTTAAATCACAATTCATCCTCGGACTCTCTGTGAACCATCGATGTTTGTAAAAAGTTGCATTGATTACTGATAAGTATCCTAATCACACTGTCGGCTGGTTCAGTGTTTGTAATAATCAGAGCTCGCCAGCAAGCTGGATTATCTTGATAAAAACATACACCAACTGATAATAATCACCACAGTGAATGTGACAGTGACATGAGAGCAGCAAAACACACTATTTGCCCGTTTAAACTTTGTATAAGTTACTTGAGTGTGAACGCTGTCTCACTCAGCACCATTTTGCCGCCCACATGCAAATATGAACCTCATATTTGGAACGTCAAACAGCCACTACTGGATAATAAAATCAGAAATGTTAAATATATATTTATATCATATAAACAGAAACTGTGTAGTATGGGCAGATGTCAAATAAAAATGATTCTGCATTTGCCAATTTAAAAGTGACTCAAATTCCCGTCTCTGGTGGAGAATATTTTCAGCATCTGACCCAAAGAGCATTTTCTTGACAAGCATTACCATCTCTGACGTCGCCTCAAGTGTTTGCAACTTCTCCGATTCGTCTGACCAGAAACAAAAAATGTATGCCACTGAACCCGAACCTCCGTAGCTTCTTAGATTCCCGAAAAGAACATCTGACCTTTAACGACAGCAACACCTACCCATATTCAGACAACATCAGGCATGTATCACTTAAGTTCATTTCCTACAGTCATAACACTGACACTGGGACCTTCTACTCGTCTCCTAACACAAGAGATGTGGAGTGTGTTTACATGCACACAGTTCTCTGAATAACACTGTCGCTCATATCCACGTGGAGTTTAGCAAACATTTCTTAGAGGAAAAACTAACCCGATGCGTTAGCATGTTAGCAAGGACGCATCAGCTGGTTGGAAAATACAAATACTGATTGGAATATCAATAAAAATATGATTGGCAACAACGTCATGAATACTGTATTTTACACCTTTACGCAGTCAGTGGGATATGTTAGCATATGTGTTACAGGACTTAAAAAATTCAGAGACTAGCTAACTTAGACAACTAACTATGACTGATAAACTGACTATGTTATAGATATGTTATTATTATTATCATTGTTTTTATTTATTTATTTATATCAATGGAAAAAAAGGGAATTAAAACCATATAAAATCAGACAGATAGATTTAAAATAAAAAAAATTAAAAAATCAGTGCTACACATTAAGTGTAAATTTTAACATTAAGTATTCAGCAGTTGCATTTTACAATTAGGACATCAGTTACTTATAAAATAAATGTATTAATTTTGGCATTTCTTGGCTTCCGTAGGCACCTACATTATTGATCTATTTTAACTCGTAAGAGGAAATGATTTATAAATTCCCAAGATATGTTTGAGGTAATTTGGATACAGTAGTACTGTAAAATGGTTTGTCCACCAGAGAACACTGACAGGTTTATTTTTCTACTGTAAAATGTTTAGTACATATTTGTGTCATTGTTCTTTAATAATCAATATTAAGCATCCTTAATAGAAATACTCATGTATATATGTTAAAAAAAGACAGTTCTCCAACAGCTGCTTCAACTATCCAGTAACACTCAATAATTTTTGGCACTTTAGTTACACACACACGTGTTTACCTCGACTAATGACATTATTTGTAGAGCAGTTTTGCCTCCAGGAAATGTTTGAACAACTGACACTTTATGATGCACCTCCAGTTTCCCATGCAGCCTGGGCTCATGAAACTGTGCAGTGAGTGCAGGTGGACGTTGTGCACAAAAATCCTCAGAATACCAGTGTATTCAAACTCACATATTCACGGGCAAATTCACAAAGAAGGAACTGCGGCTGCTGTTTTTACTATGAATTGCGCATCGTTTGCAACCGCTATCTGCCCCTCAAGGTCCGATTCACAAAAGATATTGTGATAAACACTTTACAGTGCAAACACGTCTGTAAAGTTTTGCAGCTGACTGCAATTTGATGTTTAAATCAAAAGTATAAATGTTGCCTTTGAGCCAGTTACAGCAGGGCGAGCGATGGCAGAGAGAAAAAGAATAGTCACATTGTCAGACGCTGAGTTATGGGTCCTGACTGACGAGGTGCAGAGGAGTTCCTCAAAAGTTCATAGAAATTTAAATGTGACAAAGAGAAACCATGTTTGGGATTTACCTCCAGCTCTCTGAAGACACCCTTACAATTCCACTGTAAGGGCTGCACTGATCTTTGTGAATTAGACTGTTTTTGCGATTAGGCTCATCTGCAGAGAAGAGAGACAATTTTTCTCCAAATGTATGTATGATACCTAATTTCAATATGTGATAATAGCACAGGAGCCCCGAGACGCTATCTGCTTGGCAGCACAGTCAGGGGTGCATATCACCCTTTGCAGGTGCATCTGGCCCTTTTCGGGTGCCTTAGCGGGTGCATATGACCCTTCCGGGTGCATATGACCCTGTGTCGGTGCATATGGCCCTTTGCAGGTGCTTATGACCCTTTGCGAGTGCCTTTGCAGGTGCATCTGGCCCTTTGTGGGTGTCTTAGCGGGTGCTAATGACCCTTTGCGAGTGCCTTTGCAGGTGCATCTGGCCCTTTGCAGGTGCATCTGGTCCTTTGCAGGTGCATCCTGCCCTTTGCAGGTGCATCTGGTCCTTTGCAGGTGCATCCTGCCCTTTGCAGGTGCATCTGGTCCTTTGCAGGTGCATCCTGCCCTTTGCAGGTGCCTTCGCAGGTGCATCTGGTCCTTTGCGGGTGCATATGACCCTTTGCAGGTACCTTTGCGGGTGCATCCTGCCCTTTGCGGGTGCCTTTGCGGGTACATCTGGCCCTTTGCGGGTGCCTTAGCCGGTGCATCTGACCCTTTGCAGGTACCTTTGCGGATGCATCTGGTCCTTGGTGGGTGCATTGACAATTACACTGGGTTTCTTTTTGTCTAATTTCTGCAGGTTTAGTTGCTGCAAAAGCCACGCAATCCTTTTGTGAACTCGCCCGTGAGTTTTGTTTAATGATAAGACTAGATTTCTGCAAACCCTGCACCAACTAAAGAATTTAATACATGACTATCCTGAACACCAGGATGTTGGTGTGCATGTAAACCCACAGATACTGTAGTAAACACCAACAAATATACACCATTATAAGCACACATTAGACTATTCACACCCTGTTTGCCATTGATGTCGATAGAAAAGAGATGAAACAGACTGATTCTGGACTACTAAACCGTTTCGTAGTCATGCGCTCATTGCACTGCCTTACTCTCGGATATCAGACCCACTTAAATTGCTTAAGCCATTTAAACACTTTTAAATACATGTATTGAATATATACAAACAGTATGCCACCACAGTTCAGACCTGAAAGCACGCCTCTGCCTGATTCCTTCCATCGCTTGCAGAGAGTTAGGCTAGAAAAGAGAAACCAAAGGCTTGGGTGGGCGTTCTGCTATGTCAAAGTTTTTGTCCCAAATCAGAAATTTGTCGGCCATCTTGTTTTGTCGTTTTTTTTATTATGCAACTATCAGCAGGTTGTGGCTATTTCCTTTCAAAAGTTTTTGTTTTGTCTTTAAAAATGCGGTGGCCATTTCTCCATGTAGTTTTTGATTCGAATGCCTTGCGACAGAAAACACATTTGTCCTCTTCGCAAGAATCCAGTCCGGTCCCGAACAAAAAAAGGAAAGGTTCAGCAACCACCTGGTTCAGATGTAGTATAACAACAATCAAGCGATGTCCTTTCTTGTTCGGTTTTATTCTGTGTTGACGCCCTCTGTCGCTCTATAAAGCACTTTGTGACGAGCCTGTTCAATAAAAGCGCTTCTTTAAAATGAATTTGAATCCGGGTAGTATACTGTTACTGAAGAGAGGAGAAGCCAACACAGATCATCCATAAATAAAGCACAGGTTGTTGAATGTGGTTTCCGTGTTGATTGCCAAGCCGGTTGCCAGGAAGACACACAAGGAGGATTGTGGGTATTACAGAGGGAGCATTCTGGGATTGGTTATTGACTGACAGAGCTGTAAGCTGCTGGCAGATGTCAGATGAGAGGCTGTTTCTTTCCTCTTTGAATGTCGCCCTCCTACTCCTCTCTTTTACAGTTGCCATCCCAGTTGTTTTTTTTTTTGTTTTTTTTTTTACCCACTACCTGTCCGTGCAGTAAATGGTTGATTGGAATAAAATACAGCCCAGGTCAGGATGAAGGCAGAGCTCCTCCTCTTCCAGTCACAGACAGGAGGGAGGAAGTAGCAGCAGTCTAGGAGGGTTTGGGGGTCTTTAGGGCGTCCACTTTGGTCTCCAAGTCTGTAATCTGATAAAACAACAACATCAGAGTGGGAGAGTGAGTTTTGTGTTTTGCATATTGACGTATATGTAAAAATAAGAGAACCAAAGGAGGACCAAGGACGGAGCCTTGGGGAACACCACAGGTCAGTGGGACCACTGAAGGGGGAATGTCTCTGGTGAAAAAAGTCTGTTGACATTTGTGATTTTAACCAGTCTGATGCAGTATCCCTGAAGCCAACACATTTTTCAACATTATTAAAACATTGCATGTTCATCAGTTGAATGTTGAGCTAAGATCAGGTAGAATTGAAACTGAACAATCAACAGCTTTTGCGGTACGTAGGGGGCTCACTGGTTACTTAAATAAAACAAAACATGTACTGCAACGGTATTTTACAAAACTACACCAGATTAAATTAAAGGAGGACTGACGCCTCGTCACTTGGGACCTGTCCTGTTAAGGTGAGTACTTTACTGACCTTTTCCTGCAGGTTGTCCGCCTCCTCTTTGTGTGTTGCCTCACTCTCTTCCTGTGCTCGACGCTGAGCCGTCTCCTTCTTCAGGTATTCAATCTCCCTGCAACACACAGACACACACGTTTTAAAACCCCCTGCAATGAAAATCAACCGCGCCAAAGGAAGCACGCATCTACTCACGAGAGAGGATGAGAGGCTCATGCTAACATGAGATGTAGAGATTAATGGCTGAGCTGTAACGTCAGCTAGCTCATTGGTGCTAGGCGAGCTAGCAGTAAATGCACTCTTCTTTCTGCGCAGTGATACGGATGGAGGGTGTAGCTTGGTAGAAAGAAAATAGCTCCTATATGAAACTGGTCATGATTTCCGGAAAGAGACATTGCTGTTGAGTTTTTTGAATTATTTTTTTTTTTGGCGCTTAGCACCACAAGCTAAGTGACATCTAGTTCCATTATACTGGAGAGAAGGCAGACATCTCTATGGACAATATCTCCAACACTTGGTGACTCACACCAGCACAATCTAAACTGATAAACAGCACTACAGGTAAGAGAAAAAATATGTGTGTCCCTTTAATGTGTCTCTCCTTCCTTACTTCTGCTGGTACTCTTTAATCAGTCTCTTGGCTTTGCTGTATTTCCTCTCTAGGGTTTGGTACTGAGCCTGGGTTTCCTTCAGGTGTTCATCCACTGCCTGAAAACACACAAACACACACAAAGTCAGGAAATCCATAAAATAAAGTTTCTAGGAGCTGTTAATAATGAGAGAAAAATACTTCCTCTATTCAAGACTGACAGTTTCCTCCCTGCCTCTGATGTTAATTTACCTTACACAGCGACTGCGCCTCCATCCAGTAGCCCTCCAGCTTCTCCATCCTCTCTTTACTGTCCCGGATGTTTTGCTCCAATTGAGCACGCTCCATCCGCCAACGCAACTTATCCTGCTCCGCGTGAGCCAGCTGGAGGTAAGGGGTGGGAACGTGGGTGGAGGAGGAGGAGGAGGTGTGTGGGAGGCAGAGTTAGCGTTAAGTCATCGTTCAACCAGCAAAGGAACTGATGTGTTAGTGTACATTGTGCTCTGCAGTGTAACCTGGACACTGCTGTGTGCTTTATTTCTGCATGTTAAGAAGAGACTGAGCGTGTTCTCACCTTCCTCTTCAGCAGATGGATCTCTGCCTGGGTTACTGCATGTTTAATCTGGAGCTACAGACGGAGACAGATTGACACAGTGTTGAAAACCAAACTGGACACAACCCACACACACAAAACACATATAAGCCTGATAAAAGTGAAAACAGATAAACTGTGAGTGAGATTAAAAGAACTGAATCCAGGATCCAGATGATCAAAATCACACATACCTCCTTGAATTTATGGGCCAGCTTCTCGGGGTCCAGCTCCACAGGAGACAACATGTCCTGGTTCTCGGCCAGGTCGAACACCTCGATGGAGTTTGGAAACACGGGACTCATCTCCTCTTCCTCGTCTGTCGCATATTCACCTGTCTGCAGGTTGACAGAGAGACAGGAGAAGATGAAGAGTACAATTACAGGCTGCAAACAGAACCCAGTGTCCTGTCATCACGGCAAAACAGTCCAGCTGTTCCCTTTCCCTTTTTTCACCACTTTAAGCTGCTGCTCCACCATGCGACCATACAAGTCCTCTGTGCAAAGACAAATGTCTGCAGAAAATTGTTCGTCCCTGTTGTTAGAAAATATCTTGTCCCAATCCTGTTTCTTATTTCGACCCGTACCTGATGTTTTAGTTCCCCTTTGCCCCCCAGAACAGACTCACAAGGGGGGAACAACTCTTAAAACACCCTGGATGCTCATGATTTATCCACAAGTTAAGTTTCACGCTATTAATCGATTAAACAAGTCATCAAATAGGGTTGCAGTAAGATGCCGGTTTCAAGGTATACTGTGACATACAAGTTGATAGTCACTGTACCGTGTACATTCTATGATATTAAAAAAAAGGAAGCGGACGGAGAATCTCCTCTTAATTTTAGCTATTTTCAGAGGGTCTCATTTATAGTAATAAAAAGTTTGTTCATCCAAAAATAACCCTTCCATTTTTGTTTCTTTAAGGGTCATTCTGACTGTTAATAATATAAACACAGTGATACTGTGAAACCGCAATATTTTTTAGTTATTGAAACATTAAAACTTCATTCGTTGCAACCCTATCATCAAACAAAAAGGACACTGCTTCATTACCAGGCCACTAGCGGTGCTCTGTAAGCTAACATTAGCAACCCACGCTCCTGCTCTGCCAGTCTGCTCCAAGACCCCCAAAACAGCGCCAGGCTTTGAAGCCAATTTTACACACTGGCAAATTTCTGGATCCTTCAGGTGACGTCATCGGGCCCAAAAAGACTTTTTCTCATAGACTTAGATTGAGAGAGACGTCTGTCTTCACAACCCTGACAAAATGACGTTTCACTATCATGATTTGATCCATTCGATCTGATAACATGTCTAAAATCTAGAAGAGCCGCAACATTTAATCATTTTAATCCCCATTCAAGTTATTGGAGGGCTAAACCAGAAGTTAGCCGCTTGGCTGCTAAGTCTTGTGAGCTTGCTCTATGGGCCCAAAGATGAAAAAGATCCAGGTAATTTCATACCGTGGAAATCAAGTGTTTTTGGGTGACGTCATGCGTCACTGGGTGACTTTCATAGGAATGAACGGAGCTGCCGGACTTATGCTATCAAAGGGGGGAATGTGACATGGCGATATATCCAAATAGGGGACTGTCAATAAATAGCAATAACAACGCCAAATTACTAGCATTTTTTTGTTAGGCTTTCTTATAAAGAAAAGGCCCACAATATATTGAAACAACATCAAATTAAGATGCAATGGTTACCTTAATTTCAAAACTTTATTACGAAGAAAAGAGAGCAGCCATCTTGCCGAGGATTTCTCATAACACTCTATTTGAAGTGTGCTTCTAAAAAACCCACATTTGAAGGACCACGTAGCTTTATCACTTCACCCTACCCTTTTATTTCCGACCACAATCAGGACATCCTACCTCTAGACGTTAACGCGCAAAACGGCGGGGTAATTGCTAAGTGGTAGGGGCTAGGAGTGTGTTGAGACTGAACCTTTGATTCAGTCATCAACATCAAGTGTCTGGTGCCTATTTTAATGTAGCATCTATTGTGTTTTCATGTGAATGTGTTTTAACGTAAGCTTTTTTGCACGTGCAAACCAAAGACAGTCCTGCCTTTTTCATGCAACAAGTAGATAATAAGGTATTTCAATGAATGTAAGGTAAATATGAAGCTAATGCTGGTTAGCTTAGCATAAAAAATGTAAACAGCAAGTTGTTGTTGACTTTGTGGTTACTTGGTGAGTTGTAGAGGTGTTGATAGGTGGGTTTTGTTGCGTACAGACAAAGCTAAGCTGCTGTTTCCCAATTGTTCCTGTCTTTGTGCAAAGCTAAGCTAACTAGCTGCTAGCGTTGGCTTCGGAGGAGCATTAAATGTGTAAAAGAAGAAGCCGGTAACAACATGGAGAAATCTACATCCAGAGCCGTGACTTTTTGGACAGACCAAATGTACAGAGCTGTAAAGTTGTCCACCATGGTAGCAGTTAGCTGCTAGCTAACCGTAGCTAACTTGTTTGTCCATTGTTTGGTCTGTGACGTAATAAGTCAACAGGAAAAAGGTCCAATACTAACAAGCTGAAAGGGGGCATATCTCCACCTATCGTAGAGGAGTCGCACATACTTGGCTCAATAAATGGATTCCCCTCCCGTGCTTGTATACTGGGACAAGGACAGGAGGCCAGTTAGATGTCCTCGTCCAGCTGGGACTGTAGAAACACTTCACTGTGCGTGTTACTGAGTGGCATTCCCACTTCCACTCCTTTCTCTCTTCATAAGTTGCTGTGTAATTTCATTTGTAGGAGTGTGTGTCAGATAAAATGGTGCAAATGGTAACTGAAGCCTGGAGCAGACCACATACTGTAAGTATGAAATTATAAATTAAGTGAAACAAGCGAGCTCCTTCAATCGAACGCAGCTGCTGCCTGTAAATATCCTCCAGTGAATAAGGTTCACACCATCACCACCAGGCTGCTAACCACCTGTCTGCTCCTCCTCCTCTGCTTTACAAAGTAAATTAGCTTCACATTAATTCATGACCATCATGTCTGACAAAAATGCATTAACTAAAATGTGGCATTGCACTTAATACATCCCTCTTAGATGTAATGACCGTCCTGCATCTTCAGCTCTGGTTACACTTCTCTGCTCTGACTCAAAGCCAAGCCGACTCTCTGACTGCTTTTATTATGAGGCATCAAACCTGAGCGCACGCTGCTGTCTGTTTACATTAATATCCTCTGCTTAACGCTGTCTCTTCGGCTCTCACTGCCGTCAGTGCTGATTCATGGAGTAGATTTATTCTCGAGAAGTTCTGGAGCTTCGATCATGAACTCTTATGAATGATTTTCTGTCTCTCTGGGTTGGAAAAGTTCAGAAAGTGTGTGATGTGGTGAGTTAGCTGGGTGATGAGCAGGGCCGTAGACTTTTAGAAATGCTTGGGTTACAAGTCCAGATTTCTCCAGCAGAATCCTACCATCATAACAATCTATTGTCAAGCCATCAACCAAACTCTGTAGTATTTTTTGAGTATTTATAATAAATATATGTATTTATTTATTCAGTCATATTTACTGTTCTTTCTGCCCCACCACATTATGGTGTGTTGTTAAGCTGCAATTCTGGTGAGTCATTGCTTTAATTTTATTTTGATATTTTTAGTTTTTTGCCTAAGAAAACAGTCAAATTTAATCTAAAAGATAAATCGGCCTTGAAAAAGTCAACATGTGCAATTTGTGTGTAATCATACAATATAAACTCCTCTACATGTCTTCATAAACCCTTAAATTTCCAGATATATTAAAGAGATCTTGATCGTGACATCCTCAGTGGCTGCGTCTCTGCTGACTTTCAGTCGAAAGTTTAATCACACCACACGACCTGATTTACTTTCTATTATACTGTAATTATGTGAATACATTTTGGTCAAAATAAAAGCCCCGGGTGGTGACAGGGGATTACAGGGGGCTCTGGACAAGGGTAGATTTTCAAAAATAAAAGACCCCAGGTGGTAACATTAGTTTACCAGGAGGGAGGGGCACAAGCAAAGCTCAATTTTCAAAATAAAAGCAACTAGATGGTAATATGATCAAATTCAACGCTTTTCCATAATTTCAGAAGTTGCAGTGAATTTTAAAAAAATCCTCAAATCTTCAAACTGCTTCACTTTGACCTTCTACTACTTCTGCATACTGCCAGCTTTAGAAACCACTAAAATGTCAGAATGTTGCACTCGTTGAAGAATGGATTCAACTTCTTTTTCTACTTTATTTGCTTTTTAAAAGTACAAAGAATTCCTTCTTTCTGCCTTTTCAGTTAATTATTTTCAACTTTCAGCTTTTACAGCATTTTTAATTTAGGTTGCAGCTTTTCTAGAAATAAATTTCAGCTCTTAGCTTCTGTAGATAACGCAGTTAAACTTCCAGTTCTGCCAGTTTCACATTTTAACTTTCAGATTTTTCAGGCAACTGACCCTTCGCTTAGTCCCGCCCCTGGATGCAGACTAGCCAATCACAACGTAGCATTCGGCCGGCTCAGACCAGGGTCCGACAACAACACAGCTGTGCTCCATCGTTTCAGATTTCCTTCATTTTCAGGCTGGTGTTGTGGATGTGGAGCTAAATGTTGTGTCTGGGGCACGTCGTGTATTAATGAGACTCGTTACCTGGAGAGGTTGGAGAAAGATATACGTTTCTTCCCTGTTCCAAAACCAAAATCAGACCCTGAAAAGTGTAGGGTTAGCTAGCTAGCTACTGAAGATATAGCCTACTGAATGTATACACATGCTGCTTTTGCTCTGTAATGATTATAACAGTGAAACAAAGAGCGACCCTGCTGTACAGGAACCAGTGAAGGGAAGCAGGGAGATGTTGTGAAGCCAAACACGGTTCATCTGCACACACTGCGATGCCACACAGCTGGTTCAATATGAGCAAAGTTTCCCTTTATATTCATTGTCTTGTGTGGCGATCAGCAGTGATGTGGTGGTTCACTTTTACACTGTGATCTGTAGCCTATAGTTCGGCTTTAGCTTCTAACTATCTTTGTCTTTTTAACCTGTTGTTGCTGCTGAGTCAGTTTGACATCCTGGATATATCCTTCAAACACAGACTGTAGACCCCTCTGTCTGCTTCTCTCTGACATCACTCTTTCATTTCTCCAAACATATGATCATATTTCTTCAGGAAGTGCAGTTAGTTACAGTGAGGGCTCCATGCTTACTGCAATGGACTATCAAAAAGAGGCGGGGCTTCACAAAAGGTCAGTTTGTTTCATACTTTTTGGATTTTCAGCAGTGCTTTGTGATTCATTTCAGCTGTCAGCATTCACAGACATTTCCTGCAGGAAATGCATTTTCTAGTCACAGTCAGCCCACTGACCCCGGTGTTATGAGACATGGAATGTGCAGCTTGAATAATCGAATACATTTGGTCACCTGTAATTTGTTTTTATTGACACACAACAATTGAACTGGTTACTGTTGTGGAGCTGAACCGTCTGTTACCCTGTCTGACCACAAGGTGGAGAAGCTGGACTGAGTTTGAAAGTACAGGCCACGTGGTGGCACACAGACCGACATTTTGTCACACACACACACACACACACACACACACACACACTAGTCTCCCTCTTTTGATTTCCTGCAGCTGACGAAGCAACATTAGCTGAAGATGTTCTGAGTTAATAACAGAGAAGCAGCGTCAGGTCAGAGCTGCTCACTGCAGCACCTGGTGACATCGACTTAATGATCAGATCGCTGTGCTTCTGAAATTCTGATCTTGTTATGGTCACACAAATTTGAGTCTGTGTTTAACTTTTATATATTTTGTCAGGTTCAAAATAGACAAAGCTGCAGCCGTGTGTGAAAGCTGCATAAAGGCAAGGACGAAGGGTTTGTTTCGACATTAGGGGACACACACATTAAAGGGGGGATTTGGAAAGCTCCAGGAAAATGTCGAACACATTTCCTGCATCAATTTAAGTCCTCAAATGCACATTTTCTCAATATTGATGGTCAAATCTACACCTACGCATGAACACGTATTCTTGCTGTATGTGTTTGTCAGTCGGAGCATGTACCTCTTCATCATCGTCCATGTACTGCTTGTATCTCTGCTCCATCATCTCTCTCTGCCATCTCTCCTGCTCCAGAGTCTGCTGGATCAGCTGAGCCACTTCGCTCTGCTCCCCCGGCTTCTCCCGACCAATCACAAACCTGGAAAACATTCAAAACCCACTGGTTAAAAGTTAACAATCTCAAGACGACGCACTGTCATAAAATCTGACTAATTCAAACACACAGCAAACGTGTCACATTTCACACACGCAGATCACAAACATGAAACATTCAGATGCATGAAATCAGAAAAATTCACACCAAAGCAACTCAAAAAACATAAAACACATCCGTCACAAACCTGAGAACTTTAGCATTTACAAACCAAAACCCTGAAAAATATGTATCTGATATTACAAATCTAAAAAAACACACAACTTGAAAAGTCCCAGATTAATTATCTACAAAACAAGGAAAACAAAAATCGCAAAAAAAGCTCAAACAAAGTGTGAATGTGTGCATGTGTGTGTGTCAGACCTGACGGTGCCGCTGGTGTTGCGGAGGACGGAGGCAGCGAGGCTCTGAGTGACGCCGACCAGGCTGGTCCCATCAACCTCCACGATCAGATCATTTACCTGGATCCTACACAGAGAGAGAAAAAACTGTGCGTGTGAAAATGAACAGAGACGAAGGAAAACATTCACCGAACAAGACACAGCGTTCGTTTCTCCCTTCAGTGTTACTGCATCATTTAGTGCAGTGTGCACCTTACAGCTGTCGGCCTCAGTGAACCAGTCAAGCTGCAGTTACAGTTTATAACCATGTCTGTCAAATGTTGCTGCAAAGAATCTACATACTCTAAAACATGGATAGCTCACACACATACCTTCCCTCCAGCAGCACAAAAGATCTGTATAATCAGCTCAGTTTCAAAGTGGACACCGAAGATTAGTGTCACCAACTCTGACCAAATGTCTCCCTTTTGTTCCAGAGATATGACTCTATGAACTCTTGTGAAGGCAGATGAGGCACTTCGTCGACGCATGCGCCGAGCACTAGGGACACTGAACATAAAGTCAGCACACACACTGACCTCTGATAGTGAACGCAACATGACTGCAGCAGGCAGTTCAGGCAGCTCCCGTTCGAGTACACGAGCCGTCAGTTTCTCTACAGAACAGTCAGTTTGACAGCGCAGTGACACAGTGTGCTTGTTGGGCTTGTGTTTGCAATAGTCTGCTTTCAGCAAATGTTTTGAGCAGTCACTACCTTTGAGGTTATTCTGGAGAATATTCTGGATGGTATTTGCCATTGTTTCGGATTGTTGCAATAATAATATAAACATACATTTTGGGGATGTGCGATATACATCCGGCCAATAAATTATCTGATGATATTTTTATATTTTTATGCATCAGTGCGATAATATGCATTATTCTAATAATTACAATTACTAGTCCATACCCATTGGCTGTAAACTGTCATGTAGTTTGCGCCAAATTCTGACCCTACTATCTGAACGTGGCAGCAGAAATCCAGACTCATCAGACAAGGCAACGTTTTTCCAATCTTCTATTGTCCATTTTTGGTGAGCCCGTGTGAATTGTAGCCTCAGTTTCCTGTAGGCACAGTTGCCCACGTACAGTTTCACATGGTGTGTGTTTGGGATACAGGTCATAGGAAACTGCAGATTAAATAGTCAACTGAACCCATTAAGAAGAGCAATGTATTCAGACAGAGTTTTGAAAAACGTGGGACTGACGGAATGACACACTGACAGCTTCCGTGATGTAGTTATAGCGCCACCCAGTTGCCAATTAGAGTTAAATTTCTCCAGTCACCTTGAGGCGTCCTGTTCTACATATCTACCAAGTTTAGTAAAAATCCATATGGCGGTTAGGCCTAGATAAGAAATGAGCTCTCTAGCGCCCCCATTTTGTTTGATGGGCTCAATAATGGAGGGGTCCCCTCAGATTATGTGTGGTCATATGCCTACAAAGTTGCGTGGTGATGGGTGAAACCCTTGAGATGTTCTACACCTTTATGTGATGAGCCACGCCCTCCGCAATATTCATTGCCTTATAGTAGACTCACAAGTCAGTCTTTAGACGCTTTGCTTAACTAAAGACTGATGTCTTTCTCCCTGATTTTGTGTTTAGATGGGCGGATACAATTTCAGACTTTAAAAAAACTCCCTGTGTTGTAGAACCAATAGTAAATCTGCAGGGCGGTCCTTCGGTGGCTCGCTGAACTCTTGTGCTCGTAAACATAGTCCGACTAGAAACACGTGTAGCGGTACAAAATGGCTCAAGTCGCTGTAAGTGCTTCATTTCCACAATCTTGTGGACTGAGCACACATTTGATAAAATGGAGTTAAATCTCTCGGCATCCATTTTCAAGCTCTCTGTGTGTTTGTTTCCTTGCGGACGAGAAAAGGGGGAGCGCACATTTCCGGGAGGGCGTGTCCTTTTCAAAAATGCAAGAGGCGTTGCTTTGTTGCCGGCTGTTTTCTCCGGTGTGTTAAACACACTTTAGAAAGGAGTGTCCCCAGACTATCAGAAGTGGAGATCTCTGATTGTTTGGTGGCGAGACTATCCTTATAGAAGCTCAGTTTTAGGAAGTTTTCCAACTTTTGCCAAGAGGGAACTTTAGATATTGCTCCCTAGATTATGTTCACCCAGTTTCATGCAGATCGCTCAAACTTCCTAGGAAGAGATCCATTTGAAGTGTTTTTCAAAAAATTCAAAATGGCGGAAAATCTATATAAGCGGAAGTTATGGGTTCTTGAGGCAAATGTGTTCCTCATGAGGAGAGGCATCTCTGTGCAAAGTTTCATGTCTCTACGACATACGAGGCATGAGATATGCCCATTCAAAGTTTGACATTTCAATGGGTTGCTATAGCGCCCCCCTTTGGCCAATTGATGTAATATTGCTTCATTGGCATCCTCCCATGACCCTCTACCACTGTGCCAAATTTCACATGGATTGACCAAGTCAGTGAGGAGAAAAACGTGGAACAGACACACACACAGAGTTTTTGTCATTACATAGTAAGATAGCTGATAAACAGCGCTGATAATACGAAGCCAGAATGCTTTCATTGACTGAACAAGGGCAGTGTCTACACACCTGACACAGAGGGTGTTGGTACATGTGCCTTTAAACCTGGCCTCTCTTACCCTCAGGTGCACATAAACTACAGGTTATACACCTCTATTTAAAATACAAAAATGTAAAATTATCAGTTATCGTATCAGTTGAAAAAAATCCACATCGTGGATCCCTGATCTATTTGCATAAAGCGTGCATATTTGTCCACTCCCATGTTAGAAAGAGGATTCAAAACTTGAAAAACATCCCTTAAAGGTGCATTGAGAACAGATAAAGAAATGCCAAAACCCTGCCATCCTCACTATGGTTGCATAGTGGAACAAACTGCTCACTACACTGACAGTGGAGGCAGAGATGTTTGGGTGGTTCGTCCCGTCTGTCTGGATGTTATTCAGTCTCACTAATAACTTCCACACTAATCTGAAATTGGTTATGACACACACAAAAAAATAACAATAACATGTCTCTTCTGTCCGACCTCCACAGTCTGAATGTGAAAGTCTAGATGTGGAGTTAGCTGATTAAACTGAGCAGGAACGATTTGCTAGCTTACGATTTAAATCATCTAAATCCAAGATTCCTCGGTTTTGTCCATCCTTTGTCGGCTAGAAGCTCATAAAGCCACGGACACATGAGGATTTATTAACAATGGAGATTTGTGAAAGTTAAATTGATGTTATGGAGCTTGGAGCAGCCGAAGACGGCTCAGAATATAAAGATGTTATTATTGTTTACTGAGCTCGACCACAAACTCTCCCTGTGGGGACATTTCAGTTAACTAAGGTCTAAAGTCAGGACGTCTGCTGGCACTGGACTAAATGTTGTTGAAAAGTTTAAGTTGGTGTTTTGTGAAGGGGGATTTGATGGCTATATTTTCATTATTCGTTCTTCAAAATGTCCCCCCCCTTTTTAATTCTTGGTGTCACAGATTCAACAAGGTGCTGGAAACATTCCTCAGAGATTTTGGTCCATATTGACATGATGACATCACACAGTTGATCCATGATGAGAATCTCCCGTTCCAGCACATCCCAAAGGTGCTCTATTGGACTGAGATCTGGTGACTGTGGAGGCCATTGGAGTACAGTGAACTCATTGTCATGTTTGAGATGATGTGAGCTTTGTGACATGGTGCGTTATCCTGCTGGAAGTAGCCATCAGAAGATGGGTACACTGTGGTCATAAAGGGATGGACACGCTCAGCAACAATACTCAGGTAGGCTGTGGTGTTTAAACCATGCTCAGTTGGTACTAAGAAAATCTCCCCCACACCATTACACCACCAGCAGCAGCAGCCTGAAGCGTTGATACAAGGCAGGATGGATCCATGCTTCCATCTGAATGTGGTTTTTCCAATCTTCTATTGTCCAGTTTTGGTGAGAAAACCCGTGTGAATTGTAGCCTCAGTTTCCTGTTGTTAGCTGACAGGAGTGGCACCTGGTGTGGTCTCCTGCTGCTGTAGCCCATCTGCTTCAAGGTTGGACAAGGTGTTGTTGCTTCAGAGATGCTCTTCTGCACACCTTGGTTGGAACCAGTGCTTATTTGACTTCCTGTTGCCTTTCTATCATCTTGAACCAGTCTGGCCATTCTCCTCTGACCTCTGGCATCAACAAGGCATTTTGGCTCACTGGATATTTTCTCTGTTTGGGACCATCCTCTGTAAACCCTAGAGATGGTTGTGCTGAAAATCCCAGTAAATACTCAGACCAGCCCGTCTGGCACCAACAACCATGCCACGTCTTCACTGAAGTCATCAGAAGAGGGCAAAGGGAAGAAAATAAGCCTGGATACGTCACTGAAAATCTCCAGGTGTGCTCATATGACATCAGAAGACAGCCAAAAGATGGCCAAAGAAAAGGAGTGTCTGATGGCGGGGAAAAGCGGTGGAAATATTCTCAATATAGTGTCCACTTAGACTGATTTAGATATTTCTAAGTGGCTAAAATATGTTTTGGTGTCAACCCCCGTCCACAGCAATGTGTTGCTGAGCTTCTGGGGTGCTAGTCCCGTGTGTTTTATGCTAACAGAGAGCCCACCAACCGCCATCTACTGAAAGTAGTACACTGACTATAGAAATAACACATGCGCAAACGTACCTGCCGTCTCTCTGCGCAGCTCCTCCCTCGGTGACCGTCTTCACAAAGATCCCCAGTTTCTCCAGACCCATATCAGCTCCTGCACCCATTCCTATGATACTGATACCCAGGCCGTCACTGTCTGCAGACACACACACACCAACACAGTATCAGTACCTTTCTGACTTGTATCTTTATAGATATGATTGCTGGCATTTATTACACACGTCCATAGTTTTATTTTTGTTGTAATCATCGTCAGATTTTATATAAATTCTTTAAAACAGCCGTTACGCTACATTAACATGATGTGACGCATGAGGTGACAGTCAAACCGTTTAACATACTAATCCTTATTCAGTGCTGTAAAAATGAAACATATGGCAGTATTATTATGCTGTTCTGAGAGCAGCCGTCACGGATGGTCGCTGGTTCCAATCCATTACCTTCAGAATTACTAGCTGCTAATTAGGCTAATCCGCGCTAAGTGTAATCCCATAAGGGGATCATGGAGATGTTAGCAGACAGTGAACGTCGACCAGCAGCACCCTTTCAGTTGCGTGCGTGTGTGTGTCTGTTTGTGTGTGTGTAGTTACATAAGAGGCTTGACTGAGTGACTCTCAATGATTGTAAAGGTGTGTGCGTACCTTTCTCCAGCTCCACAGGAAACAGGTCCAGCTTCTCCACTCGTTTCTCCAGCTCGTACTCGGCCGAAGCCGCCATGGGGTCGACATCGTCATTACGTCGGTCGTAGTCTTCGTTAGAGTATGTGGTGAAGACCTGCAAACAGGGCAAAGGTCAAAGGTCAGAAGGCCTGATAGTGGGGTTTTGTCAGTTCTCTATGCTGTGACAATTCGTCTCCTTGTTCCCTCTTTACTTCGTCCTCCTGCCTCTGACCCAGAAATCAATTTCAGCCATCATCTTAACGGTCAGGCTGGGCAATGTGGAGAAAATATAATATCATCACAAATAAAAGAACAGCTCACTTGACTGTAATGCGCCTTTAAAACCAGGAAAAGACAACAAGACATTTGATTTTCCGATATCCAAATCAAAGACAATACCTCGCCTCATATTACAAAGTCGATCGCCCTTTTCGATGGACGTCTCACTTCCTAAAATGCATCTCAAGGACAGAGAGGAGACTTGCTGGAGGAGCTATGAGCGAGGACACACAGGTGAATCCTATGACATATAAATGAGGCGTGACACACAGCTGCCATATTGTTAAGTGAATTAAAACTTAACGTGTAAGTTGTTATGAACACTGTCACGCTGAATGCTGACAGCGTTAGGCTCTAACAAGGATAGATAACGCAGCTGTGCCACACGGCACATTTAATTGCTGTCGCTTTAAAATGACAGCTCCAAAGCACAGATGTGTCATTGTGTTAAATGGCTGTTGCCTCAACTCCTCTGTCCTTGTGTCTCCTCCTTGCCTCCTCCACTCACATCCAAGCAAAAGTGGAAGTGCCAACTGTACAGCAGAAATAAACACGTTTACAGCCTGGTGCAAAAACTGTTTTGGTCTCTAAAGCTAATTTCAACACTCATGACTCCCCTGTTTAAATTATATTAAGGCTTAAAGTTACCCATAATTAAGGGCAGGGCCTCTTCGAGTGACAGGCTGTCTGCTGAAGGTGTCCTCGATTTCTCAGTCAGATCTACCCCTTGCCTCTCCACAGCCAGCCTGTCACCCAAATACAGTCACTTCTGGCTCCAAAAGACCAAGATGGTTACAGCCAAACTGCCGGACTTGAGGCTCTGAACCAGTTTTAAGTTTTAAAACTGATTTCAACATTCATGATTCATATCCAGGGGTTAATTTTTATGTAACTCACCTGTTTAAATGTTATCAAGGCTTAAAATTAGGCATAATTAAAGGTACGGTCACTTTGATTGACAGATGGTTATCAAATTCTCAGAGTATAGTTGTCGCTATTTCAGTGTGTTTTCAGTTCATTAAAGTTAATTGTAACATTTTGGTCACCTAAAAGTGTTTTCAACCCGATCTCGGAGGCAGCAGGCTGAGCAAAGCACCCCAGACGTCCCTCTCCCCAGCAACACTTTCCAGCTCCTCCTGGAGGCCCCCAAGGTGTTCCCAGGCCAGACGAGATATGTAATCCCTCCAGTGTGTCCTGGGTCTGCTCTATTACCTCCTACCAGTGGAATATGCCTGGATGTCCTAGTGGTAGGAGGATGTCCTAGCTCCTCCCCCTATCACTAAGCTCAGACCAGAGCTCATGACCATAGGTGAGGGTTGGGACGTACATAGACCACTAATTCAAATGCGTTGCCTTCTGGCTCAGCTCTCCCTTCACTAACTAACTCCCCTCCAAGAATCGCCACCTTAACGTGGTGAGGGTTTGTGTGTCCCTGTGATCCTGGGAGCTGTGTTGTCCAGGCTAATAGCAAAAGGGAAGAGGCCAGACTAAGAGCGGTTCAAGAAGACTACAACGAAATGGCACATTCGGACAGAGAGTACCTAGCCTGGTTAAAGGACCACGGGGCCCCACTCTGGAGCCAGACCTGGTCGGGGAGCTCACCTGGAACATGGGGCCTGGTTGAGCTCAGCCCGAGCTGCCACCCTGTGGGCCCATCACCTGCAGGGACTGGCATCAGGGCCGGATGCGTTGTGTAGGGAACCTGGGTGTGCTGAATGTTTTACTTTTTGCACTCTAAGTACATTTAGATGCAAAAACCTTTGTACTTTTATACCTGAGTATGATTTTAAATGCAGGACCATAACTGTAAGAGGACTGTAAGTCTTGTCGACATTTAATCGCACCTCTACACTTTTTTACTTTGCGAACAAATATGTAGGTGCCTGATGATGCAGCGTGAATTCTCAGCATGTCCTTCATTCATCCTTATGACGATGTCACAGTTCTACATTGCATGTTATTAGTACACAAGAGAAGGAGCGAGCTGCAGCTCTGTGAGTGCTTCAGCACCAACACTGTGAATGTGGACCACAGGAACACTCAGAGGCTACAAGTCTCAATCTGATTGGAGCCGCTGCAGCTGTGAGAGAGCACTATCGGACAATTAGATCTTAAGCAGCCGGTCTGCACCAGTGCTGACTCACATCCCACCACGCTCAGAGAGAAACCAGGAAACACAGATATCGTTTTATATAAATCTGAAACACTTCCCTCTCTCTCAGAACGTGTGAATAATAAGCTCCCGCTCTTCCCATCTCCATCCCATTATTCCCATCTTCCCTTCCACGCTCTATCACGCCCCTCCCCCCCCTCGCTTAAAGGTCAGCAGCATCTGTCTCCCCGGTGACCATCTCCACGATCACGTGCCCCGTTTCCGTGGCAACCACAGGCTTGCCCAGCTTGAGTTTGGCACTGGCACTGACCTGCTCTCTCTCTCTGTCCCCGTCTGGCAGATATGCTAATGTGTGTGTGTGTGTGTGTGAGATACATACAGAGAGACAGTGCCAAAGGCCTTTATGTGTAGGAGGTGCTGGTTACAGTTTTATTTACATTCCCCTGAATGTAGATGACTGCAGTACACACACACACACACACACACACACTGACACAAAGAGGGTCAGAGGGCGTGATTGTTAAACTGCTTCCTGTAGTCACATTTCCTTCCTGTTGAGTAACTTTAAAGTCATGTTAATGTGTGTGTGTGTGCATGAAGCTTCAGAGCGTTCCCTCTACACACACACTCTCCACTTTGCCGCAGAAATACCAACACAAGGACACACTAAGACACAACAGCCAACAGGTGGACCAACAAAATATAATATTCACCATTAATATTTATATTACGCTTGTGTAGTGTCTACTTTTTTATACGCTTTATATGTTCCTGAAATTTCAACGTAGTATATGGTATATGACGATATTTGTGATGGCACTAAATGGTAAGTCAGAGGATCATCAAAGTCATTACGAGTCATCCTCTGGGACATATGTATAATATTCTACATCAAGGTGGGAGGCAACTTTCCAGAGGCAAACCACCAGGACCTGAAGCGCAACAGCAGGATCTGTTTGGTAGCAGCGGTTACCACAGAGGAAGACCGCCGAGCGGAGCGCCGTGCGAAGGGGCACGGAGGCAAGAGGGCAGCCAATAGCCTGACGCATGGGAAGAAGAACAGGGCCGCTGACGACGGCACAGTCGCTGTCACCGAAGGACGACGGTTTCACATGACAAAGGACAGTAAATGACTCTGGGGGAGGAAGTTTTAGTGATCTGGTTTTAGAGACATTTTAAAATATTTTACGTTTTATTGGTTGTTTTATGTACTAAATATTTTAATCGCAGCCTTGGTTGTGTTTTTTAAAACTCTGCTCACCCCTGATTTTTACAAGAACCTGTGTAGCCTTGTATGGAGTCCTAGGGCTCCTTCAAGTCCAGACGGCATCAGTGTTTTATTTTTGAACATTATTTCTTAGTTTTTAATCCAAGCTATTGACTTTTATTGGGCCGGCCCCGCGTGCACGTCCCTTTCGTGAAAGCTTGATTCAATGGCAGGGAATCCTGCAGAGAAAGTTGCTATTGCGGCACTGACAACAACGTCCTACATTGCAAAGCAACCGAAAAAAGGAAGGCGGACTAATCAAAAAGAGTCCCCCAGTCAGCGGTGGCAGCAATCGGTATCCAGTCAGCACAAACCCGAGCTCCAGGGGACCGGACAGCCCCCACCTGATCAGCAAACTTTCTGTTGCTGCTCTTACACAGGTTAGACCAGGCGCTGCTGCTGCCACCAACCCACTGTCACACCTGGCACTGGGGGGTTTGTGCTAGCTGAATTAAAGCCGCTACTGCCACCAGTCAAAGATCTGCTGCCCACTCTCCTCCAAGAAACCCAGTCCACAGCGGCGGGGAGCGAGGCGGAGGGACCATGGGGTCGCTAACAGCTATCTTATCTTATTTGTGGTCTGATAAACAGAGAGAGAGACACAGAAGGGAATCCAAAAGAACTTCATATTTTTAGTTTAACTGTTTACTGTTAAATGCTGAAGCAACTCATCAGCACCAAAGGTCACATCTTTTAATCAACTGAACCAGAAGGTATTGAATTTACACTCAAATAAAGATTTTAATCTTCCCCTACAACAATAATTTGCTTTTAGTCTGGCTGTGTGGCTCTGCTCATGTGATGATCTGGAACAAATCGGAACAAGCTGACAGAAACAGTCCCTGAACTCACAACCGCCGTGACAGAGCCGGAGATACTCAGCTCTTAACAAACAAGAATACAGATTAAAATAAACACATAAAACTAAGACATTTAAAAAGCTTGAAGCAGCAAATGTTGGACATTTTTGCTTCCATCATGAGCAGTTTTATATCAGCACAGGTAGCTCAGTGTCAGAGCTCTGTATCCTGACTTTACCTAAGATGCCTGGGTGGACTGGATACAAATACAGGGCACAATAAACTCCACAACCTCCGCATAATCTGATCCATCACAAGCCACCTCCTACTACACTGGATAAAAGCAGAGCCACAGAGGCAGGATGAGCCTTCAACACAGGGCTGTGCCGTCTCTCTGCTCTCTTGGTTCTTAGTTTGTTGTTTCAGGTTCTGTCTTGATTGAGGGCTATGTTAAATGACAACCAATCACATCACACGTTATCAGGACACCTGGGCACTGCAACTTGTCTACTGACTGAGAAGATGTTAGCATCTACTATCACACAAGATCCGATAATTTAACTCTGAATTGACAGAATAATCCATGCAGCATGGCTATGAACAATAGCAGCAACTAACTGCCACCATCTCACACTTAACGATTACTTAAAAACTTATAAGAACATAAAACTATAGGAAGTAAAGTCTCTGAAGCTAAAAACAGAAGCAGACTCACTGTTAATCCCATTGGCTGAGTAGTGAATTAGCTTGAGTCACTACAGTCAGCTGGATGTAAGGCAGGTAACTGGATCAAGATTGGGCAAGGACGCTACGAAAGACTCTCGTAGTCTCTCAGGCTCTACTGGCATGAAACAGCCACAGTATTACACCACAAGAAAATGCATGTGTTGCACTGCTGTAGTTCTGAAATACATACGTAATAAATAGTGAGGAGGAAAGACAGTCGGTGCTCACATTGTATAAGTAACAAATGTACTTGCACCCATGGGCATGGAGCTCTTAAAACGAGGTGTGGTCAGGCACATTGTTAGCGTATTGCTATACTGATGCAGAAATAAGCAACTGTGTCATTGACCAACAAAAACCTGCTAAAAAGTCAGAATGGTGCAGTATTTTCATGCCATTTAAAGAGCGCATTATGAAGATGTCCTGCTTGTTACACACAAGGACATGTGAATAGGTTGCAGATGGGTGAAATAATTCATTATGAAGGAAAATATCAATGACATTCTGTGAAATCTGAACATAGCAGAGAGCGGAGCAGAGCTGCTGTCTGACTCCACATTAAGAAAGACGCTGTGAACATTTGCGCACGAGAAGCAGTGTAACTTCATTGATTTTTTCAGAACCTTAAAACTTAGCTCTGTTAGCTCTCTCAAGCTTAAGCTCAATACGTTGAGGAGAATATAAATGATATTCTGTAAAATCTGAACATAGCAGAGAGCGGAGCAGAGCTGATGTCTGACTTTACATTAAAAAAGACGCTGTACACGTTGGCGCACGAGAAGCAGCAGTTAACTGCAGTTCTTGGTTGTGCTGCTTAAATGTCCTACCATATCTGCTGCAGAGACATTACTGCTCTTACTGCAGTACTCTCAGCAAAAAAATGCACAAGTCTGCCATGTAAATAGAAGTTCCCTAGGTACAGTCACACCTGGCTTTTAAAGGGAATGGAAGATGATACTCTGATTGAATTCATGCCATGCCCAGAATGCACCTATGATTGATTAATAATACTTTAATACTTTATTTATAAGGCGCCTTTCATGGCACTCATGGTCGCCGTACAACAATCCAAAAAAAAAAAAAAAAAAATACAGGTAATTAAGATTAAGAGCCTAAATACAACCCATTTGCCCCTTGGGCCTCATTTTACGCCCAGATAATGTGCCGTTTAACCAGCAGAGGTGGAGTTAGACACGCCCTAAATGCACCTGTTCCATGTACTGAAGACCAGTGGTTCTCAAATGGTGTGCCGTGATGCCAATCCAAGTGTGCTGTGGGATTTTATGATAACCACGCATTATTATTGCAATATTCAACTGGTCCTATACAAGAAGTTATGAATGATTTTTTAATTGACTGTATTAGTATTTTGTGCACAGCCATTTTCTTATAAAGAGGCAAACTCCAGCCAGAAAATGTAATTTAATTTAATTTTAAAAAACCTGCCCAGGGGACATATTTGTCACTGTTGGCGCGTGGGCATTGTAAGTGTGTGACACATTAAAGCCCTGATTGGCAGCCAGTGTGAGAGATGATAACATTTAAAAGGAGAAAGCCGTGAGTGGGACGATGGATCACTTTATTGTACAGAGCAAATTACAAAAAATCACAAGTGACAATGACCTACCACTGACTGAGAAGAGGACAGAACTGTCAGTGGACAGCATAATGAAAGCTGCCTGTTTTATCTTATTTTTATTGTCTCATGTCGTGATAAGAGTGATAACACCTGTTATAGAAGCTGTTGTGCACAGATATAAATACAGGTGTGCCTTGAGATTTCAGATTGCCCTTTGCTGTGCCTTGGGCACAAAAAGTCTGAGAACCACAGCTTTAGACAATGAGCCATAGATCGTTTAAATACGGCCAGTAATGTGGTTCTTTGCTCTTGAACTGCTGATAGGTGGACATCGTTAACCTTTGGACAGAGCCAAGTTGGACAGAGAACATGCAGACTCCACACAGAGGGGCTCCCCCACCTGAAGGAACCCTCTTGCTGTGAGGCGACAATACTAACCACTGCACCACCGCACCACAACTTACATCTTCCCAGGATGTGTAGCTGCTGCTTTTGTCTGTCATACTATGATAATCAACTTTGGGGTTGTGAACTTTTGTTTGGACGTAAGTTACTTAATGACATCGCCTCAGGCTCTGGAAAACTGTTCTGGGCATCTGTCACTATTTTCTGACACCTCATGGAGCTGTTCATGCCGGAGGTGAAGAGAAGCCAACACCCCTCCAAACCTTCCTGCCCCAACACATCCACAATAATCACACCCCTCCTCCTCTTCTCCACGTTACATTTATTATTTCAATCAGGTGGATCCCTAAACTCTGCAAAAAGGACAACTTCCTTATCTGTTCGGGTCACATCAACACACACACACCAAGTGTCAATTCTTCAGAACAAAGCTTAACTTTGTGATTCTTATCAATCGGCTTCCTCTAGCTTTGCATGTGTGTGTGTGTGTGTGTGTGTGTACACGTGTTTTCAAGGAAAACAAACACACCCAGCTACATTCCAACTGCTTTTTTGCAGACGTACAGAGGCAGCGTTGTGCACAACTGAGCGTGTAAAAATCCAGTAAAAGTGTGAAGCAGGACAGCCGAGCTACTTCAGCAGGTTTTCTGCAGGCAATGATTGATCACCTGTTACCCTTTATCATTGTGTTGTGGTCATGTGCCGGTGTGAAGCTTTAAAATAAGCTCCTAAACAGAGTTGGTCACACGGTATTCCTGTTAGAAGATCAAAGGTGGAGGACGTCCTTCAAAGTGACGTGCTGCAGAAGCAGGAGGTCGGAGACTAGTGTGGAACCAAAGGAGGTTGGAGCTCTCCTGCCTGACTTTTACTTTAAGTGCCTCATGATGTCAGAGCAGCAATTACCAACCAGTTTTGAAATCGAGTAACAACAGCCAACATGCCCGGGCAGTGACTTTCAGTTCACTGGCTCTGTTCCCTGCAGCAGAACACCTCTGTGAACATGCAAGACCAGTTCCAGTCATGTTGCTGTCTCTCACAGGGCTCCATGCACATCACATGTTGACTCCTGTATGGATGCTGACAGGATGTAACCCATCCTCCTTTTAAATATCACTTTTCAAAATGACTCTTCACACTGTCTCTGAGAAAATACCACAATAAATACTTAAAGCAACTCCAGTCCAGGTCCGTTTATGTCATATTGCTGCCATACTGACGAGCTTACAGTAAGTGTCCAGTTGTGGAATGAGACAGGAAGCTTTCTGACGCCCACAGAGGCTGCAGTGGTTCATGGCTGAGGTGCCTCTCTGACCCACATAAATATACTTACACTATAATTATTACTAGTGGCGTTCTTTTTGCCACTGCTGTTGCTTTTATTCTGAAAAACATGATAATAAAAAGTCTGTCATGGTATTGTTACTTACTGACTTATGATATAATGTCTTCCGTGTTCTTTTCTTTACTTTAAAGAGTAAAAATTCGGCACTTGTTTGACTTTCTGTTTTGTTCTATATGTGTTTTTATTAACAAGTTAGTTATGATGGCATTCGTTGAATATCCAGAATGAAGTGCTTCAGTGCTCTCAGCTATGCTAACATAACTTTTTATGACTTTATTACTTTTTTAAAATGCTAACATTACTTTATGTCATTGTTACTCTTTTTTAATGATAACATAACTTTTTTAGCGACATTGTTACTCTATTTAATGCAAACGCTGACTTTTTATGCCATGTTTTGACTTTTTTTTGATGCTGACTATTTTTTTATGCCATTGTTACTTTTTTAATGCTAACATTATTTTTTATGTCACTGTTCCCCATTTTTGTAATGCTACTATTACTTTTTTATGCCATTGTTATTTTTTTCAGCGCAAACGTTACTTTTTTAAATGCTAACATTACTTTTTTATGCCATTGTTCCTCTTTTTTAATGCTAACATCACTTTTTTAACTGCCAAGTTTTTACTTTTTTTTTTTTACACTAACGTCAATTTTTTTTACGCCATTGTTACTTTTTTAACGCTAACATTACTTTTTTATACCACTGTTAATGGTGATTCTTTTCATGCCATTACTTTTTTAAATGCTAACATTCCTTTTTTTAATGCTAACATTACTCTTCTAATGCTAATGTTACTTTTTTATGCTAATATTACTTTTACATCCCACTGTTACTCTTTTTTTAATACTAACGTTACTTTTTATGCCACTATTAATCTTTTTTTACGCTAATATTACTCTTTTAATGCCATTATTACTTTTTTCAATGTTAACGTTACTTTTTTAATGCTAACATTACTTTTATGCCACTGTTAATGGTGATTCTTTTCATGCCATTACTTTTTTAAATGCTAACATTCCTTTTTTTAATGCTAACATTACTCTTCTAATGCTAATATGCTAATGTTACTTTTTTATACTAACATTACTTTTATATCCCACTGTTACTTTTTTTAATACTAACGTTACTTTTTTATGCCACTATTAATCTTTTTTATGCTAATGTTACTCTTTTAATGCCATTATTACTTTTTTCAATGCTAACGTTACTTTTTTAATGCTAAAATTAGTTTTTAAATCCATTGTTACTCTATATAATGCAAATATTACTTTTTTTACTTACATGTTTTTACCTTTTTTATGCTTAAATAAATTTTTTATGCTATTGTTACTGTATTCCATGCTGACGTTACTTTTTTATATGCTAACATTACTTTTATATGCCACTGTTGCTCTTTTGTAGTGCTAACGTTACATGTGATAGGTGAAATTGAGCTTTTAACTTGTGCTACTTGTTTTTTTTTGTTGTTGTTTTTTTTTTTACTAGTGCAAGAATGCAAGAACTGATGCTAACCAAGACTAAATAAATGTAATCTGGGTTAGCATTAAGTCGGCTACATATCACATGCTCAAATCCTATTTCATACCCTGGATCTTACTGTAGTCCTCTTGTTGACTGTGATTAGGTAATGTTAACACAGCTTTATAATGAACCTTATTGCCACACAGTTCACAGTCGACAGTAACATTTACAGAGATGAGAGACAGAGATAGACGAAGAGCTGAGGGAGTTAAAGGAAGTGAGCCTCTGCAGAGGTAGTTTCACAGCAGCAAACAGCTGAACTGTTGTGACTGAAATGTCAAGCAGCAACCAGCAAGTTATCTCAATAAATATATTGTTCATCTTTTGTTAAAGCTGAAATAAGCAAGTTTTAGAGGTTTCATCCTGCCTACAAACATCTTTCTGTCGGGTGTGTGTTCTGTATATGAGATGAATGTTTCACGACATATGATTTCATATGATGCTTTCTGTGAGTTTTATGATACTGAATTAAAAGTTCATCTGAAACTGATCAGGTGGTTTCGCATCAGCAGCAGACGCTGGTCTCACATGATTCACTGGGCAGCTAACTGCAGCAGTTACCTTGGTAGTAAACAACGCTGCCTCAGGCCACATCTCTGTTTTTAGCTGCAGCTGTGGCTCAAGAGGTCAGTGGTTTAAGGTTTTAAGGTCCAAGAAAATGTAAAGAATTCACTTTTGACCTGACGCCTGGCCTGGAATAAAACATGTCTCTTTATTATCCTCTATGGTCTGCGTGAGTGGACATGACTGAACAGGAAAAGTGATCCTCAGTGAGCACCGTCAGTGTCGATTATGTCGTCTTTGTCCTGTCTAACAACATCATATTCTCACCACACAGCCTGTGTTTCAACACCAAGATATATCTGTTCTCTTCAGTGACACAGTATATGGTATACTGTCATGATATACTTTATGGTATGCTGTTCAGTCGTCTGTCACTGAGGAAGTATGATGTTAACGTGACGGCTTGAAACATGTTTCACAATGCATAGAGCTCAACCAGCTGACTGCCGCAGTGGGGGGGGGGCACTCCAGTAGAGAAAAGAGCTTCTGTTATATCAAGATCTACATTCACACACACACACATATACACTTTGAGCTAGAGTCAGCAGGAAATACTGTGGCGAAATCAAAGAGCCAAATCCCCCCAGCAACCGTGTGTGTATATGTGTGTGTGTGTGTGTGTGTGTGTGTGTGTGTGTGATGTTAATGAAGGAGGAAGTCACTGAGTCTTTTCAGTCATTTCTCTTTATCTCTTCTCATTTAGTTTCCACATCCCTGTAGATAGCAGAGCACGCAAACACACACACACACACACACACACACACACACACACACACACACATCTTTATGAGGACTGTCACTTAACATGCTCAGCTTCTTTCTTCTCCCATTTTATAATCTAAGCACCAGACACCAGCTCTCCAGAGCTCCAAGTATTAATCAAACCAGTATCGTTAATAATCTGTTGTCGTCATCAAACCTGCACAAACTGATCAAACAAGCTGTAAACACCACATACTTATAAACAGGCTGTTAGCAAACTACACATCAAGCCAAATGCTCCACTACGCTCACAAGCTAGTCTCTATTTTGGTGCCTGGCAGGAAGTGCAAAGCGGGCGCATCAGAGCTTTTGTGCTGAAAACAGCTGCCTGCTGCTGACTGACTGATGAGAGGCGCGAGAGTGAACCAACACAGCTGTACGACCAAAACAACCAGCTGATAAAGGCTAAAATGCTTCAAAGAGGGGAAATGTAGGGTTGGTGGATAATTTTCAGTGGTTAGTCAGCAGTCTCCTCTCTCATTAGACGGTCATTTGATCTATTGTTATTGCTGTATGCTGTCCTGAAACAGTCAAGTTGCAGTTAGAGTTTACATCCATGTCCGTCCACACTGACATGTTGTCATGACAATGCTTCAAATATGGATGTTGCTGCTGAAACATGGACGCTTTACACACATCTTCAAGTCGGCAGCACAGGGTGTTTCACTGGATGTCCCTCAGGGGTCAGTCTTGGGTCCACTTCTCTTCATCATCTACCTCCGTCCCCTGGGCACAATCCTCCGTCACCATGGGGTCCATTTTCACTGCTACGCCGACGACACACAGGTCTGCATCTCCTCCAAACCCACCACTGTCATCCCTCCCACCTCCCTCACCACCTGTCTTGAAGACATTCAGAGCTGGATGAGCAGGAACTTCCTGAAGCTAAACGACAATAAAACCGAGGCCCTGCTCATCAGCTCCAAATCCACCCTCACCAAGTCACAACACACCCCAGCTCCACCCATAATCATTGACGGATTCCCTGTACCCTTCTGCTCCTCTTTATCATTTTATAATAATTTTTATTATTTATTGTATTATTATATTATCATTTTATGTATTTCATATTATTTTATTATTCTTCCTATTTTATTTATACTTTATTCTATTTGTGTGAAACTATATAATAATTAGCGTACAAATTCTGGAGCTATGGCCAAAAACATGTTGTGTGAGGTCACAGTGACCTTTGACCACTAAAGTATTATCAGTTGATTCTTGAGTCCAAGTGGAGGCTTGCGAAATTTGACGACATCCTCTTCCAGAGATACTGCATTCACGAGACTGGGACAATGTTCATGCAGATGCATACAACCCCCAAAATATAAATCATAATGCCTCCAACCAGGCTGCAGGCATGAAAACCTAATGACCTAATACTAATTAAAATTCAAGAAGCTTACAAGCTCCCCAGAGGGTGTCAGTTCACTTACATCATTAACTATCTTAAGGCTTTACAAACAGTGTCACAGTCGCTGTTTGAGTTTCGTCTGACACTTTCATATTGTGGTGTGTAACACTGAAGCCAGAGAGGAAGTGCCTCAAGGAGTTCCTCTTCGTACCTGCTGACAGCGCTGACATCAGCTGGGAAACTTCCAAAGCTACAAATGGTGCTCCGTCCCTGCCGAGCTCTCTGTCCGCTGCTGCTGCTCGCTGCTTACTTATATTATTGTGGCGTATTGATTATGAATACAGTCCATCTGATGCTGGTTTTGTTTCCACACTGTAGCCAGTATCTCACTATCACTATCCTCATTCAGACTTTAAGAAGCTACAAATTATAGTTAGCCACAAATGCATACAGGTGACCGTCTCTTCTAGTTGCTTTGGCATGAGCCAGCAGGTTTTTGCAGAACGTTGCAGAACAGCGCATTGCAGGTAGTTGCCCGTTTGAAGTCGTCTCATCGTAAATCTTTGGTCTGAGCTGGGCTTAAGTGACTAATAGAGACAACAACATTTGAAAATGGTCCAAGCTGCAGCCGGCCATGCTGGAACAGGCTGGGATGTAACCACAAACACTGCAATTTACATCCACTACAAGTGTTTTTGCCACTGACAGGCTCAAATTATTCCTGTAAGTGTTGCCAACATTACTGAAAGGATCCTGACAGAGACGGACCTTTTTGTTAAAGGGTAAGATGCTTTTTGTTTAACCGGAAACAGACTGGAAATGGCCATCACCAAACCCACCAGACTGCATTTACATAAACAGTAATTTATAACTGTAAAACACACTTCATTCAACACTGTCAGAAACAAATCAAAACTCACACAAGCCACCTTGGCTCATTTTTCAATTGTTCCAACAATCACCAACTCTTGTTTGGTTGACATAAACCCTTAATAAGACCAGTCAGATGTGAAAATATGCTGGATCTATGCACCCTGAAATTACTGTTTATTTAAATGGAGTCTGGTGGGTTTGGTGATGGTGATTTCAGGGCTGTTTCTAAGGATCTTACCCTTTAACAAACAGGTCTATCTTTGTAGGGATCCTCTCCATTGTGTTGTCAGACACTTGAAATTATTTGAGCATGTCAGTGGCAAAAACGAATGGTGAACGGTGACAGTGCCAAATGCTCAAGAGCCTGTCTGATGGTTCTGCACCAATTACAAAAACTGTCCTTCCCATTAGTCGCTTAGGGTGCTTTCACACCTGCCCTGTTTTGTTTGGATTAATCAAACTCAAGTTCCCCTCCTCAGTGCGGTTCGTTTGGGCAGGTGTGAACACAGCAATCACACTCAGGTGTGCACCAAAACAACCGGACTGAGACCTTCTTGAAGAGGTGGTCTCAGTCCGGTTCCAAAGGAACTCTGGTGCGGTTGGTTTGTGGTGAGAAGGTGTTCTGACCTGGATGTGAAGCAACTGCAGTCACATGACACATTGTTTGGGTTAAACATGAGCATGTTACAGTCCTGGAGGATTATTAATGTGCACCTCCTCCTGTACTGCCTTAATATGCACATTCAGCACATCCAATGCATCAAAACATTGTTTTCTAGTTGGAGCCGCGTTTGCCTCATTTTCAAACTGTATGCTTTGACTAAAATGAACAATGACAGCAATATAGTCCACGATGAGCAGCGCTAAAATCAACCTGCGTAGTTGTCCCTCCATTGTGACATTAGAAAGTGTCACATTTATCTTGCAAGTGTACTCTTCTTCAACGTTTGCTTTACTTCCTGGATTTTTCCCACATGGAAATTCTGACCAATCAAGAGCAGCTTTCTCACACAAGGCATTTGATCTGGTCCTCTTGTAAATGCTGCCGTGAGAACACGAACCAACTCTAGGCAATTATACAACTTTGGAACAACATGATAATATGATCAAGGAAGAAAACACAGTTACCCTTTGAGGCTCTGACCAAGTGTTGAAAAGTAATGACATCCGACAAAATTCCACTCACCTTAATCGGCCCAGTGCTGAATCTAATCTTCCTGCTGGGTGGTGCGGGCTCTTCTTCCTCAGGGAGGCCTGGTATCTCAGTGCAGCTGGTCTCCGGCTGGTACGCCTCCTCATCTTCCTCATCCTCCTCATCATCTAGCTGGCTGCCCCCAGAGTCCTCCTCCCCAAGCCCGCTGTACGCACTGATATCCACCAGGTCTCCCTCTGAGTAATCCTCCTTCCTGGAACCATCCTCATCGTTCTCCTCCTCCTCCTCTTCGCCCTCGCCCCTCCTCTCAGAGTCTGCTTCCCTCTCATCAGAGGATGGAGAGGATTCTGGAGGCTCTTTTTCTCCATTTTCCAGTGAAGCGTGAACCTCGGCCTGCACCAGCCTGGCTCCGGCCTCAGATCCCCCGGTGGAGCCGTCAAGTTCATCTGCTTGCGGCTCTTTCTCTGGGGCAGCCACCGTACTGGAGCCCCTGGCTTCAGTCGCTGCTGACTGGGCTTCCGATTCTGGCTTGACATCCGAAGAGGAAGAGGAGGATGTGACAGTCACTGAGGACGAAGAGGAGTTGGAGGAGTTGGGGAGCTGCTCTCCCGACTGTCCTTCCTTCTCCTCGCTGGCAGTCACTTCTCCTGCGCTCCTCTGTAGAGAACCTGTCATCTCTGGTCGCTCTGTTGCCTGCGTGCTCACAGCTCCTGCTGCCACCTCTCTGCGCTCCTCCTTACCTGGAGGGAGCACCTTCCCCTGAGAGAGAAGGAGACAAGGAGAGATCAAGTCATGGCTTCTGTTTTCATTTACTTCGACAGCACTTTGTGATTTCCTGCATTTTTTTAAAGTTAAGTCTCACCTTCCTTACGGGAACCTCCGCTCTAGCTGGAGGTTTGGGCTTTGGTGGTAGGGCAGGGCCTGACCGACGCTGGGGGAGGTAGAGATTGTTTGGCTGTTCGCCCTTCTCGAACACGGCACTGAGCTGGCTCACGGTGGGGCTGACGGCGTCAGCAGGTCTGACTGAAGCTGCGGCAGCAGGGAAAGGAGCAGGAGCGGGAACAGAAGCAGGAGCAGGGGCAGGGGGGTCGTCCAACCGGTCCAAAGCCTCAGTGGAGCCATTAAAACGAGCCACGACATCTAGACGGCTGTCCTGGAAGCCCGACGCCCGCTCCTTCTTCAGCAAGATACGGTTGGTGGCAGCTTGCTTCTCCTAAAGGAGACAAGAGTCAGTCATTCAGATGATCTTAGATCAGAATCAGAACACACAGGTTAGCAGCACAAAGACTCCTCTGACCTGTAGCGTCCGCTGTTCGAAGATCCTCCTGGTCTCCTGGAGCTTGGAGAAGCCCCCACCCTCTCCGCCTGCTTTAGGGTCAAAACGGTTGACCCTTTCTGAGACCGTGGCCCCAAGTTTGAGCAGGGCACTGTGGTCGACGTTCTCGTTAAGGCTGGATGCCCTCGGTAGGGACAGTTTCACCGCCTGATCTCCACCTGCCAATGACAAGACAGTTAATTGACCTTTCGCTAAGCCCCACCCCTTTATGATGGTCTGACTGTCAGAGTAAGCATGGAGCCCACACTGTAACTAACTAACAACCTGTCTGACTGCTTGTTTCTCTTGCCCTGTCAGACTTTGGGGTAACGATAGATGTTCCTACATCTCAGCAATTATTTTTCCTTAGACCGAACCAAGGTAGGAAAGGCTCTAAGAAGTGAGTGACAAAATCTTAACAATTAAAAAATTATCTGTCATCATCATCATCATCTACCTCTCCTCATAGTGTTTATCTAAAGGCTTTGACATAAATCAAACTAGTGAGTTTACCCACCGATCATTTTGGCTCCCTCCTCTTCATCACCAGGAGACTGCATCTGCATGAACATATTCTTGATACGGTGAACATTTGATCCGTATTTCCGGCCCCTCCCGGTCGGACGAGGCAGAGGAGCAGGTTTTGAGGCAGGTCCAGCGCCTCCATTGGCGGCATTGTTGAGGTGGTCAGTGGCTTTCTTGAGCGCCGCCAGCCCCGCCTCGTAGGCGTTGCGGTGGGGCGAGGGACTCCGCAGGTTTGAGCTCCCGCTTCCCCCACTGCTGCCACCGGAGGTCCCGTTGCCCCCCGTGGCCGCCGGGGGTTCAGTCTTCATCATGTTTGGTAAATCAGATGCCGGGCGGTGAAGAGCAGGTCAGCAGGGATGAGGACGGCAGCATCCTGGAGCTGTTTGACATTCACCTCCTGAAACACACAAAGAGACAGATCGATGGTTCGTATCTGTGATGAATCGTTTCCAATGATACCTAGTCAATACTGACAGATTCACAACATGAGTTATGACGACAGTAATCAATCTTCAATGATATGAGACAGACAGAAACAAACAACAGATGCACCCGAAACATTTACAGCTAATCTAATAATCAGATAAATAATTGTCAGATTAATCAATCATGGAAATAATTAAGTTGCTGCTGTATGTGTTTCCACAAGTCAGACTGTCAAACAGTTAGTTTAGCTTGTTCAAACTTGTGGTGCTTCCTTCACAGTCTGAAACTCTCTGTTCTGAACAAAGTGCTGCAGAGACCGACACTGACCACGCAGCTAATTATCACATGTAATGGGACTCATTTCACTTTTTTAATTATGGTCCAAAACATGTTCTGTTGGCAGTCAAGAGACGGGCAGCATTATTTACACCAATATTTCTTCTCTAAACGGAGTAATTGCTCAGTCTATGAAAAGTAAAACATACCCGTCACAAGCAGTGGTGCCCCTAAGGTGGGGCCATGGCCCCCTGATACAACTGCTGCCCCCTCAGGCTTAAGTAAATGTTTTGTTCCTTACAATCAATATAGGCTACTCCTTCAAATTAAAGCTGATTGTTTGTCTTTTAAGGGAAAGAGACAACCAGCCTATTCGAAGAATAATCAATGACCCCACGTCTGAGTGGGGTAAGATGGCAGCGCTTCTGGAGGCAGCAGCAGCTCAGCTCTCCTCACCAGAGAGCAGCCAAACGAAGTTTTAATTTTTCAATTTACTTGCACCAACAGTGACAATATACAGATATTAGGGCTGCCCCCTGAAAGTTGGAGATTCAAATCGTCGGTCAGAGACCCCTCAGTTGTCTGAGATTGCTTCAAATCAAATCGGATTTCGCTGCAGAGTGAGCACTCCTGACTTCTACGCTACTCTGAAGCCCTTTTTAAACAGGAGTTGTGCAAATTTGCAGGAAAGCCCAATCAGTCTTTTTTCAGCATTGGCAGTATAAAAACAAAATCGGGGAGTGCAGCAAAATGCCGCCTACCTACTTTTGTTTATACAGAATGTGCCTTTTTCGGGGCAATGGAGGGCGTGAGCAAGTAACAAAACGTGTAGCTCAGCGTGTGACGTAAACAGTGACGTGGGAGGGAAGCCGCGGCTGGTCAGTCCTTTGGTGATTCTCTCATAAGTCGGCCCGTCCTTCACCGTCCCCGTCATCTGACGGTTAATGGCCTCTTCGTTTGCGAGGACAAGGAGGGCGCGCAATTCCTTGTCTCCCCAGTTGCTCATCTTTACAGTGTCTGTCAGGTTTGTGTTTCCCTCTTGCTACTAGCTGCTCGCTAATTCCTGCTATTAGCTGTTTCCTGTTTATCCACCGCCAGTAGCTCGCACGTGCGGCGTCATCAACAGCCCCTCCCACAAGTCATCAACAGCTCCTCCCACAAGTCATCAACAGCCCCTCCCACAAGTCTTCAACAGCTCCTCCCACAAGTCATCAACAGCCCCTCCCACAAGTCATCCACAGCCCCTCCCACAAGTCATCAACAGCTCCTCCCACAAGTCATCAACAGCTCCTCCCACAAGTCATCAACAGCCCCTCCCGTTGCAGAAGGCCGCCTCGGTCTGTTTAAACTAAAAGGGTTCCACCAATATGTCTACCCTACGAGGCGGAAAATTGGGCACCTTGGATCAACTCG
The DNA here is from genome assembly GCF_011397635.1 of Epinephelus fuscoguttatus. Classification (NCBI taxonomy): domain Eukaryota; kingdom Metazoa; phylum Chordata; class Actinopteri; order Perciformes; family Serranidae; genus Epinephelus; species Epinephelus fuscoguttatus. The sequence continues at coordinate 38,079,570 of NC_064770.1, read as the reverse complement.
CCAATCTGACTCTGTGTGTCTAAACACTCGCAGCTTGCCGGCAAAACGGCCCAATATTGTGTAAAAGGGGCTTTTGACAGCTGCAGATGTGACGCGGCGGCACAGAGGCACGCATGATGGATGCTTCTGGATCAACATGCTACTTTGCGTTCCTGGAGCAACACTGCGATCAACCAATCACAGCCCTCTGACGTCATCAGTGTGCTGCACCTTAGCTTTTTTTCCAAAAATCATTTGTGCCTCTTCTGAACTACGTTTTCCAAACTTAGTACAATTTAACAAAATCCTTATAAGCTCCTGCAGGATCAGTGAATAAGCTTGCTAACTGGGTATGCTATGCTACGAGTAAACTTGCCTATAGACTAGAATATTGTTAACTAACAAAGATTAAGGATATTATTATTCTTAGATGCAAATAGCTGCTATCACCACATTTCCACAGGCTGCCTACTGAGCAAGGTAACTCGCTCACCCTGCAGCAGCTCATAAGAATTCGAGGTGACATCAGAAGATGACGCAATGCACTGATTAAGCTCATGACTCATCAGCATCATACGTGCCACCCATGCGAATGTCAACAGACTCTTATTTCACCAGCTGCACAATAAATGGAAGCATACAGATAGATGTACACGATACAAACTAGCTGACCTGTGGTAACATGGAGAGGAAGCTAGTGAGCAGGAATGTTTGTGTGTTCCTACAGCCTCGTGCCTGCGACCACATCACAGCCGTTATGATAGTCAGGACAACAGCACTCCCTCTCGTGTGATGTTGCCTCAGTAGAACCAAAGTACATCAGCATGCAATTCCTTCACTCTCATATTGATATTGATCAAAAGTTCAAAGAGGCAAACAAGATGTCCTCAAACGTCTTCTGACCAACAATCCCAAACCCAAAGAAATTCAATTTACAGTTACAGAAAACAGAACATCAAAGAGGCTAAAACCAGTTGGGCACTTTGTCTTGATTAAAATGACTGTATGTTTAATCAATTTTTAAATTTGTTGCTGATTTTTTTCATTTATCAAGTAATCATTTACGCTGTGATCAAGGGGAACATAAGCTGCATTCAAATTATATTCAACACTGATGTGACTGCACTTTGTCTCCCAGCTGTTCTCTAACTATCAATTTTAAAACTGACAGACTGACGGAAAAAAAAACAGATTTGGATGAGGAGCGCTGTGGTTCATGGTCAGTGCGGCCACAAAGCTGTCCCACTTAAAGGGCCACTCCACCAGTTTTACACATGAAGGTCACAAGGAGTACAACAGGCTGTGAAAACAGTCTGTATAATATTTAAGTATGATGTCTTTATGGCTCTGAGGAAGATTTCTCAACATTATCATCAGGGTTATCTTGGATTTGACTTCAGACATCAAATTATTTTTTGCCTTTTTACTGTTTACTCATACGGCTTTGTGTTTTTTCCAGATGCTTCTAGTTTTGCAATGTTCCCTTTGTTGTAATCATGCAAATTTCCCACTGTGTGACTAATAAATGATTATTGTATCATAGCGTATTACCCAAAAGATCCCATTGTGCCACATTACAGCAATGTGAACTGCATTTTTTCTTGATGAAAAGTCAGTTTATCTCTGCTGCTGCTGCCGCTGCTGCTTCAATTTTGATCACTTCCATTTTGTACGTGCTTTCTAAAATCCAAATTGCGTCAGTACCCTTTTAAAATGACATCAAAATTGCCAAAATACGCACAAACTCCAGATTCTCAAAAGTGAATATCTGCAGGTTTTCTTCACCTGCCATAGTTGTGCACGCAATATATTTGGATTTTGTACTGCTGGTTGGACGAAACAAGCAGTTTGTATAGGTGAGGCTGGGCATCAGGAAATTGTGAGGGGCACTTTTCCCAATTTTCTGGCATTTTATATTAATTAATCAAACAAGAAAATAACTGTCAGTTTAATCTATAATGAACAGAATTATTAGTTGCAGAACAGAAAACAGAAACCAGTGCTGGGTTTTAACTTTGACAGTAATATAATAGTGTTAAAGTAGAAAATGACCCAAACATGACTTCAAACAGCACAAAAACTTCCCCGCTGTGGATTTCCTAACACCCACATGGCGCTCCAGGAGCTGTCAAAATAATCCAATTAAAACGATGATGCACTGTGACCTCACGTGTCATGTGCGTCTCCGTGTTGCCGCTCTGAATGCCAAACTTGCTTTGTGACAACATGAGCGCATGAATACAGAGCGCCGCTGTGGTCCCCAGATATCACACTGTTTTCTCATGATCACAATCTAATTAAGCGGCTGATTGCGTTTGTCAGATCTGTGCTACAGGAAGGCTTCATCTCCACCAATGAGACCAAAGTCGTGAAACAGACACAACTATTCTGTTGGTTCCCTGAATATAATCATGATAATAAACTATGACCATATAAAAAACTAAATCTCAAAAACTAGATATAAGCAAACAAAAACAGAGACGTAATTTCAGCAGGTGGACATGGACGTGTGACCACAAAGTCTGTGACAACAAAACAATCTAATCCAGGTATCTGGGGTCTCAGGAAAATGTTTATTCCATCACAATAATTTAATTATCATTAGAAAAATACTTGTAAACTTTCAGCTCCAATTGTTTTGGTCAATTGAATTTTCTTAACTTGCTGGCCCTTCAGTGGTTTAATATCCTGCTAATTTAGGCAAATTTAGAAGGCTACATGCATTAAAGGAAAAGTTCAGCATTTTGGGAAACAAGCTTTTTCACTTTCTCAGCTGAGAGTTAGATCCAAGCAGCAACCATGGAAGTGCCAAAAACTGCAGTTCCTCAAATGGCCACTTGAGGCTGGCTCCAAGAGCGAGTCAGTCATTTACATTTAGTTTTTATAATAAGTATATTTTGTTTAATGGTTTTAAGCCTCGAGCTGTGCGATATATATATGTATGTATATTGTGACAAGAGAAAAATGTCTATCGTTTCATATTTTGCTCTAATGTTTATATCGTTGTGACACAAATTAAATGTTTTACAGCAATATTTTTCGTCATTTAGAGTCTGTCCATCTTTTGCAGGGATCACATTGATTAATTACTCTTCTTGGCTTTTTAATTGGTGAAGCTTTTATGGCACTTACCGCTGTGAAACAATCAGAAAATAACGTTTTATTGATCTGATTCACCAGCTCCAACCACTTTTTATTCAATGGATTAAAATGTGCTATATCGGGATAGGTATCGTTATCGGGATATGAAATGACCTATATCGTGATATGAGATTTTGGTCATATCGCCCAGCCCTATTTAAGCCTGTTTTTGCTCTCGAAAATTAGCATTATCACAGTTAGCCATAGCTGTAAATGCACTGTGCTGACAAAGCTAGCAGCTAGCATTAGGATTAGCTCCACTGTCTGGTCAAAATATGGCTCCAAAAAACTAAGATCGCAACAACCAAAATGCCAAATCAGAGACCACTGATAAACCACAGACTGTATATAAAGATGGACAACATGACAGCTCTCCAAAAGTGAAGCCAAAACATCTAGATCACCCCCTGGTGGCTGGCTGCAGTGTAGGTCATAAACTCCTCCCCCTCCATGCTAGCAGACAGGATATGAGCCAAAGTTCTCATCACGCTAATGTTTGTTTAAGTGTTCATTTTTCGTCATCTAGTGCGCCGAATTGGACCCTTTGGATATATTGATATCAGTAGATAATCAGTCAAATGAGTTTTTATATATTAGCTTATCAGATATCAAGAAAAAATCCAACATGACGCATCCCTTACCATGACCAAATGAGACAAAAAAGGAACACTGCCTGCAGAAACACAAACTTCATCAACAAGACATTCACTCAGTGAGACGCTTCAGCCCCACAGCCAACAGCTGATCTCTGCAACAGACCGCAGTAAGAACAGCGAAGCACCATACTGACAACACAAGGATGGAGCTGCTTGAAAAGGTTAAATGAAAAATACATGGTTTTAGCAACTCAGACGATTACTTAATCAAATGTGGACGGAGCCAGGGACACGTCTCATTTGTCCAGCAGACTCAGACTGTGGGATTAGTGTGAAAATTCACAGCTGAGGTGTGAAGATTCGTCCTCATACATACATTGTCACTAAACAATGATACAGCGTGTGCTTCTTTTGATTCAACATGGATCAGTGCACAACAAACACACACTCTGAAGTAATCTGACACAGTCTTGTCTTGCAGCTTGTTTCTCTGGATCTGAACAAGAGAAATACTAAAGTCAGATTTTCCAGAGTAGTTTAGATCAAAGAGACCCAAACTGCTCTGTGTGATGTCATCATTAATTAGGTTTAGCCTCAAATTAGCTGGAACGTAACTGACATTTCCTCTGGTTTAGAGATCTGTGGTTATGAACTGTTTACCATATTTACCATCTGAGTTGAGTGTGTTGGCATCCTAACATATGAATTAGCACAAAGTGCAACTGAGATTAAAAGGAATGACATCAGCTCTGGTCAAATTCACTACAGCACGGGCTCTGCATCAACGTAGAGTCTACGCCATACCCTGCGCCACAGCTTGATGCGCACCTTCCCAGAAATGTAACTACACGTCGCAGCGACACAGACCTCCTGTCTGTCTCTGTGAGCTGAAACCATTTCCCTCAGTGGAAACAAAGCTTTGATTTACTTTAATTTCACAGATAAGAAACAATAAATTGTGAAGACAATAAAGCCTCCACTAAAATAGCATTTTAAGTCTTGTGTGTGATTTATCCTGGCTTCATATGAGCAGAGGAAAAGTCTGCTAGCTGCTAGGCTAATTTATACAATGTAAAATGCCATAGGCTTGTGCTAATAACGTTAGCATGTTGTATTTGTTTGGAAAACGTGTTTAGTATAAGACAGTTGTTTTGTCAGTGAACCTTGTGAGTTGTAATGGAGCTGAATTTTGTAACGTTACCTTTGTTAAATGTTGCTGTTGTCCCTGGCTTCATATGAGTAGAGGAAAAGTCCGCTAGCTGCTAGGCTAGTTTATACAATGTAAAATGCCATAGGCTTGTGCTAATAATGTTAGCATGTTGTATTTGTGAGGAAAATGTGTCCAGATAAAGACAAGTGTTTGTCTGTGAATGCTGTGAGTTATAGTGAAGCTGATTTGTGTTTGAAACGGTCTCTGTTAAGCCATGTTTAATGTGTGTTTAATGTGTTTTGAATCAACTAAACTTTACAGCACTTCACAGAAACTCCACTGCCCACTAGTGTTTTGGAGGCGTAACTGCAGAGTGACACAGACACACCACCGCACAAGTATAAATGCTCACAATGGCGTAGGCCACGTGCGTAGGTTATAGCATAGGGTCTGCATGGAGCTGACGCACAAGTATTAATCCTGGTTTAGCCACCTCCATGTTGAGAGCTGTGTCAAGACAAGAGTCTTACACACAGTCCCTTTAACCTCAGAATGACTCCAAGGTTAGGGTTGGCGCTCGAAACTTCACTCATTCATCACATACTTTGCGACATTGTGCTGCAACATGTATCTGAACTGAATGTGAATAAAACTTGTTGGATCATGCTGCTGTTTGTGTGTGCTAGTTTACATCCTTTTCCATGGCAACGTTAAAGGACTGGATGCTGATTGGATGCCGTGTTGTTACAGACTGAAACTGTTTTTAGGCAGGTCAGACTAATAAAACATAATAAACACCGTTGAAATAATTGCCGACAGGCATTCTGGGGAATGTAGGAAAGACATTCATGTCCCTGTCTGCCACAGTGCACACACTCACAATCACTCACACACACACACACACACACACACACACACAGACTGCCACCACAGTAAGTCTTGTGACACTATCTTGCTAAATAGTAGATTATCACACACTGATCATGTGAATTTAAGTGAGCAAATCCAATGTAAAGCAAATAACCTTTACACACACACACACACACACACACACACACACACAGCTCCTGGCTTTTTTCCTGTCATTGTTGAGACGAACATCCCCGGCTCCCTGAGCGCCGTCTGACACAAACCTGAAATCCACAACACAGACAAACAAAGACAGACCGTCCACTGTCTGCTCTGCATTTGTGTCCGTTCGACAAAAAAAACATGCATCAGCCCACATTTCATTTTACACTCCCCGTCTGTCCAATAACAACTTCATCCCTCTCCCGCTACCCCTAATCCTTTGCGGTTCGGGGATGCTTCCTGTCATTCAGTCTGCATTCTCACTTCTGTCTGCACTCTGGGTGTCCTGTTGGAGGACGGGGACATTTTAAAGCACCTTGGTGCCAACATTTGAGGAGTGGCATCACTCTCACTGGAACTAAACTGAGGACACAGTGTGGAGTTAAAGGACAGTTCCTAATCATTAAAACCAAGGTCCAGGTGTTCAGAGGCAACCTGATCAGATTGGATCGAATCTTGAAAATGTTTTTTTTAAAAGAAAGAAGGCTCATGTGATCAGTTTTGGTTTTGATGTGGCTCAAACCTTCAGCATGTGTTGTTCAAAATCCAGCAAAAACAACAACAAAATTGTATAACGCAATAACACATGAACCCCGCGATATTGACGTCGCAGAGGATCTTGAGAGCCACCTTGGGTCGGAGGTGAGTCGGCAGATAGTCTGCCACGACAAGTCCTCATGTGTGAACAAGCCTACGAGCAAGTCGCCCCATCGTCTGTGACTGGGACTGGATATCTGGCATGCTAGAAAACTGGAGACACGACTGACAAAGAGCATCAGCCAATGAGAGGCGGGATACGTCCCACGTCAGCACGCAGGAGGACGGAAGAAATGTGAGGGGGACAAAGTGCAGGGTTGCCAGGTCCGCTTATTAGCCGCGACTTTGGGCTTGTTTCTAAACCTCGCCTTCCTCTATATATATCCGTTGCATCTTTTGGGCTTGTTTCCATAGGCCTGGTTGCTTGTTTCTCTCCCAAGATCTGGCAACACTGACAAGCCGGCAAGCAGCAACAACAATGGCGGCGTCCACAGGATCACGGGGAGCACGTTGTGTTTGGACCCAGGCCCTGGAGGCAGATCTGATTCAACACTGGGAAGAATATCCATGCCTTTACCATGTGTCGTCTCCAAGTTTGGTGATGTCACCACGTTGTCTGGGGCTCTGTCGGCGAGTCACAGGTCACTCACAGGTCGTAACGCAATTGGCGAGACTCCCACTGACAGAAACACACGTCACCAGGTATGAACACTCAAAAGATTACGATAGTCTCTGCGACGCAAAATGAGGGTGAAAATGGTGTAATGTGAACTAGGCTTAAGTCAATCCAGATAACAAAAACATATCCTGGGTAAGCTGAACAGGCTTCACAGTGCAGGCCTCAGGTCTGGTTGCCAAGCAGTTTATTTTTATATAAGTTCTTTGGATAAATAAAGCAGATTGTTGACTACAGACTTAAGCTAACGTTAGCTAGCTGTTCGTGTTGCACATACAAATATAAATATCTTAACTTCTGACAATATGGAGATGCTACATGTTGTTAGCTTGGTTAGATTCTCCATAATGCCGCTGTTCAGTTCAATTTGCTGATAATTGATACGTTATTCGAAGCCTAATTTTTATGCAAGTAATATTCATAGCAGAGGTGAGTAGTAACTAGTTACATTTACTCAGTTACATTTACTTTAGTAACTTTTTGGATAGATTGTACTTTTCAGAGTAGTTTTAATGCAAAATACTTTTTACTTTTACTTGAGTTATATTGTTTTAAAGCAACAATACTCTTACTTGAGTACAATATTTGGCTACTCTACCCACCTCTGAGTACATAATTACATATATATACATGTACAGTATATATAAGAATATATTTGTGTTTCTTGTGCCTTGATTTATGTTGTGTTTGTAAAGATTTAATTTATTTTTGTTTTAGTTAAAGGGGTATCGTTTAAAATGCATGAATTTGCAGATTATTATTTTTGATTGATTGATTACGTTCATGTTCTTATTTTACAATAAATCAGACGTTACTCAACAGTTACTCAGTACTTGAGTAGTTTTTTCACCAAATACTCTTTTACTCTTACTCAACTAATTATTTGGATGACTACTTTTTACTTTTACCTGAGTAATATTGTTCTAAAGTATCAGTACTCTTACTTGAGTACAATATTTGGCTACTCTACCCACCTCTGATTCATAGTGGTTTAAATAAACACTGGAGCATCCATTGTAGTGCTACAACATACACCAAGCATTTTTTTTTTAAACTGTAGATTATGTCCCCAAAAAGAAAACTTTTTTTTATGTTTTATCTAATAAGATATCAGTCTGTTCATCTCACTTCAGCCTTTCTTTTTTACAGCAAAATGTACCTTGTGGACTAAAAAAACAATTGACTATATTATTGTAGTGGGCTTTGTATTTGTATTTATGTAATAAAAACTCGATACGATATTGCCACACAAAAATATTGAGATACTATTCTGTAGACTTTCCCCCACAGCCCTCGTAGCTGTTAATATCAAACTAAAATTATTTAACTTTTCATTTATCACTTTATATTAATAAGAACGAGACAGTTAAAGGCAGTTTCTGACAGCTGCATCCTACGTGCTGTTTACTGTCTCTGAATAAAAACACTTAAAGTGACCACGCTGACTGGTTTACCTGTTGTTCCTTGCATGACTAACAGCCTACAGTGTGATGTGTGGTCCCATTTAGAGCACTGGTTAGTTTGAAACGATTGTAGATTTTACTTTGAAAAACCAGCACAAAAGTAAAATGGATTTAGCTGATCCTGGAGAGCAAAACATGACATTTCCAAATCCAGTTTCTGAGTCTTACATGAAGTAATCTGACAGACACTGGATCATTTGAGACTGACAGATCAATGTGGACTACATGAATCTGCAACCAGCTTCCAGTGAGTTGTATTTATCCAGAGCTATCTTCTTCCTCCCACACACACACACACACACACACACACACACACACACACACACACAGTGTCTCAGTCAGCTCAGTACAATCTAAAATAAAACCATCACAGCACAACTACAGCCTGCCTGCACCAATAATCCTCAGCATATGGAGGTAAATGACTATTGACTTATAATCTATATAATGTGAGAGCAGCCCCTCCCTTCACTAAACACAGGCTACCACACACACACACACACACACACACACACACACACACACACACACAGCCTGTGTTTTTCTAAATGACATATGTGAAAATGTGAGAAGTGTTTGGGTGGCCAAAATGACCTTGTCTCATCCTGTCACTGAGGACTGGAGCTCTGTGGATCAGCTCTATCTGTGTGTGTGTGTGTGTGTGTGTGTGCGCATAGGAGACACACTGCTGGTGTCTGTACCCTGACATGGTCATATCCACACATGAGTAATAAGTGCTCAAGTCTCCATGCTTGCACAACATCTCTGTATCTCTGCATGTCTGTGTGCGCGTCACGCACGCAGTGTCCAACAGAAGGGACATTATGGCAACTACAATGACTCCATCTATTCAACCCCACAATCCCTGCATCTGTCGAGGAGAGTCCCGGGCCTGGCCTTGTGAACGGTTCACTCTGGCAGACACACACTGCGTGCTCCTGCTGCTGCTGCTGCTGCTGCTGGCTAGAGACAGGCTTTGTTGGCATACCAGACATATGCTGCTAGCTCCGAACTCCCATCCGAAAACATATTCTTTTGTATCGCGTGGAGTTTGGAGCATAAATAAACAGCAATCAAATTAAATGCACAGCTATTATGAATCACTATGAGTCACTCCTCAATTCGGCGTGCGTGTTTAACACAGAGCAGCGTTTGCTACAGTCAAAAGGTCAACTGTTCCCTGTGGCTTGCGTTTCCCCGTTCCGTCAAAATACACCAGAGCGGAAGGCGACGTATGCGCCGTGCTCTCGCGTCAAAATTGGATTTAAATTTAAATTCAGCAACGTTTGATGAATTATTCATGCGCCGAAATCAACAGAGGCACTAAAAGTATGTGAGGTAATCTTACTTCACATCCTTACAGGTGTTTACGTCAGCATATGAGCTCGAGAATTAAAAACAGTGAAAGTTGTAAGGGGGTTTGGCGTGGCGTTCTTTCTGGAGGAAAGCGAACGCGGCGTGGGCACTCCGGATGTGTTTTTCTGCTCTGATTTATCCCGTCAATAACATCCAGCACATCCAGACATTAGCAGTGCGCAGTTACAGCTGAGTCCGCGCTATAACGTGTCACCGGCCGGTTTAGGACCCAGAGGCAGACGGACGACAGGCCCTGCTGGGTGTCTGTCTGCTGCGCTGCGTCGCTTCCTTCCTGCAGCCTCTCCTCTTTCATACACAAACGGCGCGTTTAAACGCAGGTCGAGCCGCGTTAACACGGAGACCAGGTGCGGCTCCGCGCGCCGCTTCGCTCCGTTAACCGTACCTTATATTCCAGTCTGTCCCAAACAGCCCGGTGCCCGTTAGGATCCGTGGTGGAGACAGTCCATTGTCCTGCTGCTGCTGCTGCTGCTGCTGAGTCCTCCTGTGAGCGAACAGACTGAGTGCCAGCCTCCCTTCTGCTCCTCCTCCTCCTCCTCCTCCTCCCCCTCCCATCATTTTCCTCCATCCTTCTCTTTCCTCTGCACCCCTACTCTTCTGCGTCCTCCTCATCCTCCTCCTCCTCCCTTTATTATCCCACTTCTCTTAATTTCCTCCTCTCCGTCTATCCACCTACACCCATCCTCCTCTTCCTCCTCCTCACCCCTCTTCCCCATCACTTGTATTAAACACACATCAGCATCATTCTAACATCACCTCATTTATTAATCCTCTGACAGACTGTAGGGTTTAATTTACTGCCTTTAATAAATACTCTGACAGCCAGCTGACCTCGCATGACCACCATCATGTCTCACAGTAACTGAGTGTTGACCTGTTTGGAGGCTGCATGACTTTTACGGGCTGTTTGACAGCTCAGTGTAGAGCATCTGTTACAGGATGGAGACTCAGCGACATCTGCTGACCTCACCAGGTAAAAGCAACTACACCACTGCTACTGCAAGAGTCAGTAATGTAGACAGAGGTACAGTAGTGTGGTTCAGTGTTGAGTAAGTGTACTTAGCGAGAAAGTACCAGTGCAATTATGTGAACTCCTGTCTATAACAAGTAAAAGTCATGCATGTTCAGGTGGCATTTGCTTGTCCCTGTGGTTCTCCTCTCCAGATCCAGAGCCATCTGGAGGCTTTCTCAGCTGCTTCGGTGATGTTCTTGATGGCTCTGTTCCTTGCTGTTCTCGTGATGCCCAGTGTGCTTAAGACTTTGTGGAGTGAGTGCCCCACAAATCCTTTACTGCCAACCTCGACTGGCATACATCTTGCCTTCCAGCCCTGTGCTTGAAAGGTGATGACCAGGTGTTCATATTTGGTCCGCTTCCTTTCGTGGGCCCCCCCCAGGCCCAGTTCTTTGAGTCTTGAGTCTGGATTTAAACAGTGGAAGAGAGTCAATGTTGCAGATGTCAGGTGGGAGTGAGTTAAGGTGCGGACACACCAAACCGACATCAAAGAACTAGCGGCGACGAAAGCCAACTGTTGCGTCCTCTACGTCGCCTCACGTCGCCCTGTGTCAGCTGCATTTGAACACACTACACGGACTACATCCGACGGCCAAGTAGCACGTACGTTCTGCGCCTGTGTGAGAGAGAGCGGAGTGAGAGAGTGGTACATCCTGTCAGCCGAGGGGTTTCCTATCTGTGCAGCCGAGCACCGCAGCACCTCCACGGACTATTACATCCAGACGGTCCCGGTGTTTCCTCCGCAGGCTCCACTTCACTCAGCTGCCCGATAAACCCGCTGCTTCTTCCCACTTTAACCTGAATAACAAACCAGGGCTCGGTGCTCCGGTTGGATCCAAACGGAGAGCCGGGGCTAGCTCAGAGACTAGCGGAGGCTAACTGGCTGTGCTTCCCTCCGGTCATGCTGCGGCTAACGCTCCGCTAGCCGCTCCCAGCTAGTTTGTTATTCAGGTTAAAGTGGGAAGAAGCAGCGGGTCTGTCGGGCATTCATTCGCTACAGGGGCGAGGGAATAAAACCTGAACAGCCAATCAGAGTGATCTCTCTCACTGACAAGTTCCGCCGCCGATTCAACATGCTCAATCGTCCGAAAAGTCGCCAACACCAAAGTGCTGATGGTGCGGGACACACCTCAAAAACTAGGGCGACAGAAGACAGACCCTGACGGCCCGACTTTGGTCGACGGCCGACCGTCGGCTTGGTGTGTCAGGGCCTTTAGAGAGTTGAGGCGGGTGGAGGGGACAGAGAGGTGGATGGAGGAGGAGGATCCTAGGGAGCGGGAGGAGGTGGCAATGTAGAGAAGATCGGACAAATATGGGGGGGGCGAGGTTAAGGATGGCCTTGAATATGTAAAAGAGAATTTTTAATTGAATCCTGATTTTAACCGGAAGCCACTGAAGTTGCTGGAGGACAGGGGTGATGTGGTGGAATGAAGGCGTTTTGGTGATGATACAAGCAGCGGAGTTTTGGACCATTTGAAGCTTATGGAGGAATCCATGAGGAGGATTTCTGTTTTATTGCTGTTGAGTTTAAGGAAGTTAGATGTGAGCCAGGATTTAATATCGGAAAGACAGGTGGTAAGGGGGGAGGGTGGGAGGGTGGAGTTTGGTTTAGTGGAGAGGTAGAGCTGGGTGTCATCCGCGAAGCAGTGGAAATGGATGTTGAATATACGGAAAATATTGCCAAGTGGGAGGAGATGAATAATGTAGAGAAGGGGCCCCAGGACAGAGCCTTGGGGCACACCTAAAGTAACAGGGGAGGGCTGGGAACTGAAGGACTTGAGTTGAATGAACTGAGTGCGGCCGGAGAAAGATGAGTGAAACCTGTCCAGAGGGGTGTGATAGACGCTGATGGAGGATAGTCTATTGAGGAGGATGGTGTGAGAAATAGTGTCAAAGACCACACTCAGATCAAGGTGGATGAGAATAGGGAGCAAACCGGAATCAGCTGCCATGAGGAGATCGTTGGTGATTTTCGGGAGAGCAGTTTCTGTGCTATAGGAGGGGCGGAAACCAGACTGGAATTGTTCGTAGAGGTACACATTACCAAGGTCTCTTTCCCACACCTGACGAATAGCAAGTGGGCCACAAGAAGAGTCCAATAACAAAGTATAGAGCTTAGACACCAAACCACTTGATTGGACACCAACATCTAAAATGACATGGAGCTCATGGGTGCATAAAGGATGGCCCAGGGTACACTCTATGCAAGCACAGACGATCTGAGCTGCAGGTACAGGAAAAATGAAGAACCAGGTAAGTCAAGGTAATTTGCAGATGGTTGAATGCTCTGAGGCCGTCCTTGTTACAGATGTCAGACAAACAAAGTTTTCAGATACAGTGTTATTTAGTGACACACAAGGAGTGGGACAAGATTAAAGAAGCGGCAATACATTTTTAACAGCACTAAATTATAATTGCCAGGAACCAAATACAAATGAAACAAAGAGTGCGAACGGTCGTGGATATCTTGGCATAAATGCTTCAGTGGCCCAACATGGAAAGATTTTGGTTTCAAAATATTGATCTCTAAGTATGACAGTAAATCTGTTCCTCTCTGCTGGAGACAATATGGCGTAACAGGAGACTTCTCCCACATTTTTTTGGGACTGTCCTCAATGAAAGGTTTAATGGGAGACGGAAAAAAGGAAATAGGAGAAATCCTAAACTAAGACAGGCCATTTGAACCACATCAGCTGATTTTAGGCAATGTATCTCGAGGGGGGTTGGAGGAAAACAAATCATGTATACTCAGAGTTACTGTGTTAATAGACCATAAAGTTACTACTAATTTACAGTAAAATACTGGCAGCTGTGTTTGCCGGAACTTCAATGTGAAAAATACGGTGACAATGTGTAAGACAACATGGTATGTTTATTTGGCAATTGTAAATTTCACAGTCAAGATAACGAAATAATTAAATAGTGATCTAGAGATAAGGCTATTAAAAAAAACTAAACAAACAAACAACAACACAAAAACTTGCAAGCATGGCTGTTCTTGGCTTTCATATAGTTTGACCTTTGACCTGAATGTATTAAAGCAACTCTAACCTTTCTTGCATTTCACACAGCACTTAGAAAAAATGTGAACATCCACAATGCCCTCATTACATCTATGATCGTCGTAGGCGTTGGCATGGTAATGTTAGATACACGGAAGAGGAGAGCGAATGTAACGTTACAAGTTTTAAAACTCAACTGGAGTCAGTGATGACTGATGAGTTTTAGAATAAGGTTACAGTGCTAACATTAGGTAGTAGCGTTAACGTTACTAGGAAGTGGAAACGCACAAGGAAGATAACATTAATGTTTCTGAGGCTATGCTACAGTAGGCTAACGTTAGCCATTAGCAACTGTGCTGTGTTGTCATACATAACGTTATAGCCTGTGTTACATTAGAGGCAAACTAAAAACACCCGTCCAGCAGAAACTCTGCGACCATCTCGTCCCTTTTTGTCTCAGGATGAAGCTGCATCAGTCGTCGCCATCGCTCGAACGCAGAGCCGATGTTGACCCGAGTTTTGACTCTTGCAGCATCGAGTTCTCTCTTAGTGTTAGCTTTTTCTGCTTTATTCTTTCTTTTGCCAACTGATTTCCCTGTTGGAGCGGCCGGAGGTGGAAGCTGTGGTCCGAATTTGTCTGCCATTGTTACGGAGAAAAGTTTATATCCACAAGCATCCCTGTTACTAGCCTGGGGGGTCCGAATGCAATGATTGGTTGGAGTTTTCTTAGAACCATATGAGAATGGTACAATTATGAGTTATTATCTCTGGTGGAATTCACTTACATTTTAGTGTGCCATTAGCTTATTAATTGCATTTTAAGCTAAACAAAGAAAAGCGTAAAATTTCCAGGAAGATAAGTGTCGCTTTAATAATCACAAGTGTTCACTGCCCTCCAGTGGTCACAGTGAGGAAACGCAACACTTTTAAAAACACAGTGCTTCAATCAGTTATGTTGTTAATATCACACTTACAGCTCTGCACCATGTTATCCTTTCTTTGCATGGATCAGTTCATTTTTTAGTTTCTTTTTCCTCTCAACATCTAGCTGCTTATCCTGAGTGCTAAAATATAATAGTTATTCATTTGCCATTTCTGTTTTAATTTTCCATTTCGAACCCAAAGTAAAAAGGATGCATGGAGAATTTGACCTCTGACCTGTGTGTAGAGCTGCAGTAGACACATGTGGACAGAAGAGGGCAGCAGACTGACATTTACCTGTGGTGATAAATGACACATCAGATGCGACAGATGTGACTATATAACACTGAATTTCAGGAAAGCACATGCTCTTAGCATCTGTCGTTCAGTTTTCCAAAATATTATTTGACATTCCTCAAAATGTTGAAAATTAATCATGTTTCCACTCTCATGTGCAGACAAGGGCTGCAGCAGTGTACCAGTTTTCAGATATATCGTGATATAATCGTTGACGGTTATCGTACTGTGAACATGTGCCTGTCTGTGATATTGGAAATAAAATGCAACTGGACTAAGGGGAGACTTTTTACACAAACTTCCATTAACGAAATTGTTTCAAGTTTCAATTACAGCAATAGAATGTTTGTTAAACCAAAGGTAAGCCTTCCATTTTTGTTCCTTTAAGGATCATTCTGACTCACATTAAGGTAAATTCTGTAATATTGTGAAACCGTAATATTTTCTGAGACGGTTATCATACCATGAAAATCTCATACGGTTGGATCCTGAGTTCATACAGCTGCTCAGAGTAAAACTTTGAAAGGATTTAGGGCTGGTGCCATGCATTATGTTCCCGATATGGATATACACTCACCAGCCACTTTATTAGGTACAACTTGCTAGTACCAGGTTGGACCCCCTTTTGCCTTCAGAACTGTCTGTTTCTTGGTGTCACAGACTCAACAAGGTGCTGGAAACATTCCTCAGAGATGTTGGTCCATATTGACATGATGACATCACACAGTTGATCCATGATGAGAATCTCCCGTTCCAGCACATCCCAAAGGTGCTCTATTGGACTGAGATCTGGTGACTGTGGAGGCCATTGGAGTACAGTGAACTCATTGTCATGTTTGAGATGATGTGAGCTTTGTGACATGGTGCGTTATCCTGCTGGAAGTAGCCATCAGAAGATGGGTACACTGTGGTCATAAAGGGATGGACACGCTCAGCAACAATACTCAGGTAGGCTGTGGTGTTTAAACCATGCTCAGTTGGTACTAAGAAAATCTCCCCCACACCATTACACCACCAGCAGCAGCAGCCTGAAGCGTTGATACAAGGCAGGATGGATCCATGCTTCCATCTGAATGTGGTTTTTCCAATCTTCTATTGTCCAGTTTTGGTGAGAAAACCCGTGTGAATTGTAGCCTCAGTTTCCTGTTGTTAGCTGACAGGAGTGGCACCTGGTGTTGTCTTCTGCTGCTGTAGCCCATCTGCTTCAAGGTTGGACAAGGTGTTGTTGCTTCAGAGATGCAGAGCAAACATCAGTACAGCAACAGGTCAACAGGGGGCAGCAAATCCACTTTTATATCTGCATGGACATGTCCCTGACTTTTAAACAATGTAAGGAAGTGGTTTAATCGATTTTAAAGCTGGCGAGAAAAGCCATCAAGGTTAAATGTGTCGGGGGCGACCCACGATGGGGAGCTACATAACTGACTCTTATTAATTTATGGAGAAGGGGTGGGACTAAATAGGTTTGTATTTCCTGGAACTAATTTTTGGACATGTAAATCAAATTATTAAATGTTGTTTTCAGTTTCCATGCTTCCTTTAGTAACCTGTTGTAACTGTCTTATACTGTATGATTTACATGTTCGTAATAAACTGTAACTAACTGACTGAATTGGGGACAGTGGATATGAATCAGATTGATGTACACAATAAATAAAATACAGAATCCACCGAGAAGTACCAGTTTAAAATGCTTTATTTCACTCCTATAACCACACACACATGTTGGAGTACAGATGATAGATCGGTATAAGTAGGCACAAACTGAGCTGTAAGTTCTCTGGGTAGAAGTCGGCACACACAGTACACCTGGAAATGAACCCCGACACTGCAGAGTTGAATTCTTCCAAGAAGTTCTCCAGGAAATGGATAATTGCATCAAATGAACTTCAAACAAAGCACCATCAAATGTCAACACAGAAATCTAAGCAGAAACCTAAAGTTTGAAATCTTTCTCTGATCAACACCTCTTGATCCAGAACCATATTCCCAAAATAGAGATACTCATTCCCCCGGACAGGCAGAGGAAGCCTCCCACATTTCAACAAAAGTAAACTATGAGATCATTAATGTTTCCCTCTGATTTAACCCTTTACTGGTCCCATCAGGACATCACTGCTGTCTGACCACCCTCGTTAGTTATTCCCCCACCTGATCACCCAGTACTCCCTCTGAACCCTCCCATCCCTCCCAGTTTCTTCTTCATCTCCCTTCCCACCTGCCCTCAGCCTCGTTAACCCCGCCCACTCCCCCGTGAGGGTCAACATTCAGCTGCTGACGACACGTCCTCCCCAGGTCTCGTGTTTGGTTCCCGGGTTCAGATGGGTGATGGTCACCTCCACCGCCTGGATCTTCTCATTTTTGGGAGGGATGGAGCAGATTTTGTAGCTCACCTCGTCGCCTTCCACCGGCACGTACTCGCCCTCGATGCTGGAGGAGAGGAGAAGACAGGAAGAGAGGCGGAGTTATAAAATGATGAAACGGTGGGAGCAAAGTGGCAGCCTGTGATAGTAAGGTTATTAACTCTTACGTCTACTCTCACCCTTTTACTGTGCATGTTTGGTGAATTCAGAAACTTAGAATGGTTTCAGGGAAAGGACGACACGTGAAGAAAAAGAAGTATACAGTTTTATTTCCCCGTCAATAGCTGCAACACAAGTCCAAGCATCCAGGGCCTTATTCACAAAGCTTCCTCGTGCTAAGAGTTGCTCCTAGTGACGAAATTCTAGGAAAATTCTTAGGATTTTTCTTAGAATTTCCCCTTAAAGTTAAGACTAGGTCTTTGTAAAGATAAAGTTATTCACAAAGCATCTCAGACCTTAAAATAGCTCCTAAGGTGAAAACTGTTGGGAGCAGGGAGGGGGACTTCTAAGAAGAGTTTCTGTATCAGAGGAGAAACTGGTGGAAACACAAGAGGTCAGAGAAATCAAAGTCTAAGTTTCTGTCCCCTCCTCGCTCAGAGTTGCTCTGAAAACCTTCCTAAATCACTCCTAAGCTAAGACTCCTTACTAAAAGTTTTTAAGCTACGTTAGGAGCTCTCTGAGAGTTCACAGAATGTTTGTGAATACGGCCCCTGAGCTTTGCACGGCAAAATAATAATAAGGATACATTTTATTTGCAAAAATCTGAGCACAGACAACAGTGTTGGGGTAACGTGTTACTTTTGTAATGCATAACCACTGAGTGAGAGGCAGGGTTCACCCTGGACAGCTCACCAGACTATCACAGGGCTGACACATAGAGACAGACAACCATTCACACTCACATTCACACCTACGGACAATTATAGGTGCGGACACACCAAACCGACATCAAAGAAATAGCGGCGACGAAAGCCAACTGTTGCGTCCTCTACGTCGCCTCACGTCACCCTGTGTCCGTTGCATTTGAACACACTACACGGACTACATCCGACGGCCAAGTAGCACGTACGTTCTGCGCCTGCGTGAGAGAGAGCGGAGTGAGAGAGTGGTACATCCTGTCAGCCGAGGGGTTTCCTATCTGTGCAGCCGAGCACCGCAGCACCTCCACGGACTATTACATCCAGACGGTCCCGGTGTTTCCTCCGCAGGCTCCACTTCACTCAGCTGCCCGATAAACCCGCTGCTTCTTCCCACTTTAACCTGAATAACAAACCAGGGCTCGGTGCTCCGGTTGGATCCAAACGGAGAGCCGGGGCTAGCTCAGAGACTAGCGGAGGCTAACTGGCTGTGCTTCTCTCCGGTCATGCTGCGGCTAACGCTCCACTAGCCGCTCCCAGCTAGCTCCGGTTTGTTATTCAGGTTAAAGTGTGAAGAAGCAGCGGGTCTGTGGGGCAGCTGAGTGAAGTGGAGCCTGAGGAGGAAGCACCGGTTAGCCCCGGTTTCACTACAGGCAGATTCACTCGCTACAGGGGCGAGGAAATAAAACCTGAACAGCCAATCAGAGTGATCTCTCTCACCGACAAGCTCCGCCACCGATTCAACATGCTCAATCGGCCGGTGTCAACGGTGCAGGACACACCGCAAAAACTAGGGTGACAGGCGCTCACTGACGGCCCGACTTTGGTCGACGGTTGACTGTCGGCTTGGTGTGTCAGGACCTTTAGAGTCACCAATTAACCTGCATGTCTTTGGACTGTGGGAGGAAGCTGGAGCACCTGGAGGAAACCCACGCTGACATGGGGAGAACATGCAAACTCCACACAGAAGGGCTCCCCTACCTCACAGTGCTAACTTTTTTTTTTTTTTTTTAAATTTTGGTTAATCTCAAATTAAACGAGGAGATATGTCCCTTTGAGCTGCCATCTTTGTTTCAATTAAGAAAAAGAGTACAACAGATAGAAAATCTTTTCATCCACATGGTTTGAATAAACACTCTGTCCATCTCATGCTCGTGTCGTTGATGATGTTGGTTCCTACACCTTCAGTTCATTCTGACAAACAGCACCACACATGCACAGACTGTAAGCTGCAAATCAACCAATCACAGGGCGCCTGCAACACTTTCCATTGTGCATAGAAATTAAAGTCAATGAGCTCTTCAAATATAAAAACACACGTGACACTGGGTCCAGTGACAATTCTGAAGGAGAGACTTTGTGAACTACTGTATTATGTCCTGTTTTACAGTATACGTCGTGCAGCTGTGCTATATGAGTCTGTAGGGGTGTGTGTGTGTGTGTGTGTGTGTTTGTGTGTGTGTGTGTGCGCATGTGTGCATACTCTGCTGATGTCTTTGTGTTTTTAGCCTGTGGGTGATAATAACAAAGGCACCGCGGTGTAGGTCATCAGATATTCTGTCATCCTCCTACACACTCCTGCAGCTACTGCCATGTCTGTGTGTGTGTCTGTGTGTGTGTGTGTGTGTGTTCCCTCTACTCCTACACAGACCCTGACATTGTTTGAGGTCTGTAATTAAAACCAAAGCAGCTCACACACACACCTCATCACACACTATGAGGAAAAACACACACCTATTGTCGATGCCTTTCTCATCACGTCACATAACCTATAACCTGATTCGTCATTATGGTGCGTAAAAATTGATTTTTCCCCCCAGTATACCGTCGTCTTTTTCCTGTGTTTTAAAGGACGTCATAGGGACAGTAATCACTGTACAATCAACCCCCCTTCACTTACAGGACATTATGCACTCACCGAGAAGCTCACACACATCAGTCTATCCACAAACACATTCATCCTCACAGTGGATCAGGAAACCTTTTTTTTTTTTGCATGTGTCCCTTTGTGATAATCCTGTGTCGAGTCTCTGAATTCAGAGGTTTTTATGAGTCCCTGAATGCAGCACAGGTGAAATTCCTTATGATTTTATTTTTCCTCCTCAGCAGCAGTTTGTGGAGTTTGAGTCGGGTAGGACTGATCAGAACTGATGTGATCAGATCGATGGATTAGAGGAGCAGCTGCTACAGAGGCGAGTGAAAGAAAACAGTCTGTGCACGTGCAAATCAACAGTCTACTTCATGACAGAGTGCACTCGGAGTAATTATCTGCGAACACACCAAATGTGTGTGTGAGAGACAGAGAGAGGCACATATCCGAAAATAGAAAATCAATACGTGTCGGCGAACGCTGATATCATGACAAGCCGCCACAAATAATGAACGTGTGGGAAACCCTGCACACACACACACACTCACTCACTCACTTACTCTGAGATGTGGACAAAGATGTCGTTGCCCCCGTCGGCTGGCGTGATGAAGCCGTGGCCTTTGGAGCGGGAAAAATATTTACACACACCAGTAAACACGGGACCCTCTGCGGCACGGGCCGTCCTGCACACAGACACAGATACAGACAGACAGGTGGAAGAGGAAGAAGAGGAGGGTGAGACGAGTCAAACTACGTCAGTGTATCAACACCAGTGCTGTAGTGAAGGCCACCCATCAAATACACGTGCGCACGGCTTCCTATGAATCCCTGAGGCTCAGTTTAAATCCTGTGAAGGAAAGTGACATGATGGAAAACATACGGACTG
The DNA here is from genome assembly GCF_011397635.1 of Epinephelus fuscoguttatus. Lineage (NCBI taxonomy): Eukaryota > Metazoa > Chordata > Actinopteri > Perciformes > Serranidae > Epinephelus > Epinephelus fuscoguttatus. Next base: position 38,058,375 of record NC_064770.1, on the reverse strand, counting down.
CACCTTTCATGAGTTACTGTAAAGAGTCTATTCACACAGCTGTTACTGATGCACTCACGTAAGATCCCCTCACTGTCCGACTGTCAGCATGCTCTTTGGGTGCTCTCTGTTGAGGTGGTTAAAAAGGTTTGTCATGAGGGGATTCTTTCCAACATCAGGGAATGTATCAGAGAAGCCAGGGGCAAGTTTATTCAATACAGAATAGTTCACACTCTGATGAGTTTCAACAGAACGGGACTACTTAAAGACGATCTCTGCTGGAAATGCAGAACAGAACATGGCACATATACGCATGCATTATGAGAATGTCCTCAAGCAGAGCAGGGGTATTCAGCTAAAATTCAAAGAGGAACATCATAATGTCTAACTTGTGATTTAGTGTGATATATACTGAAGTAGCCTCGTAGTTGTATCAACGTCTGCATGTAATCAACATCTTACTGTCAGATCAAATAAAAAACTAACGATTCAAAAACATTTAGACAACACTGAACTATACAGATATGCA